>NC_141685.1:416113395-416564521 GCF_964263255.1 Lissotriton vulgaris | reverse complement strand
TGGTCGGACGTGACTTACAGATTCACTTGTCTTTCTTTCAGTCTGTCTTCCGTACCATGGTGCTTTACAAAACTCTTGAAACCAGTTCTCACCTTTCTCCGTTCTCTCGGAATCAGACTCATCATCTATCTAGACGACATTCTGATCATGAATACAGACAAACAGCTTCTGCTGTCCGAGCTGCACACCACCCAGAATCTCCTTTTGGATCTAGGGTTCCTCATCAATTTCGAGAAATCATCTCTGATCTCGTCCTAGAACATGGAATTCTTGGGTTTTCTTGTCAATTCCGTTGCAGCCTCTCTCCGCCTTCCTCAGGCAAAGGTTTCCACGTTCAAAGCGGAGATCACAACCGTTCTTCGAACATCTCTTATGTCTCTACGGTCGTTAGCAAGAATCATCGGACTCATCTCGTCTTCCATCGAGGCCATCTTCCCGGGTCCTCTTCATTATCGTGTCCTTCAACGCCTAAAATTCAGGCACCTGCGCCAAGGTCTGGCCTACACCGACCTTATCACTCTGGATTTAGAGTCTCGCGATGAGCTTCAATGGTAGACAGACCATTTAGATGCATGGAATGGACGCACTATCTTCACTTCGGCCCCAGATCTTGTGTTTGAATCAGATGCCAGCCTGTCGGTTTGGGGCATCAGTTGTGGTCCAATATCGACTGGAGATACATGGTCTCATGAGGAGTCCAAATTGCACATCAATTGTTTAGAGATGCTTGCAGGTTCCTTTGCAATCCAAAGCCTCTCAAAAAACAGAGTTCCATTTTGCTTCACATGGACAATGTTTCTGCGGTCCGCTACATCAACCACCTCAGTGGTACCAAATCCAAACCTCTGGCAGAGCTGGAGATGGCAGTAGATTTTCCAGTCCTACTCCCGTCTTGCGAAGATCTGCTTCTAAATCCCCAGGGTGTCCGACACAACCTCATTCTGGAAGGTTCCCTGACTCTGTCGGCCTGGAAAGTTTCCGGCCTATCTCTTCTGACCTCCTCATTTCACAAGAGGCTGCTCTCTTTATCAGCCAGGCCTGTTCCCCTGGGACTTCCAAAGCTTACAAATCCGCCTGGTCTCTTTGGGCTGGTGTCTGGAACGGAATATCGATCCCCTTTCAGCACTCTGAGCTTTGTGGTCAAATTTTTGGCCTCTGAGGCCAGTTCAGGTAAGTCTTATCGTACCATCAATCTCTATCGTTCAGCGATTTCTCTCAATCATGCCCCTATTGATGGCAAGCCAGCAGACGCCCATCCTTTGATTTGCCGTCTGCTGAAAGGAGTCCGTTGTTCTAAACCACCGTTCGCTAACTATTCCTCTTTATGGGATGTTTTAGTTGTTCTCAAGCTGTTTTCTGATTGGCCAGATAAGTCTGCTCTTTCTCTTAAAATGTTATCTGCTAAACTTACAATGTTATTGTGTTTAATTTCCATCAAACCTGTCTCTAATGTTAGAGCTTTAGATATTTCTGTTCGTCAGTTTTCCCCCACATGTGTAATGTTCCAGATCCACAGACGGACACAAACTCATTTAGATTCTGTTTTTTACCCCTATTTTCCTTCACACCCCAAGTTATGTGTCGGTCAGTGTTCGAAAGTGTACGAACAAAGGACTTCTGATCTCAGAGCGCCCTCTCACTCCCAACTCCTTATCTCCTTCCGAAAGCCCCATCTTCCTGTCTCCTCTCCTATCCTTGCCCATTGGGTACGTTGGGTTATGTCCCTCGCGGGTATTGATGTCTCCGTTTTTGGACCCATTCCACCAGAGGAGCCATGGCCTCTAAGGCCTTTTGAGCAGGCTCCCGTTTGGAGGACATTCTGAGATCAGCAGACTAGACTAATGATAATGTTTTTCGTATGTTCTATCACAAACCAATCAATACTGTAGCTTCTATTGTAGTTGATATGCTTTAAACAAGCATAATAGGAGCCTCCAGTCTTGCCATAAAATGTAGATTTTCCTAGTTGTTATGACGGAAAGTCTTAATTTTATTAAAGACACGGAGGCGAGTATTATCCCACTGCAACACTTCTAACTTGTGTTCTCCCTCCCTTCAGCGAATCCGGCTCTGCTGCCTGCATCGTCGTAGGAAGACCTCTCTCTACCAACTCCGCTCTTCGCCTCAACGGATCATCCCTCCTGTACGTCTGGATCCCATCTCCTAGGACTCCAGTTGGGCGTTGTTCCTGGATTCCCCTGATTCGAGATGTCTGTTCCTGGACTTTGGCGTTTTCTTTGCTTGTTGCTGTGGTTCCTTTGTTTTCCGACCTTATCTGACCTGCTCTTCAGCGAAAAAGTGAAGCTGCGCAGTCATTGGTGACTCTTATTACTGTACTTGGTTATGATTGGTCATTTTATATTGTTTTCTTCTGTTCCCATTGGCCAGCTGTTCACCTGGACCCCTGGGAACTGTAGTTTCTCACTTATGTTGGCTGCTGTTAGATTAAAGCAAGATTAGAAAGCATAATACTCGCCTCCGTGTCTTTAATAAAAATTAAGACTTTCCATCATAACAACTAGGAAAATCTACATTTCTATGAGAAAATAAACCCCCTTATTTTGTTCCTTTTTAAATTAAGTGTTTTAAGTGTTACCAGTTTATTCCAATCACGATGGCTTCAGGTTCACCATAATGTTGTCAATAGTAAGGCTGTTAGCACTCTAGGTGTTCTTTAGACCACTCTGCGAAGCTGCAGTAGAACACAAAGGAATCAACTGACAGTCTCTGCCCTGGTTGGATGTACATATTTACTGAGAATGTCAGACTTCATTATCACATGACTGAGAAAGATAATGTGAATTCAGAGAAAATTTACTCTCATTTTAGCTTCTGGAGCACCTTCCAAACCTCTATGGGACAAGCATGAGAAAATAGTTTTCTCTCAAACGTGATTCATGATATCCCAGCAGAAGGCTTTTTCACATGGTAAAATCACTTTAGAACACACCACAATTCCTAAAATGAGTATGGTACCATCAACAAATGATTTATAATGTAACTAATGTCTTAAAACCTTCTATTAACTGCAATGCTTTTTAATGATGTGCTATCATGTATATTGGTCACAAGATGGCTCTTACCACTTCTTGGATGAAGTGCTGACAGCCAATCAGATCTCACGATGAGATGTGTTCTTAGTCTCCGCCCAGATATATATAGGTACATTTTTCCTTTAATATCTAAAAAACTACTGAACAGATTTACACCATTTAACCAAAAGGCACGAGTCTGAACTAAGGACTACCTCTTTGCCAAATTTGGTGTAATTCTGTTCAGCAGTTCGGGCTGTAGCTGCGGCTAAATGTCCCTATGGAAAATCGCATGGGAAAAATACTTTTTGGGACCCCCCTTTTTTCTCGGCAATGATACATATATTTAAATATTTAAACATTACTCGCTAATATACGTATTCACTAAGATACCCTTAATAAGTCAGTTAACCAATCAATTTAACAAAAAAAAATCCATTTAGACACTTATTTAACCATTTATTCTTCCATCGACCTTTACATATACATATATAAAAACATATATAAAAAATATTTTTTTTTCAGAAAGACACACATTTACTGGAAGATGTCATCAGTGATGTCATCAGTGATGTAATTTGAGATGTCATCAGTGATGTCATGAGTGATGTCACTGACATGAGTAATATGTGACGTCATCAGCAGTGCATTGCGGGCACGCGAGTTATAGTTAACTGAACTAACTATAACGGGGGAATTTCAAAGGTTTTGTATGTGTGAAATGCCCAGCTAACTATAACATGTGTGAATCTGTAGTTCCGTGAGTTTGTGGGTCTGGTTCGGTGGTTCCGAACCCGTTCAATAAAGGTCGTTGGAAATAGACGATTTAGGTGTCCGCAGACCGCAAATGGCGAGTGTAGCGTGTACGAGTATTTTCGCATGAATCGATCTATGAGAACACTATGTATTTGGGGATTTCGTTCGAACCTCCGGGTTCCATTTTGTGTACGGCAGCCATTTTGAGTGGTTGCCCTCACATAGGCCTTGACTGCGGCCGAACGAGTCCTTGAGACCCGTATGCCTTAGCTGACTTCTGAATGACCTGGCCGAACTTACTCCTTGCCCGAGGTGGACCTCGCTGAGCCAGTTCGTTGTTAAGCAGCTGGTCAGATAAAGATCAAAGAGCAGGACATGCCCGAGTTTATGGTTCACTGCTCCCACCTTTCTATCTCACTTCCAATCTGTTTCTGCCTTTCATTTACGACATAATCACTGATTTGGGTTGAGGGTTTTATGATGGGTTTGTCCGGCCTGATCCGACAAGAAACCTGGAATGTGCTTGGTCATTTCTGGTGGGCTGGACAACGGAAAGTGGGATGTCGTCATACGCTACTTTTAAATTGTCACACTGTCATTGGTCAATTTGTATGAACTCAATGCTAATTTTGAATGTTGCCTGAGGCTTGATTTTTGGCATAAAAGACCATGCTCCGCTCATTGAATTTGTGCAGTCTGTATCGAACCACCCGTGTGTGCTTCGTAGATCTCTGTTCCTGGTTGCAGCCAATAAACTTTGGTCTTTGACGTCATCAAGAAGTATCCTGTGTCTCTGTTTGCCAAGGCAGGGGAACTTCTCCTGACGCCGCTGGGTTCTAAAACCCGGTCTTTCAGTTGGCGCCCAACGTGGGGCGACTTCAGCGGTACCGGTCAAAGCCCGAAGATCGTGAGGAGCTTCCTGTGAAAATTCTGGAGAAAGGCCTACAACTTCATCAACCCCTGTATGTCGGCGTGGTCCGAAAGTCTTTCCCGCTTTCCGACGGCTACGAAGGACTGCTGCCCTGACAGTCGCCCTGTTTTGGAGCCTTAGATGTTTGTCGAGCGAGACAATTGACGGGTCTTCTGGTGGAGTGGAGCGTCTCCTAGTCCTTAGTTTGTTTTTGGTATCCCTTTAGTGGATCGCTTTGATTTGGTACCTGCAGGCCCCAAAGCCAATGGACTCATGTATTCGTATTCTATCGTTTTGAGATTTCCCTTGTTGTTTGAAGCTAGACTAGTGAGCAAGATGCCTGGTCTTAGCAGACTTGGAAGGATATTTGGTTGTGGTTGTTCTAAGGATTCCCGGTTAGAGGATTCGTGTCCGGTTCCTCCAATTGGAACTCCTACATATGAATTATACGTGAAGCATGGTGTAGGTCCTATTAGTTATAATGAGATCTGGGTAAAGTGTACGAGAAAAGATGGTGTCCTACAGTGGCCCCGTTACGGTAGCTTTGAAACTGAGATTTTAGATAATCTCGAAGCAAAGCTGTTCAAGAAGAAAGCCCGGCCGGCAATGTTTGACTCTTTCCGCATATGGCGTAAAGAAGCCAAACAGAAAGAAATTAAATTAGCGAAGAAGAATAAAAGAGAACGAGGAATGTCAATGGTACAAGCTGCTGTTGTGTTTAGGGATAATGAGGAAGAGTGAGAGAGTGAACAGATGCTTAGAGCAAAGAAGTTAGCGGTAGATAGATGCTACCCAGTTTTGCCACCTAAAGAGCAGGAAGAAAAGAAAGATCTTGCGAAAGATCCTTTGATGTCGCATCTTTTGAGTTCGCCACCGCCTTATGCACAGAGTGCTACGGCACCACCGCCACCAGTTGTGGCTGTGCAACATCCGATTGTTGTACCGCCCGTAATTCCTCCACAGCCAGCTCCTCTTCCGTTGGCTACTGTTCCTTTGGCGCAGCCTCCTCAGGGGCTGCCAACTTTGCCTCCCCCTTTGTCTGCTACTCCTACGCCTATTCCTAATACTCCTTCTGCTCCGACTCTGGATTCTTCTACTGTTGTTCCATCTTCCCTTATTCTTCCATCTTCTCCTTCTACTAGGCAGCGAATGACTGCTGCTTTTTCTGGTTTTCTGACTCCTTTGTTGGGACAATTGGGTATGTCTCCAGTGCATGAGGATAGACAATCACGTAGTCAATTGCCTGACACAGATGAGCGGGTAGTTTTGGATCACATGGCACGTAGATGGGTTACGTACACTTCCCAGTATGATATTGAGAGTATTATGGATGTTGTCTGGCAATGGAAAGCACCAAAGCAACAGTACATTTTTGAAATGATGTGTGTGTTCCTCCATGAACAATGGATAGACAGAGTGGGTAAAGCGCCTGAAGAATTATATCGAGTGCGTTCCGAGTTTGCGAAAGGGACGATTGTGAGTCTTCTTGACATTGAGAGAGCAATTGCGGCGTTGTTGTCGTTTCGTAATAATGCTCCTTCCGAGCGGTTGTTTGAGCCTAATTCGTCAGTTAGGAGAAAAGCGCGTCAATATCCGATGCGTGAGGTTCATCCGGTATGGAAGGAAGCAGTACAGGCTGATGCTGGATTGGGTATTGTAGCTGCGCCTGCACAATTTCAGCGAGTATGGGTACATGTTCCTTGTGTTGAAGTCCTAGCGATTAAGCAGTGTTGAAGTCCTACCGATTAAGCAGACTTTACCTGATCCGCGCAAAAATCCGGCGGGATATTATAAAGAGCTCACTCAAACTGTGGGTTCGTGCGTCATGACTTTAGCAGACATAGACATGTTGTTTGGCAATGTTGTTCCACAGCCTATCTGGAATGTGATGCGACATAAGGATCATGATAATGAATTGGGTGATACATGGGTTAATATTGTTGCTGCAAATGATAGACGAGTTGGAGGTGCTAAGCCTGAAGAACTAATTGCTCAACTCCCTGGCAGGATTATTAATTTCATGAAGACTTTGATGCCAGAAGTGCGTGTTAATTGGGACAAGTTATCTGCATGTAAGCAGAAGAAAGACGAGACTGTGTCTGATTTCTTCATGTGGTTTGAAGAAACTTTTGTAGATCATAGTGGTCAGGATACGGCTACCGAAGGTGGCCAGAGATTGTTTGTTGACAAATTCGTGCATAATTTGCTTCCCGAGTTGTGCATTAAGCTGAAGGATTTCGAGAGTGCTTGGGCTGTTTCCACGTCAGTACAGATTTTGGCTACGGCCCAGTACTATAAAAATAGGCACAAAGATGAGTTAGAGAAAGCGGATAAGAAGACTAAGGAATTGAAGACTAAAGTTCTTCTACAACAAGCTTATCCACCCCGTGCTAATAGTCAACGTGATTATCAACAACCTCAGCAATATTCGAGAAACTCGCAAAGAAACGAGTCTTCTCACCAGCGTTTCCCGTATGGGCCTAATCAGTGTGCATATTGCAAAGAAGAGGGTCATTTCAAGAATAGTTGTCCGGTTCTGTTACAGCACACGAATGGTGTTTCTAGTGTACGAGGTAGAGGTGCTCAACAAGTGCCTAGAGGTAGAGGTCGCGGACAGAATGTACGTCCTTTGCCTCCACAGAATTCGATGAATAGTTTTGATCAGCAGCAAGGTTCGTCTAGTAGGACAGCACAGTACTATATGGATGATTACTATGTTGAAGGTGACAAAGTAAATGATAATGATTGTTAGGACAGCCATGGACAAAGAGAGGGAGTTGTTTCAGTTCCAGTAGATTAGAGTGGACTTTATGTTGAAGTGATTGCATCAGGTGTGTCAGAACCTTTTCTGCTGGATACTGGTGCTACAAAGAGTTCTATTATGCACTCTAAACTCCCTGGCGCACCTTTGTCTGGCTTTGACAATGTTTCTGTAGGTTTTTCTGGCGCCCCGTTACGAATCCGATTTCTCCTCCATTGTCTCTTTCTGTTGGACCGTGTAAAATCGAAGCACCCCTTCTTTTGACTACAGGTTGTAATGAGAATCTGTTGGGCTTGGATTTATCGAAGAGATTGTATGCGACACTGTATTGTTCTCCGTCAGGAGTTCATCTTATTTTGGGTGAGAGAGTGATTTCTCCGATGTATATATCGAAAGATAGTCTTCCATCTGAATTGTCTTCTTTACCAGATTCATTGTGGGCTACTGGTCCGAATGATGTAGGCCTGCTGGAAATTCCCCCATATGTTGTGACACTGAAGGCGAATGCTAAGTTACCGCGCATTCCACAGTACCGTATCTCGAGTGATGGTGAGCGTGCACTTTTAGCGATCATTTATGATCTGATCAACAAGAGTGTCATTGAGGAAACACGAGGTAATGTGTGCAATAGTCCTGTTTTGCCTGTTCTGAAGAGAACTGATTCTTCACAGCCTCCTGTATATAGGTTTGTCATTGATCTTCGCGAAGTGAACAAGATTGTTGTTCCACAATTTCCTGTTGTGCCTGATATCACTGCCTTGTTGACTCTGATTCCGGCTACAGCTACATGGTTTTCGGTGATTGGCTTGAAGAATGCTTTCTTCAGCATCCCGATTGCCATAGAGAGTAGGGATATCTTTGGATTCTCTTTAGGAGGACGCAGTTTCCTCTTTAAGCGCGCTCCTCAAGGCTATTGCGAGAGTCCATTGATCTATAGTCAAGCTTTGAAAACACAACTTGATCTGTTGGTTTTACCTGATGGTGCAGCCCTTATTCAATATGTTTATGATTTGCTAGTGGACACTGATACTGAAGATATTTGTAGGGAAGCCACTTTGTCATTACTACGCCATTTGTCTGATTGTCATCACAAAGTTTCTCTCTCCGAGTTGCAATATTGTCGACAAGAAGTAACCTATTTAGGTCACCTCTTATCGAAGGAGGGAAGGAAATTGACCCCAGAGAGTATTCAAGCTATTACGAAAATGAGTGTGCCTACGACACAGAGAGAAGTACGTGCGTTTTTGGGTATTACGTCATACTGTAGACAGTAGATCCGCCATTTTTCTTTGTTAGCGAAGCCTTTGATAGCTCTTACTGTTACGGATACTCCAAATCCTATTCCTTTGATGAATGTCAAAAGAGCTTTTCTGAATTACGCAATGCGTTGTATTCGGCTTCTGTGTTGGGTACTCCCGACTACAGTAAGCCTTTCACATTGTATGTCCATGAGAGAGAGGGATGTGCATTGTCAGTCTTGACGCAGCAGTTTAGCGATAAGCAACGCCCATGTGCGTACTTTTCGTCGACTTTAGATCCGGTAGCTAGAGCGTTGCCGAGTTGCTTGAGAGCCACAGCGGCAGCGGCTGTTTCGATTTGACAGTCTGCTGGTTTGGTTATGGACAACACGTTAGTGGTTATGGTTCCACATGCAGTGGATACCTTGTTGAACCGTACCAGGACACAGCATTGAACTAGTGCTCGGTTGTCGGGTTACGAGTTGACGTTGTTAGCGAGTCATGTGCACATTAAACGATGCAACACGTTGAATCCAGCCACGTTGTTGCCAATTTCAGTTGAGACAGATGATAGTGAAGAACAGCATGACTGTTTTCTGAGAACTGAAGAAGAAACGAAAGGGAGAGTAGACCTTAGAGACACTCCTCTTCCTGAGTGTGATGGTATTTTGTGGGTTGATGGTTCATGTTTTAAGTTGCCGAATGGTGATATGACTGCAGCATATGCTGTTACGACTTTGCATACGATTGTTGAAGCTGCACGTATTCCACATAATTCAGCACAAGCAGAAGATTTGATTGCATTAACGAGAGCAAGTGTGTTGACAAAAGGAAAACGAGTGAATGTGTATACTGATAGCCAATATGCCTTTGGCGTGGCTCATAGCTTTGGACGTTTGTGGCGTGAACGTGGGTTCTTGACTTCGCATGGGACGAAGATCCAGCATGGACAGTTGGTGAATGAACTTCTTGAATCAGTTACTTTGCCATTACAAGTAGCGATCGTGAAATGCAGTGCCTATAAGAAAGTTACGGATGATGTTGGTCGCGGAAATGCATTTGCAAATGAAGTTGCGAAAGAGACTGCGAAAAATGTGATGAGCCGAATGTATGTTGTGGGTCCGAGATGGGTTCCAGAGAAGAGTATGTGCGAAGATACGATTGAGAGTGTGAAATCCATTCAAACTGAAGCTACAGAGAAATAGTTGAATGAATGGAGAGAAAGCAAGGGTAGATTGGATTCGGATAGTTATTGGACTGATTTGTCTGAGCATCAAAGATGGTTGTTGCCTAACTCGTATGTGCTTCCGGTTGTTACAATGGCTCATGGAATGGCACATATCAGCGTGAAATGGATTTGCAAGTTGTTGGCTCCGGTTTGGATGAATGCGGGAATTCCAAAATGTGCAGAGAACTTGGTTAAGAACTGTATGGTGTGCTTGATGTACAATCCTGGTAAGGAAACTCCAACACCAGCTGGTCATTTTGCTCCTCCTACGTATCCGTTTGAGGCTTTGCAGCTAGATTTTATCCATATGGAAAGATGCAACAGCTTGAAATATGTTTTAGTGGTTGTTTGCTCTTTTTTTAGATGGGTTGAAGCTTATCCCCTTAAGGACAATACTGCCTTGTCCACAGCGAAAGTTCTGATAAATGATTTTTTTCCGAGATTCAGAATGCCGAGAATTATTTGGAGTGACAATGGGAGTGAATTTGTGGGTCAAGTCATGAAGAGAGTGTGTGCAGGACTAGGTATTTGGCAGAAGTTCCACGCTGCAAATCACCCTCAATCAGCTGGTTTAGTTGAGTGCTATAACGGCACTCTTAAATTGAAATTGGCCAAAATCCAAGCGCGCACTGGTCTACAGTGGCCAGATGCTTTGCCTTTAGCGCTCCTGTCCACAAGACTGACTGTGCATTCGAGAATGGGTCTGATCCCTTATGAAGTTGTCTTTGGTCGCCCAGCTAATATTTGGTGTGTGCCAAGGCCAACTAGATTTAGTAAGATTGAATACCCTGTGTTGCTTGACTATTTGCGTGAACTGATGACTTAATTGCGTGTCTTACACCAACAGGTGCATGAAAGCCTACCACAAGCTTCAGAAGATCCAGGCCGCGCTATTGAACCTGTTTCGTGGGTCTTCATCAAGAATTTCCAGCGGAACAAGAACGATCAGCCCCGCTGGACAGGACCCTTCCAAGTCCTCCTGTCTACACGTCCTGCGGTCAGAGTACAAGGCAAGCGAAACTGGATCCACGGCGTACACTGTAAGCGAGCACCTTTGCCCTTACCGTACGATAAGTGGGTCCAGGAGGGACTTCCAGACTCTGAACCTGAAACTGTTCCACGATTTTTGACATTCAGCGATGCTCGTCTGATTGGTACGAACTCTGAGAGACAAAGTGACGATCTTTTACAAGAAGCTGTGCCACCTTTGAATCTATTGAACACTACTGAGCCTGATTTGTTGTTTAAAGATCAAGAATTGCCTGGAAGAAGCCGCTATAATTTGCGACCGCAAGTCATGGACAAATAAAATATAAATAAAGTTTTTATGATTTTTTTGTTTGCAGGTTAACTCTCCACCGAGGATCTACTTATTTTTGTTTTTCGAACCGCCATCCGGGTTCAGCTGTAGGGTCGTGGTGCCTAAGTCTTTGGAGTGCAAGCCTGAGACACTAGGTAGAGGGTTCTGGTTGGTCTAAGGTCTTTGCCCTGGGTTGACAGAGGCATTCCTTAGCATAGAACACCCTACCATCATGAGCAGCATATTTAGTTTAGGATGGATTTCTTCGAGTTGGAGAGACCTGCACGGTCAATGATTTTTAGAAAGAAGATATGTAAATTAATCTCAAAGAAATGTTTTCTAATACCGTGTGTATTTTTGCTATTGAGTTTGATGACATTCATAATTGGTTATGTGACATTTTCTTTCAAAGTAACGTTTGTTCCCACTGTGCAACCTACACGTCCACCTACTATTTCTTCTCATTCTTTTCACCCTTTGCCTGAACATGAGGTAGTTAGACAATTGGAATTTGCTAATAATTCCTTTATTCAACTTTTGCACCAATACCAGTTAGTGATGAACACGACAAACTGTTGGATTTGTGGTCTAATGGCCCATACGATTGATAAGGGTATTCCGTATTTAGTTTTGCCTTTTAGTTTGAATGGTTCGATTTGGGCTTACAGAACGATATTTATTTATGCCCATAGTGTTTATCCCTTACGTTCACCGAAGGATAACCCGAAGAATAGTGCTGTTGCAAGAGGCATAGTCGACATGGTTAAAGGGACTAATGCTGTTGAAACTATTCCGATAGATGAGAAGCAACCCTATAGTGGTTGGGATATTACTGGATATGGAGTTAGTCTGAGTGTTAACCAGCGAGCGAAAAGTTCTCCACCGATTTGGATAGTGCCCCATCAGGGTCGCTATTGTCTGCAGGGTAATGGCAAGAATCCGAGAGCTCAGTTAGGGAAGAGCGTTTGTACTGATACTTACGTATTTACGTCTCAGTCTTCCCCAGCATTTTTAGCTGCTAAGGGTACCTACTTTGTTTGTTATGACAAAGCGTATACATGGTTGCCCCCTGATTTTTCGGGCTTTTGTTTTGTTTCCTTCCTGTTGCCTCCCACTTTTACAGCTGCTGCAGATTACCATAAGACGAGAGTTGCTAGAGGTGTCTTTAGCCAAGAAGACACTGCAGGGCAAGAGTTGGGAGATTTCTTTAAGGGTTTTCTGCCATTCTGGGGAGCGATGGCTAATAGCAGGAATATTCGCCAGTTGACGAGAGTGGTTGAGTCCACCATAGTCGTTACTGCTGGTGCCCTAAGTAACTTGACTGCTGAGCTCCAGTCGGATAGACTTATGACACTCCAAAATAGAGTTGCCCTTGATGTCATACTAGCAGATCGAGGTGGAATTTGTAAGCTGATTCAATCGAGCTGCTGCGTTTTCATTCCAGACAACGCTCCGTCAGTTTTCCAGGCCATTTCCAAGCTACATAAGATCTCCGATTCTGTCCATTTGGACAAAGGAGATTGGTCGTTGATGGGATGGTTATGGGGATTGATATCCACTTGGGGTTGGAAGATTCTTATGGTTATTGGGATGGTCTTTGCTATCCTTTTCCTGTTCTGTCTCTGTGTACAGTGTGCTCCTGCTATTTGTGGCCTCTGTGCTACTGCGTGTGCAAAGAGACCTGTCCAGAGAGAGGTACTAAGTAATAGGATGATGCTACAGCAACATATCGATGATCTGATGAAGATAGATCCGGATTCAGATTGACATGGGTTTGGGTCTGTTGCCTATGTAAGGGCAAAAGGAGGGTCTGTAGTTCCGTGAGTTTGTGGGTCTGGTTCGGTGGTTCCGAACCCGTTCAATAAAGGTCGTCGGAAATAGACGATTTAGGTGTCAGCAGACCGCAAATGGCGAGTGTAGCGTGTACGAGTATTTTCGCATGAATCGATCTATGAGAACACTATGTATTTGGGAATTTCGTTCGAACCTCCGGGTTCCATTTTGTGTACGGCAGCCATTTTTATTGGTTGCCCTCACATAGGCCTTGACTGCGGCCGAACGAGTCCTTGAGACACGTATGCCTTAGCTGACTTCTGAATGACCTGGCCGAACTGTCTCCTTGCCCGAGGCTGACCTCGCTGAGCCAGTTCCTTGTTAAGCAGCTGGTCAGATAAAGATCAAAGAGCAGGACATGCCTGAGTTTATGGTACACTGCTCCCACCTTTCTATCTCACTTCCAATCTGTTTCTGCCTTTCCTTTAAGACATAATCACTGATTTGGGTTGAGGGTTTTATGATGGGTTTGTCCGGCCTGATCCGACAAGAAACCTGGAATGTGCTTGGTCATTTCTGGTGGGCTGGACAACGGAAAGTGGGATTGTCGTCATACGCTACTTTTAAATTGTCACACTGTCATTGGTCAATTTGTATGAACTCAATGCTAATTTTGAATGTTGCCTGAGGCTGGATTTTTGGCATAAAAGACCATGCTCTGCTCATTGAATTTGTGCAGTCTCTAGCGAACCACCCGTGTGTGCTTCGTAGATCTCTGTTCCTGGTTGCAGCCAATAAACTTTGGTCTTTGACGTCATCAAGAAGTATCCTGTGTCTCTGTTTGCCAAGGCAGGGGAACTCGAAGGCATCGGGCGTTCTCCCTGACGCCGCTGGGTTCTATAACCCGGTCCTTCAAAACCTATGGTTTTTTCAATGAATTTGCAAGGTTTTTTAAATGCTAATTCCTAACTATAACGTGTGTGAAACCTATGATTTTTTCAGTGAATTTGCAAGGTTTTTTCAATGCCAATTCTAACTATAACATGTGTCAAACATATGTTTTTTTCAGTGAATTTCAAAGGTTTTATAAATGATAATTATTAAATGTATTAATTGTTATATTTTTTATACCGATTTACTACATTATTTTAAACTATTTCTTTTTAGATATTTTAATTTTTTTAAATTACATTAAATATTTTTAATATAAATTGAGAAAAATGTTTTAAAAAATATTTAAATTGTAATATTTTTTTTAAATAAATATTTTTTTAATTTATATATATTTTATGTAGAAGGCAATGATATTCTATGGAAGGAAATTCAAGTTACTGGTAAGTACAGTTACATTTACTTTTCAGGAATAGTAATGAGCTAGATTGGGGAATTAATTCCTCTTCAATCCTGAGGTCCCCTATGAGCCAACTAACCCACCAGGTACCCCCAGTATGCGCCAGGCAGCTGTGTTGCAGAGAGGTGTTCAAAGGGCACGCCCCCTTTTTACAACACTCTACAACACAGGGGACCTCTGGATTGAACAGCAATTAATTCCCCAACTTAAAACGCGCCTCAGGGCATGTTTGCACTCACAGCACCTCAAGCCCCGCCCCTTACCTTCACCACTGTGCTAACGCGCCCTGAAGAGTGTTCTAAGTTGGGGGATTATGTCCCCTTACATACTGGGGGTCCGTGGGGGCCAACTAGCCCACCGGGAACCTCCAGTATACGCCAGGAGGCTACGTTGCAGAGAGATATAATGAGGCCACGCCCCTTTTTACACCTCTCTGCAACGCAGCCCCCGGGCGCGTTTGCAGAGGGGGAACAAATTTTCCCTTTCATACTGGTGTTCCCTGGGGGCCAACTAGCCCACCAGGAATCTCCAGTATGCGCCAGGGACTGCATTGCAGAGAGTTGTAATGAGGCCATGCCCCTTTTTACACCTCTCTGCAACTTGGGGCCTTTGGGGTCCGTGTGGGACCACCTGAGCAGGCCTAGGGGTTCAGGGTGTTTCTACCCTGGCCCCTTTTTGCGTTCTACATGTTTGTTTTTCTGCTTTCTTGTGCCTTGGTCTACCGAGCACAAGATGGCTGCCAACACTTCCTGGTTTGGAGTGTTGAAAGCCAATGAGCATGCAGCTCGTGCTTGGAAAGGTTTAGAACTCAAAAAGGGGGCAGGGTAGAAGCACCCTGACCCCCTAGGCCAGCTCAGGGGGTCCGACAAGGACCCCCAAGGCCCCCCCCCAAAAAATCTAAAATCGCAGAGGTACGCGAACTGTACGCGTACCGTACGCGCACCCCGCCATTTTTGTCAAAAAAAATTTGGGGGGGCTTGGAGGGTCCTTTTGGGACCTAGGGGGTCAGGGTGCTTCTACCCTGCCCCATTTTTGAGTTCTACACGTTTGTTTTTCTGCTTTCTTGTGCCTCAGTCTACTGACGCACAAGATGGCTGCCAACAATTTCTGGTTTGGAGTGTTGACAGACAGTTGACAGCCAATCAGCATGCAGCTTGTGCACGGGAGGGTACGCGTACGGTGCGAGTACGGTGCTCGCTTATAGATATATATTTTTTTTCTTTTGATTTTCTCAGGTACTACTGGAGGGATTTACACCATTTAAGCAAAAGCGTGATCTGCGAATCAGACTCTACCATTTTGCCAAATTTCTTGTAATTCCGTTCAGCCGTGGGGAAAACACGTTTGGAACCCCCCTTTTTTTTCTCAGCCCCCACTTGACGAATCCCCCCAAAACTTTCAGGGAAGGAGCGGAGCGGGCCATCTTCTTTGAGAAATTCGCAAAGATTCATCAACAGGCGCCAAAGTTATTCCCAATAGAATGTTGAAACTAGGTCCTAATTATACTTACCTACTGGCGACCGCCAGTAGGTAATATATATATAAAATATATATATATATATATATATATATATATATATATATATATATATATATATATATATATATATATATATATATATATATATCACCACACTTCTTCCCTTGGCTAAGAAAAGATATCGGGCGCACTCCCTTTGGTTCCACAATTAATTTATTTTAGAATCTTAAGCATTAAAAGCATACGATCAACGTGTTTCGATGCTACAAGCATCTTGCTAACGATCAGTTTCCTGCATTTTTTTCAAAACGTTCAAAAAGTATTTAGTTGGATATTGCATCATTTCCTGTACTAAATTGCTAGGCATTGTGGTTATTGTAGTTTGATTTATAAAAACAGTCGCTAGGTAAAATTGTTACCAATTAGTTCATTGGAAAATAATGATTCCTTATTTCCATTTAGTAGTTCGTTTGGGATATCAGTATTGAATTCACACCATTTTGAATCATTTTTTCGATTTTGCAACATTTGTGTGCCGTTTCTCATTTAGATCCCTACAGTGGGATTGATATATATATATATAATCCTCAGTTTGCTTGGAAGCATAACGCGCACTCAGTAGTATAGATGCTCTGATTTTTATTTCTCAGAAAACGTTACGCGTTTCTACACTAAGTGTGTCTTGTTCACACGTTAGACGAAGAACTAGCAACCCATTTATATGAAGAATAGTTCAAAATACATGATTAAACATGCAATGCCCCAGGAGGAATACTATTTAGAAGAGAAAAATAAGTTTGAATATTGTTCTGCTGTTATCTGTTATCTGTTCTGAACTGTATAGATATAGAACGTTCAAGCAAGTCTTGATTCATTTTAATGCAAATTTTAATTGTGTCTATATGTTTCTTTTAGGAGAAAAGGAAGGGAGACATCACTTGTGTAAATGCACTGCACATCTTCCCTACCCTTTTCTTCGGTGAATGAAGAAGTCACTTCACTCTATTAAGATAAGGAACTCACTTTTCACTATTTTGTTGGACATTAATTAGGAACCTAACTGGTTAATTCTTTTAGGCCCCTTCTGCTTGTATAACAGTCACACGTATGGTTGGACTTGTTAGAGATATATCTGTACCTTAAGGGTAATTGTGGTAAATTAGTAAGATATCTATTTGTTATTCCTAAACGCAAAAATGGTTTCTATAGGCACTAGACCGCAGATAGAGTTGTTGTAACATGGAATAATTCATGGCCCACACTGAGAAAGCATATGTTATTACCATAGGCACTAGACCATTAATGAGTGTTGCTTTCATGCAGATTTAAACCCTAAAGTTCGATAATTTGAAAGTTTGAAAATTTCAATTTTTTTCATATCAATTACTATGAACTGGCTATGTAATTTTCATGTTTTGTTTCAACTAAGCTAGGCTGTCTACAGACAGTAGGCACTCACTCTAGCTAGAGATAAATGAAATAGAGCCCGTATTTCAACAATACAATTGATATCTTGGGCACTAGACCGTGAATTTATTGTGGCTCTCGCAAAAAGACCAGGCCCTTCATCTTTCTGAAATATGGCATGAAATGTTTCTTTACAGTTTTCGTTCGATAATAATGTATTAACATTCATAACTGTAAGATGGTGCTTTAATTATTTATAAGCATACCACTCCAAAATGGCTGATCCATCAACCTTAAGTGCTAGCAAGCCAGAATACGTGTACCTTTTCACCTTCTGTCACACTTTTCCTTTGTTTATGTTTATTTAAACAAGCAGAATGTCATGTTGGTTAATGTGTGAACAAGACACAGTGTCAAAACGCGTAACGTTTTCTGAGAAATAAAAATCTGAGCATCTATACTACTGAGTGCGCGTTATGCTTCCAAGCAAACTGAGTATTAAATTAATCGTTCGGCATTTGGGTTCGCCAAAAAATGCACCACCTGACTAAGAGAGCAGGATCCCGGAAGGACCCTTCTACGGAGCAAACTGATATATATATATATATATATATATATATATATATATATATATATATATATATATATATATATATATATATATATATATATATATATATATATATATATGCGGAATGTAGTCGTCCAAACACAGCTACTCAGCCGAGCAGAAGGATGAAGCGAGACCCAATTCTTGGTGTAGTTATTTTATTTTAATGCCCAACACCAGTCAGCCATGACGCGTTTCCGCTACCAAAAGCCTTGATCACATGACATAGTCATGGGGGCTGGCCACCCATGTTTAAAGTGCAAGAGTGCCTGTTGCGTGATAGACATAGTAAAAATACTAAGAAAATAATTGCATCAATGCATGTAGCGTAATGTGCAAATTAATCGTTCAGCATTTGGGTTCGCCGAAAAACGCGCCACCTGACTAAGGGAGCAGGATCCCGGAAGGACCCTTCTGCGGAGCAAACTGATATATATATATATATATATATATATATATATATATATATATATATATATATATATATATATATATCCACTCGACAGTCGTTCTTCCTTTCACACAAGAATGATATCCAGGCCACAGTTTCGTTCAAAAAGTGTTTTTAATTCAAAAACGCACTCGACGCGTTTCGGGAAACAAGTTCCCTTGTTCACGAGTGTTGGTGCGAAATGACAGTACCTTTAAATGTAAATCATGTGACCTGTGAGATACATAAACATAAACAACAGACTACTCAGTCACAAAGTATCTGGAGCTATGAGCACATTCTTATGCTGCAGCAGGCTACACCGAAATTCAACAATTGTATTAAATCAATAAAGTACATTTTACATTAAACCTTTAAGCTGTTAACATGTAGAACAGTATTTAGTATCTTTATCAAAAATAATTTTGCCAGAGACGAGATTCGAACCTCCGACATCAGGACAGGCAAGCGTGCGGTGCACTAGCAGTCTGTGCTACTTTCCAATTCTAACTTTACGTGTCCAAAGGGCTTACAGGCTTGTCCGTGGGGTCGTGCACTGATTAGTGAGTCTTGGGTTGGCTGTCTAGCCCTAGTGGGCGTGCTTTTATCCGAGTACCCACACTTTACAGTCATTTTAAGTGTTTAAATTCATATCACATCATCCGTGCATCGTCCTTGCGCAGCTTCGTTTGCTTACAGTTAAGCAAAACCCTTGAGTCATTCATTCATACTGTAACAGTGTTTATTCGGTGAAACTTTCAGCCTCTCTGCATTTCATGTGTTGTGTCTCACACTCTCCCAAATTAGGTCGACCGGTACCTGTGGTGAAAATAAACAGGGAAACGTGAATTTCAGCATTCAACCGTGTTTTGTGCACATACATACATTTAAAATTTGACATTTAGCTGCTGTCAATAAAAGGCAACCAATAACAGTTTCAATATCATCCTAGGTGAACCCCCAGTGCCTCATCACAGTTATGCCCTAGGGGTTGCATGGTTTGGTACTTAATGATAAACCTCGATTCAAGGCGTCTCAACTCTTGTACTCTGTTACCTCCCCTTTCTCTCACCGGGATCTGATCCAGGACGGTGAAGGATAACAGGCTGTTGTTACTTTGGTGGTGGGTTGCAAAATGCCTGGCAACAGGATACTGTTTGTCCAGGTTTTTTATCGCTCTGAGGTGTTGTAACACTCTCTCTTTTGCAGGTTTGATTGTGCTTCCCACATAAAATTTGTTACATGGGCACCTAAGTGCATAGACAGCAAAATCTGTATGGCATGAGCCATGTTTCAGAATCTTGTGCGGTGCACAGTGTTCAGACAGTTTCACTTCTTTTGTGTTATGGCTGTATTTACAAGCCTTGCACTGGCCACAGACATAAAATCCCTGAACTGGGTTGTTTTTCTTTCTGTTTGCCACTACGGGGGAGTGGCGATCCCATCCCGGCCCGGCGCTGCTAGCGGCCATCACAGCTTTTTCGCCGAATGCAAGGTGGATATATGAACAAATACCTCTCGTCTGGAAAGGAAGGTGAGCCGCACACGATTTTGTCAGTTTCAAACCATTTATTTCAATGCTGCAGCATAGCCAGGTTCCTATGCATTTCGGTCGACACTTCGACCTTCGTCAGGGAAGGGGCTTGGCATCTTGCAGGCTTGTCAGGACACTCCTCAGCTCGGCTGCTTTAAGGTTCTGTCGTCATCTAGTGACCACCCCCACGGGCTGGCTAGGCTTAAGGGCATGCTGGTTGTTGAAGTGCGCTGAATGCCGTGATATTCTTACCCACACGAGGGTGGTGCTTGTTAGTTTTTGCTGCTGTTTGGAACGGACGTAACCCCCTAGTACACCGCTTTTAGGTTGCTAAGGGCTAACCAAAGTCTGGTCCTTGGCGGCTGCCACATGCCCTGTGTGCTTGCGCGGAATCAAGGTGTTTGTTCTGATGTCGGGCAGTATCGGCGCTCTTGATGGCGGTGCGTGGCTCGGGGGAGGACGAGAAGGACCCTTCTACGGAGCAAACTGATATATATAAAATGTACTATTCCCACTTCAGTCTGTGCAACAGTAGAGAAAGCATTGGACACCGGAGGGTTAACATTTATTATTCGCACCCCAGTCTATGCAAAGGTAAAAAAAGCATTCACTTCAAGTACATACCATATTATAATAACTCCACTAATTGTCCAAAAATACAAAACATTTGATATTATATATACATGTATATATAAATAATTATGTATATATATATATATATGTATATATATATATATATATATATATATATATATATATATATATATTACATATATATATACATATATATATATATACATAATTATTTATGATAGAATTTATTTAGAATGCCCTAGTCAAGTCTAGCCCGGAAATGTTAACCAGTAAAAATTGGCTAGGAAAAAGCAGGGGCTTTAGAAAGTGTTCATCCTGCAAGGCTTGCCAGCATGGATTGAACAAAACAGAGTACACTATCCCATTCACTCCTGAGCCACGGAAGATCAAACAACAGCTCACCTGTAAGAGTGAATATGTGGTGTATGTGCTGGAGTGTCCGTGTGCCCTGCGTTACGTTGGTAGTACCAAACTGCAGGTGCACAAGAGGATACTCCAGCACATCAGGGCCATCAACACCAGTGACCCGGCATACCCGGTGGCCCGTCACTTCAAGGAACATCATAACAACAACAGTTCCCTTTTGCGCTATTATGCGATTGATTGTGTTAGTCCCAATAGGAGAGGAGGTGATAGGGACGGGGCCCTTAGAAAACTGGAAACCAGGTATATCCTGGATATGGACTGTCGAGCTCCGGGGGGACTGAACTCGACAGAAGATTTTTACACATGTTTATGACAATTCCATACTGTCATACACGGTCTTCTGTCTCTCCTGTTGAGCAGTAGCTGCTTCGGTATTGCTTCTATATTGTGATTTATTTGTCTGTCCTCCTACTGTGATTGGTGTCGTCAACACGGTATAGAACAGAGGGTTGGATGGTTCCAAACAGTGGGGTGCAGCCTAGGCTTAGGCTGCACTAAGATGTACCAAGAACTTTGCTCACTGGTTAAGAACTTATCAGCCCGATTTATTGTATATGAATAGGAGAAAACAATATCACAAAGTCACAGAAAAAAGTATTGAAAAAAACATCACATAAAAAAAGTGCACTTGATTATTTTTCTTGTTATTCACTATTCACTGTGGTACAGCTATCTCTGAGTTGTGGTTGCATTGGGAAATTCATGAGTATAGTGGATGGGAGTCGGGCAGTGGCTGCGAGGGTTTCCTCTCTTTTCCTCTCTCTCTTTTGGGAGGGGTCAACTTCTCCTCTGCCCGTCATCTATCCAGCTCAGTGCACGTGTAGACAATATTGTGCATTTTAATATGGGATGCTGCGATCTGAGTATTTACACATCTATATTATTAGACTGATCCTC
This sequence comes from Lissotriton vulgaris, assembly GCF_964263255.1. Taxonomy (NCBI): domain Eukaryota; kingdom Metazoa; phylum Chordata; class Amphibia; order Caudata; family Salamandridae; genus Lissotriton; species Lissotriton vulgaris. The sequence goes on along the minus strand of NC_141685.1, from coordinate 416,542,794 downwards.
TAGACTATAGATCTCATCCCAAATTAAAGGTGTCGTGCTTATCTGCATTTTTACTCATAGTTGGATTGAAAGGTCATGGTTTTAAATATATTTATATATTTATGATATATATTTTTGTATTTATTAACTTATTATGATGTTTAATATGACCCTGTGTACAGAACACATATTGTATATAGTATACATCTGTGAAGTATGATCTTCTAGTAGCGCCTTGCACTTTTTACAATGTTTGGCTATTTGCTATGTCGTATACAGTATACATCTGTGAAGTAGGATCTTCATGCAGCACTATGCACTTTGTACACCGTTTGCTATTTGCACAAGTGGATTTATCCAGTAATTTTTGTTTACTTTACGTGTCTTCATGAATTTGCATGTTTTCACCTTACTGACATAATTTCCATCAGCGCAACATGATTCAAGCCAAGGGATTATCCCGAGATGTGGTTATGATTATAAAGTCTGTTGTCAGTATCCATGCTCATGTACATCATGTGACCATAAACTCACCAATAGGAATGTATCCCCACTCAACACTAGCACTTTAAATATTGCCTTTCCCCAGCGTGCGTCATGTGATCAAGGCCTCTGTGTAGGCCGAAACGTCATGCTGTGTGCCGCTTCCTCGAGGGTACAATAAATATGATAATTGCTCACTGCACCTGAGGTCTCCGTCTTCCTTCCTGCGCATTGGGTTCCTGCATTGGGCTCCGAGCGAGAGGTTGCTGAGGATTGTTTTATATATAAATGTATATATGTGTATTTTTTATATTAGTAAAACACAAAAAATATAAAAAAATATATATAGTTAATATTAGTTTGTGTTATAGATATGTATATATAAACATACACACACATACTTTTTATGTGTGTATGATTTCATGAGTATGTATTTATTTTTTATATTTTTTATATTTTAATATATTTTAATATTAAATGTTACATATATTTATGCAATATACACAATACAATGGACCTTTATTATGTCTCCCCACCGAATATATGAACACATCCCGCATACCAAAATCCCGCATACCAAAATCCTGCATTTTTAATCACGCAATTACAATTAGTCCGCATACCAAAATAACCACTACTTTTAGAACGAATATGCATTTATCACGCATGCCTTTAAAACAAAAAGGCATTCACGTTAAATGTATACTCGCTTTAAAAGTATTTTAAAAAAGTAAGAGCACCCTAATCTACACTGCACTCTAAAATAAAACATTCCTGATTTTTTTTAAATATATATTATAAAAAAATGGTTAATTCTTAATTATGTTTTTAAATAAAATGTACTTAATTAAAAATATTTTGTTAAAAAATTGAATTATTTAAATTGATATTTCATTAAATATATATATATATATAAAATTTAAATGAATATTATATTTATATATATATATATGGTTTTTTTAATTACCCTGTAAACCCTAAAATACCCCAGTACCCCAAAACCCAAACCTAGCCCTGAACCCTAAAAAAACCCTGTACCCCAAAACCCAAACCTATCCCAGAACCCTAAAAATACCCCTGTACCCCAAAACCCAAACCTATCCCTGAACCCTTAAAATACCCATGAACCCCAAAACCCAAACCTAGCCCTAAACCCTAAAAATACCCCTGTACCCCAAAACCCAAACCTAGCCCTGAACCGTAAAAATACCCCTGTACCCCAAAACATAAACCTAGCCCTGAACCCTAAAAATACCCCTGTACCCCAAAACCCAAATCTAACCCTAAACCCTAATAATACCCATGTACCCCAAAACCCCCTGTACCCCAAAACCCAAACCTAGTCCTGTACCCTAAAAATACCCCTGTACCCCAAAACCCATACCTACCCCTGAATCCTAAAAATACCCCCTTTACCCTAAAAATAACCCTGTTCCCCAAAACCCTAACATACCCTTAAAAATACTTTACATATCCCTGAACCCCAAAACATATACCCTACACCCCCAAATTAAAACCATATACTTACCTTACACTTAAATATTAAAAACATATGCTTTTACCATTCATGCTTTTACAACGAATTTGGTTGTAAAAACATGCGTGATAAAAGAATATAAGAAATAAAAATATGCGTTATAAAAAACTGCGGGATAAAAGTACTTACGTGATAATGGTATGCGGGATGATGGTATGCGGGATAAAAAATGCGGGATGATGGCTGTATACCCTCCCCACCACCCTATTACGAATAGGGAAATCAAGCCGGCCTGGTAACAGCAGTAACCATCTCTACCGCCAGAGAACTGACATTTCATGGTGGTTGCCACTTCGGGCCGCCAAGCATTTTATGAGTTTTCTCATCGTCACACTTTTCATGGAGGTGCGACCACCATTAAAAGTGTGGTGTGAGGAAACAAAGGGGGCGCTACAGGGCCCCTGCTGCCTCTGCACCATTGGGTGATGTGCCCCCCTGTCTGAATGCAGCCCCATGTTCCTGCATGAGATTAAATGCACAACATTGTGCATTTCAGTCAGTGCAGGAACATGCTTTGACATTCCCATTATGATGCCTATTTTAAGCTCACTCACTGTTTTTCACAACTTTGTGGGTTATGGTATGTCACTTGGGGTAATGCACACTTTACACTGATTCCTTAATTCTGTTTGTACAGTTGCATTTTCCATGCACAATACATTTGATTTAAATGCTTGAAGATAACTACAGCATGCTGGTTCTCTCTTGATCTAATCTTGGTAGTTATTTTGCTGTCTTCCTGTAAATGGCATATATGATTTCCATATGACCGCTTGTATAATTAATATTTCAATGTAGAGCAGAGATTGGAGAACCAAAATATGTGGTGAGTGAGTTGAAATTATTAGGTTGATTTACACATGTCCCTTTTTGAACAACCTGTTTGTGAAAGTTCAAACTCACATTACTTTTTTGTGGCAAATATTCCCTGTAATAGTAGAGGATGAAATATATTTGAAGCTATCATTGATCATGTTTATATATATTTTCATTAAAGGCATATCAATTTACAAAAATCCAGTTTAGTGGATTAAGTATGTATTGTAGCTTATTTTTAACAAACAGATGTTAAAGCATTGAGATAGATGTTACCTTGATGGACAGATAGCAGAGAGATGGGAACAAGATATATAACCTGGAGAATGTTTAAACTAAAAAATAGTATTGAGGGAATACATTTGAATTTACCTGGATATTTATTAAGCAGGAATAGTGGTGGCTTATTTTGGATCAATAAATCTGTTCCAATATTGCCATTTTTCTGGTTCTATGTATAATATGTATGTGATGCCAACCAAATGTTCAGATGTTGAAGCAAGACTTGCATTTGGGTTGGACTTGCACTTACATTCATTCATTCTTCATAAAATAAGATGACTGTGATCTGTGGCAATTTAAGGAAACAAATGTTGTTGATTATGTGAAATCGGGGAACATCCTTTACAAAGCAACTTTTACCACTCAGTGCCTTTACGACGCAACTATTACAACGCAAACCATTACAACGCATTGCACTGGGGGGCGCTCTAGTATAGGGAATAGATTTAATTTACTATCCAACACCTTCCCTAGTGTCCACGGGGACTGGAGTTGGAATAGTAAATTAAACTATTCACTATCCAGCACCCCAAAGCGCTATGCGTTGTAAAGGTTTTCATTGTAATACTTGCGTTGTAAAAGCATGCATGATAAAAGCATGCGTTGTAATGTCATACATCCTGTGAAATCAGATGAGGAGTGGTAAATATACATGCTATGATTTATTCCTTGTATTCCGGTTGTTATGTTTGTATTTGTTCAAATTAGGTCATGGGAAGAACCAAGTTTGAAGCATTTTATGAAAAGCTAGATGACTATCAGTACATTCTATTATTTGGGGAGATTGTTCCCGACATGGAAGCTTGTATGGTAAATGGTTTTCCTCTCGTTTGTGTCTTGTTGAAATTGTATCTGGTTATTAAATGGTCCCTGCTCATATCAACTTATATTGTATGTAGTATCTGGTCAATTTGTACTGACCAAGCCAAAGGCCATTGTTTGTAGTGCATATCATTTTGAGGACAATTCTGCAAGCAACTGTTAGCCAGTATAGTGCATTCAGAGCTGGAATGAAGTGCTCCCTATGTTTCATATTCAGAGTCATTCAGGCTGCCACATTATTACATATTGAAGTCTTGGAATAACATTGTTTAATATGCCTATATAGAGTAGTTTACATGGTATTGTTTTTACAATTCAATGGAAATTGCAGTGAGGAAGCTTTGTGGGAAGGCTTGGGATGAGAAAGTTCATCTGAGCGGCTTTCAATGATAGAAGGAAGTTTTACTTATTTGTTGTATGAAAGAGGGGTTAATATCCATAAAGGAATTTTATCACCTATTTAAGTCTTCCACGGTAGCCACGGAGAAGGGTTCAGAAATACATTGCCACAATCAAAATCTTCTGCATGTATGAGAATGAGATTCAATTTAGAAGGCTTCCTAAGAAAGTATTTTGGATCTGTTTAGGATCCAAAGTAATCCTTTTTAGATGGTGAAGAAAAATCATTTGGGTGGCAGGTACAAAAATTGCTGGCTGTATTCAATAATTTGACATCATCAAAAGGAAGAAAAATAGAAGGCCAAATCTGATCTTTGATGTACACATTTCCTGTAAGAGGTGGGTGCAGAGAGAAAGGAGCACAAGAAGTAAGAAAAAGAGCAGTCCAAAAGGTTGGATGAGATATACTGAAGTTGTTTATAAGAAATTTCTTTCAAGATTACAGTCTGAACCACAATACAGTAATGAACTATGTCGAATGCTGTTCTTGAAGAAGAGGTGTCAAGGAAGTTTTGTTTGGTGAGCAGAACAGAAGAAGTTGGAAATATGCATTTGCATTATATGCATGGAATTGAGCTAACAAGACCTGGCTGTACTTGATTTAAAAGATTGTAGGAGCAGGGATAATTAGAGAACGTGCTTAAAAAAAATACTGCCAGGATATCCGTGAATAATGGGATCTGCATTACATTACAGTAGTTACATGAGAATGAGGGGTTGGTAGTAGTTTGTTTAGTAGGGGCAGGACAACTGTGGATTTGAAAAAAATTGTATAATTTCTAATAGAAAGCACAGATTCAATATTGGATAACAAAAGATAAAGAACTAGATTATGGATCATGTGGTTTAACTATGTGGGATGAGAGTTATTGGAAATGAGAGAAGTTCCTGTGTGTGCTGGGTACGACTTCTAGAACTACAAGTCAGCGTAAGAGTATGAGTGATATATTGACGTGGCATCTCTAGTAAAGCTTGGGTGTACATAAATTATCTTCTTTTTCTTGTGTTGGTTGTCAATCTCATATGTCATGCTCTTCAATAACATAGCTTCCAGGAATTAGAAATGGACACACAGTGTAAGTATGTATGATGTACTAGGCTGGCAGAAGACCTGAAGGAGACCTGTAGGATTTCCAGCAAAAATTAATACAAAAAGGTGTATGCAGTTAAGGATTTATAACAGAGAAAAAGACAGATTATTTAGAAGGTTCTCATAAAGTGCTAGTATAGAAATTGCATATGTTGAAGTGGCTACATCTAGCATTGACTTATTGTAACAAATTCAAATATAAGGATCAAATTGAGGCCTATAGATTTGATAATTGTCAGAGGACATTTGAATCACAAAACCTAGGAAATTATAATGATTAATTGGAGTGTAAAGACAAGACCGCCAGGAAAATAAAAAGTAAAGTAGAGTGTGAAAGGAAAGTCATTTTAGCAAGAGAGGGGTAGAGGCGATGGAGGAAATGTATTAAATTTTGTTTTATTTTATTTTGATCTTATACAGAGAAAACACCAAGTACACATACAAACCCAGACAGCTCATAAATTGCATTACACATCAGTATACATACACTTTATACGTCCAGGATGCCTTTGTTAGGTGCTGCAGCCATCGCGCTCGTTTCATGTGAGGACAGTAGATCAGCCGGGAGTGGAGCACACATGTCTTTTAGCCTAGAAAGATGGCAATGGAAGGTCTTCAGCATAATATGATAGCTGCTCTCTACAATAAATATGATCTTCTAACCATTGTTGCTGCTGTGGTACATTTCTGTTATCCCACTATTGAGCAACCTTCCTTTTATCCAAGAGCAAATCAAGCAACACTAATTTCCTACTTTGTGGCAGCAAGTGCCCCTCAGGCCCAGTAAGCACATCTGTGGCGTGCAAGCTACTGGTTCCATTACAAAATCAGTTAGGGTCTTGGTAGTCTGTTCCCTAAAGTCATGAAATCTCCCACATAACCAGGCTAAATGTATAAAGTCTGCCTCCTGTAACATTCATTTTGTACAATCGTCTGATTCGTGCAACCCATACCTCTTTAACTGTTTAGGCATATAATACAGTTGCTGTAGAACCTTAAAAAAGGATGATTCGCAGATTACAATTTTGCTATCAACAACTCGGTGACAGAGCAACAATGACCCCATCCTTCTCTGTGAGCGGTGTATATAGCCTCAAATTCCATCTTTCTCTAGCCTTACAGAGTGTCAGTGCATTGTCTACCTGCATGGAAGTGTATAGTCTAGTTACAAATTTCATGCAGGAGGGACCCGTCGGCATAACTTGGAGGGATTTCAAGGGTAATGGTTACTCCGGGTGTTGTGTGTTAAAGACTTTAAATGCTTCCCTAAGACTATACTACGTAAAAACCACCAGCGGAGAGCACGTCTGGCGAGCCTGGACCTGCTCCAATGTAATGAATGCACCTTCCCTGTATGCGCACCCATTGTCACTATGCCAATGTCCACCGATATGGCGAGTACCCGAGGCTCCTACACCACTGAAATATCCAGTGGCAAGTTCAGAGCATATAGAGGGAGTCTCCCTGCACGCTCCGCTGACGACTGCCATGTCTGTGCCATACACTCTACTGTGCTCATCTCACGACGAGGGAACACAGGCTGCACCCTATGAAGCAAGGCATTGAGCAATTCAGGATGTATTTCATCTGCTTCCACCGCGACGTGTGGCAAGAATGGTGGGGGGTAGAACCAATAATACGCAAAATATGCCTGTGCACACAAAAAGTATAGGTAGAAGTCCGGTGCCCCCAAGCCCCCTTGAAAGTACGGCCTTGTGAGGATCCCCATCTGCATTGCAATTGTTTGCCCGCCCAAGCCATCCGGGTCAGAATAGAGCGTATTTTTCCCCAAAAAATCTTCGGGAGCCTGATTGGAATATTAATGAACAGATATAGAAACTTCAGAATGACTGTCATTTTAATGACAGCTATCCTATCTACTAGCAACAGTGGTAGTTTGATCCATCTGTCCACCTGTTCTTCTATGTGTGCAACCCCACGACTGAAGTTCTCCCTTATGACAATATCAGGATCTTTGTGGATCCATCCGCCCAGATGATTCACTGTTTTCACCGTCCACTCCAGCAGAAATTCGAGCTCAAACAAGTGCGTACTTGGTGTTAACGGGAAGACCAGTGATTTATCCCAGTTAATCCTGAGACCTGATAGCCGCTCATAAACTATGTCCTCTCTGACTAACCCAGGTAGCTCCGCTTCTGGGTTGCACACATACAGCACCATGTCTTTCGCATACATGAATATTATCAGGGGTCGCTGTCGAAATCCCAATGCTGCGCGCAACTGCTTTTGTCTTATAACACATGCCAGTGGCTACATAACAATCACAAACAGCAGTGGCGAGACCGGACAGCCCTGCTGTGTTCCCTTACAAATCAATATCAGTTTGGAGTGGCAATTGTTCACCCGTACTCTGGCCAGTGGTACACTATACAGCATTTCCAACCGTTGTATAAATGCAAATGGTAACCCCATTTGTCTCACCACAACAAACATAAACCCCCATGCATAAGTTATGCATGGTAGAACAGGTCGGACCAAAGCCCGACTGGCCTGGCAGAATCAGCGCTGTTGTCAGCTGGCGCAGTCAAATCACAACCCTTTTTGCTAGAATTTTGGTGTCTATCTTTAACAATGAGAGCGGACGGTATGACTCACAGTGTCCTGGGTGTTTGCCCGACTTTAGTAGAGTAGTAATTAGGCCCTCACGCAGCGTGAGGGGTAGCATTTTATTGGCATAAGCTTTGCAAAACATGGTATGTAGACGGGGAGCCAGCAAGTCTGCGTACATTTTATAGAATTCACCCAGCAAGCTGTCACTGCCTGACACCATTCCTTTGGAGAGTGTCTGTATCGCCGCCTTTACTTCCTCAACTGCAAAATCTTGTATCAGGTACTCGCTTTGCTGTGGGGACAACCATGCAAGCTCAATCTCTTCATTAAAAGCGAGTACTTTGTCGCCAGGTGCCTCCTCGTTCTTGCTATACAGCTTGGAGTAGTACTTCATAAACAGGTCAAGGATCTTGGCCGAGCCATAACACTTAGAGTCATCCTGCCACTCCAATTCCGTAAAATATTCCTGCATCTGTGGGGGCCTAATTTTTACCACCAGTGTGCGACTCTGGGGACCACCCTCCCCAAAAGCCCTGGCAACCCAACGCCTAGACATGTGTTTCATCTCTTGATCTGCAGTGTCATTGTATTCTGTGATCTGATCCCTGATTACCATTAATGTTTCCTTTTTGTGTGCAGCAGCATACTCTTTTTCTAAACTAATAAGGGATTTTTCTATCCTGCTCATCTGAGATCGGAGATCTTTAAGCACACCTGCCTGCAGCCCAATACATGTCCCCCTAATTGTAGCCTTAAATGCCTCCCACAGTGTACCTGCTTCTTCCACGGTGGCCTCATTTTCACGAAAGTACAGTTCGATAGCCTGATGTACCCCTTATCTAAAAATAGGATCCAGCAATGATGATGTCTGCAGTTGCCATTGAAAGGGCTAGCATAAATGTGAGGGGATGCTCATGATTAGTGCCACCGGGGAATGATTCAAGAGTGTGCGTGGAAGATGTATCACTCCCTTGACCCAGAGGAGATGTGTGTGCCTTCCTGCACCTTTGGGTTTCGCGTTCTCCAAAAATAAATTCGTTTATGCGTGTTTATAATATCATGTATGACTTGTGCCGATCTTTTCCCCTGCCATGTTGTGGTCTCACTTCCATCCATATTAGTATCTAGATACGGGTTCATGTCTCCCCCCATAAGAATACTTCTGGTTGGACATCAAACAGTTTGTTCTCTAGTCTGTTGTAAAATGCCGGGTCATCTACATTGGGCCCATATGTTTTAAGAATAGTAATATTCATTCCACAGAGGCATCCATCGTTCTTGGATACCAGTGATTCACCAGTCATATAGTTCCAGCTTTGAAAACCCCTGCTTACATTTGCAAATGACCATCTGTTCCAGCATGCACTAAATCTCCTCTTCAAAGCGCACACCAAATTGAAATGACTCATCCAAGCTGCTATGACTCCGAGCACGCAGGGGAAGGTGAACGCCTCGGACTCTTTTGCTTATCTCTCACCTTCTTAAGAAAATCCTGAGCTGTTTTCGGTATCGCGTATGGGATTTCCAGTTTGCGTAGCCTCCTCTTGATGGGAGCGAACTCCCTGCACGCCGCCTGGACCGCCATGGTAAAGTCCAGGAAGAAAGATACCACGTTTCCCTTGTAGCTGGTCTGTTGTTTCTCCATTGGTAGTCGCAGCAGGGCAACACGATCCGGATAGTTCAAGATTCTAGCCACAATAGTCCGTCCCAGCATGCCCGGTGGTGGCCTGGGAGCCAGCGATCTGTGTGCTCTCTCAATGATTAGTACTTGTGAAAAGTTCTCTGCACCAAACACTTCTTTGAGCATTGACTCAACCTAGTCTTCAAGTCAGCCTGTATTTGTGCTTTCTGTAACCCCCATTATTTGCAGATTGTTTCACCGGTAGCGCACCTCCAAATCTTCATTCTTCGCTCTTATGACCTCTAGAATTTTTTCCATGTCACAGCACATATTTGCTGTCGCATGTGACTCATATTCAACAGTAGAGATGCGCTGGTCAGCGGTATCTAGGCGCGCCCCTTGCTTGTATAATTTCACGGCCATGTTGTCCATTCGGATTGTGAGAGTATCTATCTTACCATCCATGGCCTGCAGACTTTTCTGCATCGCAAGTAGGGTGGCCTCCAGTGACGACGTACACGGTTGCTCCGTCTCCAGCTCAGTGTCCGAGTGTGCCATGGTAGGTGTAGAGAACCTACGGGACTCAAAATGACAGTTTGGATTGTTGTTTATCGGATTTGCTCATGATCTCAGCTCCACGTCTGCAGGCCAACCACAGGAGTAGTACAAAAACACAGCTTTTTGTGGCTAGGCACATCTCCACTCCTTAGACCGCCGTTTCACACACTTGTGCTGCCCGCACGTGCCCACTCCTCCACAGGTGTCTGAGACTGCTCTCCGTAGGGTACATAGCTTCCCAGGCGCAGGAGGGCAACTACCCCTAGTAAAGATCACCAGCCATGTCAGCTTTATTTAGAATCATGAAAGGAGAGGTGTGGGTCGAGGCATGCAGGGTACACTAGTCTGCCCCCAGCTCAGCTCTGCGTCAGACTTTCAAATGCGCATAGGGGATTGTCTTTTGGCCCATGTACATTGTTTTCTAATGCAGCTTATTGCGACATTACACAATCTCAGTCTGCCATACCTTTTAAGCAGCGCTGTAGTGCACTGGTTTATGCTGCATGCAATCTGGAGTACAACCCCTGTAGCGTTTTCCCTTGGCCTATTTAGCAGGCCACTGCCGCCACATCAGCACCGTGCTGCAGCCGGCCTCTAGGCACAGCGCAGAGACCATGAGATGCGGCCGGGCAGGTCGCCACTGTTTGGACAGTCACTTGCTCTATGAGGAGCCCTTCCCAGGACTGTACCACAGTCCACAATCAGGACACCGACCCTTGGCCTGCCGTTCACTCACAGGAGTCTCCACAACCATGTGTGGGTGGAGCCCCTTTTACCTCTTTAAATTCTAGCCGCAATCTTGTCTCAGGTCGACTCACAGTCCCGAGCACCACACTATCTGGAACTCCACCATCTGCCAGTGTGCACCACTCCAGACTGCGACATCGTGCTCCACGTGTATTCCACTGCACCGAGCTGACTTTATAACTTAAAGATGCCTGCCATTTCCACCAATAATTAATGGATACTGATTCTGGCCGGCCGGCAGAGCAGTATTAACGTGCGGCCATCTTGTTGCAGGCTCTCAAGTGCCCCCTCCGATGGAGGAAAATGTAATAGTAAAGTGGATGCGAAAACACGAGATGTGGGGAAAGTTCAGTGTGTGAAGTAATGGTAACCATGTAGCTGGTTCTCAACCTCTCCATATGTACAGTTGTCTATTTTAAGAAGGGAAAAATTCACATGGGGAAGGAAAGGGAAATGAGTAGGTGGTGGTGCATCAGAAAGAGTTTGAATGTCAGAATATTGACCAAAAAGATATTTATGAAAACAAATTACGGGGCACCCTCTAGTTCCATGGAACTAAGGTAATGAACGACATATAGAGATTGCAGTTCCAGGAGGAATCACTTACAAAACTGTATTTGATGCTGCTGCAGGGGCTAGCTGACTTAAAAGCCCTGCTACACAATCCATGTGCTACAAATTAGCAAATTTAGAAACTGTAATTATTTGTCATTATTTGTACATTGATTGTACTAATATATGCACCTATACACATGTACATACAGAACAGAGATTATTCTTTATTAAAGAATAGGTGCTACAAGTGATGGCGCAGCGTGAGTTCAAAAAAAGAGATAATGACAAAAGTGTGTGCATGAGCATATAAATAAACATAAAACTAAATTACTTATGTAACACAATATAGAATACAGTACATAAATGATTTTACAAATATCTATGATGATCTTACAGATTTGTATAACAGATCTGTCAAATAATTTCTGAACTGGAATCTATTTTCTGTTTTACTGTCCGAATGATTAAGACATTCTGTTATATGTTCTTATTGGATGAGGAATGCCCTGTGTGAATCGGGCCCTGAGGTCACAAATCTTGATCATATTCTGAATCTTCCTAGAGCTGAAACACAACTATTATCTATTAAATGAGTATGAAAAGTACTTAAAGTGTTTATACTTTTCTCACCAAAACTACCTTCTGTTATTCAAATTACTTTCCAAGAGACAGTTCAGAAATTGTAGTATCATAAAAAACTAGAATTATAAAGTTCACTTGACAACAAGCAATCACTTACCAACATATATCACTACCATAATACAATACATACGTCAAATAGAAATATTATTAAAGTCTGTGAAGACTCCTTCCCATTACTCACACTGAATATCAAGAGGTACAAAAAATGAGTTCATAAAAGTATAGCTCCTGAAACACTATTCTAAGTCTAACAAAGTCTAAAACCTTAAAAACAAATGGTTTACAAAGAATATTTCTCTGTACCCAGTTTGGCCAAGTCCACAAATAATTACAAAGAGTTACTCTGATAACAAGGTCATGGTTTCATTAGTTAGCAAGGATGATCTACCACACAAGGGGCCTATGGTGTCTGACTTCAAAATGTCTGCTGCTGTTTGTTAATCTAGGAGAGTCTGTGTCTTACTGGGACATTAATTTTCCAGACTCTCACTAGAGGCCTCATTACGATGAGGCTCAGTGCAATTGGAAGCTGTTAGAAGGTGGTTCTGCAGCAGCTGAAGTATGGGGCACAGGGTTGGTTACATGCAGACACGTGTGTACATGTGTGTGCACACGTGTAGGGCTGCGCAGGGGAGATTCCTAGCGTGCGCAGTCCAGGAGCAGGTACAAATTGAATGGTGTGGCTGGATCTATGCAGAGTTGGGTGGTGACATGGAATAGGCTTTATAGCCTGGGAAGGAACATGCCAGGGAAAGTCAGTGTGTTTTTCTGTGTTTTCACTTCATCATTCCCCTATGGGGATGTGGGGCCCATGGCTAAAATGACTTCCACAGGCCTACAGATTCCAGACCCGCACTAAAGTCCATTGTAGAGTATGTGAAAATAAGTATTCTGCAGAGTCCAAAGTCATATTTGTACGGTTTTTGGGTCATACAGAACTGTCCTATTTCTCTGAGCCAGCTATGACCAGACTCAGGCTGAGGGTTGACCTCAGCCGGATGGATTGAGAACCTTTCTTCCACAAACTAGGTCCTCCTCTCCACAAAGAAGAAGATGGGTGGGGATACAGGCTCATCCATTAGCAGCTGTCACTGGGAGCCAGGCACCAGGCTGCACCAAAGAGTTGGGTTTCAGAGGCCATGTGGCCAGAGACACTGGAGGACTCCATTTTGAACTAACACAGAGGCTGGACAAGAAGGAGGGAGCAGGGGCAGGGACATGATGTGTCGCTGTTTGATAGGACACACAGAGACTTTCTGCCAGCCCCCTACTCAACTTTTAAAAAGTACTTACACAGGAAGAGAAGCTCTCTCTGGGGTGTGGTCTGCTGAGGTGGAAGGTGCTGGAGCCTGGAAATGGGCAGTTGGAAGGAGAGACCCCCTGACTGTCACCCAGGCCAATAACAGCACCAGAAGAAGCACCCAGGACCGGTGCGCAGAAGCAGGGGCCTCTGCGCAGGGAGAAGAGAGGCGCCAGGGGAGAGCCTGATGAAAGGCTGGTGCAGGGACCCAGTGCAGAACGCTCCCTGCAGAATGCACCCTTTTGGAGACCCAGAGGGTGAGTGAGAGTGCTCCCAGTGGCTGGGGGCCACCGCCAGGAGCAAGAAGACATGGAAATGGGGCAGATCGGACCTCCAGGGGCTGAGATATGGCCTCCAGAAGGTGATCAACCTTTAACCTGTGGCCCCCGACAGCGAAGCGCGTGAGGCTCCGCCACCGGTCCAGAAAAGGCCACCGGGGTGGGTCAGGTCCCGGGGGCTGCCTCCACCCGAAGTAAAGATGGGGAGCACCGTCGCGCTCCCTGTGAAATTATGCCCGACATGGGTGCCAGGAGCCCACCCTGGCCCCCCGAAGCCAAAGCAAGAGGGGGAGCGCCGTCACGCCCCCGGAGAGAAGATCAATCCGGGGAGCGCCGTCGCTCTCCCAGTGAAGACTGCCCTCCATCTGTGGAGAGCCTGCTGGGGTCCCGGGTGGGACCAGGGCCCCGGACAAGGAAGGAGGAGCCAAGGGCCCGGGTGGTACAGGGCCCCTAACTAAAGCGTGGATCGGCCGGGGGTGGGCTCCCTCTGCCCCATACCCTTACCCAGGGGTCTAGGTGAGACCGGGCCCCCTACCGAGGCCCCAGAAGCAGAGAAGCACCAGCGCAGCTCTCCCCTGCACAGCAGGAGAGCCGCTCATCTATTATTAAGCAGCAGGAGCTTGAAGCGCCCCAATAATGCCTTGCAAGGCATGGGGAATGGGTTGTTTTTGGCGTTTTGGTGGTCCCCAAAGGAGAGGGGTCACCCTGGAGTGTGAAAAGGTGCAGGGGGGAGCTGCTGGAGAAGTGCAGTCTCACCCCCAGCACAAAGCTAAGGCCCACCCTAAGTTTCTTGAATATTTAACAGGAATAACCCCTCAACGCTCAGCGAAGATTGCATCACCTCCTAGGCTGGAACTTTTGTTCTACAGCTGAGGTTTCATTGAGAAGTGCATCAAAGATTGAAGGGCTGAGTTGGAGATGTCTCGAGAAGGGCATCCCCTGGAGGGGAAATGGTGTAATTGCACTGAAATGCATTTATTAATGGGTATTTCTTTTAGAGGAACTGATGTTCAATGTGAAGTACTGGTTTAAGGTGATGTTGCAAGCAACGTGGATTTAAGTGGCTAGACACTCCTGCTAGGGTGTCTGACAGTGTTTACAACTTAATCCTGTGATCATCTGTGATGCCTTTAGGGGCTGTAATTGCAATGCCTTTTTAATGATATCCAAATGTGCTGAGTACTGTCATTCTAAAGTGTGCATAAACATGCAGTCTTGCTGCTGCGCTTAGTGGAAGACCCGAGACTGTTAGCCCTTAAGATGTAGAGGTGTATACATTAGGGTCAGTAGGAGATGCTTGGTCAGGGTCATGTGTCACCAAGGCAGGTGTATCCCTGTTTAATGCCTGCTGAGGTAATGGGAGGGGGACACCACTGGGATGGTGCCAGTGCGCAGGGCCCTCGCTCCAGGATATGTTCAACTAATTGCATTGGGGACAAGATGATGTGCATACATGGGAATGGTGGTATTGGACCCCACCCCCCTTGCGGGAGGGGTGGAGATGTTATGCAATGTCCCAAAGTAATTCCAACAGCTTATGTATATTTGTAAATTGTTGCATAGTATTGAGTAGTGTGTGTGTTTAATAAATTTACTCTTATTTTTATTAAGCAAAGTACAGACTGGACAATCAATTATTGAGTGTTATTTTTGCGCACCTGCAAAAGGCGATTACTAGCCCACACCACCTCCCTTGAGTAAGCCTCAGACTGCTCTGCAACGCTACCCTCTGAGAGTCAGGCGCTGCCCTAAGGTGTTTGGTTCCCAGTGAAGGACAAATGTGTCATGTTATTTGTGCAGGCCTCACAGATGCTGCCTCGTTTGCCAACATTGGTGTCTAGCAGCGGGAAACATAGTATCCCATTCTGGTGTGCATTTATAGCATTTGATAAGTCCAGTTTAGCCACACATTACCTATGCAGTAATGAGCAAATGGAAGAGTGTAAGGCTCTGAGAAGGGTTCAAAGTTTTGGTTATGTGAACTAAAGTTATGGGAAACGAAAGCCCGCGCCCATATGTGTCATGTGAAGATATTATGGTTTAAATTTAAACTTTATTGATATGACCGTGGTATGTTGATTATCATGTGCTAGCGGGATGGTGCTTTCCAGGAAATATTTACAAACAAATGTTCTAAACCATATTGTACACCTTTGAACCCTAACACTACACCTGCATGAGGAGGGTGTCTCCTCAAGAGATAGGGATAGCAACTGATACCTACATCACAGAGGGGGGTGTAGGGTGTAGGGGTGGATTGACCTTAATGGTGGTCAGGAGAAAAAGGCGTCCTGTGAGGTTCCCGCGCTTGTTAAGGGCAGGGAGGGTTTCCACAGAAGGGGCCCCAGCTATCCTTCCCCCGCTGAAAGGTTCTTGCTATTGGCGCAGGCCAAAACCACTGGAAGGGTGGGGCAGGAGGTTTCTTCACCCCGGGTAGTACCCCCCCCCAGGGTTTCCCATGGTGGGGGATCCCAACAAACTTTTCCCACGGTGGGAGGAGGGTCTGGTAGAATTGAGTGTCCAGCAGGCCCCCCAGGTTAACGGGTGGGGAGGTGAGCAACCCAGGGGTGGCCCCAAAGGAGGATAGTTCTTGAGTGATGGTGTGTAGTGGTAGCTCCTAGGTACCCTAGGTGGGCAAGGTAACTGACCCAGTGGAGATATGAGTGGGGGTGATGTGCTCCCTAGTTTCCAGTTGAAGGGTTAGTGGTGGACGGTGACCAGTCCCGTAGTTCCTGTGGGACTTGTATCCCAGGACCAGGAGCTGGTGGTGAGAACCTTAAGTGATGGCTGGGGCGATGCCTAGCCGGTAACCAGTCAGGTAGGTCCTGTGGGACATGGACCCAAGGACCAAAGGCATGGGGATGTTCCCCTAGCTCGAGGCAGGAGGTAAACTTCTGCAAAGTAGTACTACCCTGAACACAGGTGCAGCCTATCTTCAGTGTGGAAAGATAGCAAAGGTCCAAGGGTTTCAAGGCTTTGGACAACACTTAATTAAGTATGATTAGTTGGTGGGCGGAGGCACACTCGAAGCTCTGGACCTCTTGGGCTTCAGGTTAGAAAGACAGGTTAGGAAAGTTGTGAGTGTGGTCTCCACATAGAAATAGTTCAATTCGCCAGGATTAATATCCGTTTTTTTCGGCTCGTAGTATGGAGGACAGAGACATTTCTGTTTGCAGAAAGAGTTTCTTTATTTTAATTCACACAGCAAAGACAGCTGTCTTTGCTGTGTGAATTAAAATAAAGAAACTCTTTCTGCAAACAGAAATGTCTCTGTCCTCCATACTACGAGCCGAAAAAAACGGATATTAATCCTGGCGAATTGAACTATTTCTATGTGGAGACCACACTCACAACTTTCCTAAGCAGCCTATCTTCAGTGAAGGGACCCTGTGTTTCCCGAAGCGGTGGTGCTGGCCTAGCCGGGATCTTTCGGGTCCCTGGCTGGGAGTGGTAGTACTATCCTGAAGGCAGGTGGGGCCTATCTTAAGTGAAGGGACCCTGCTCTTCAGAAGGGGTATTGCAAGCCATCCATTGACCCTGTAGGTCCCTGGACGGTCTCCCAAGGTGCTGCTGGGAGATCGGGTAGAGCCATGAGAAGTGGACCTGGGTCTAGCTAACTCGGGGCCCACAGGCTCTCTAAGGGTACTCCAGGAGGAGAGCGCACCTCTCGGAGGGAAGGGTGCATAGGCCCTGTTGTCGCAGCGGAGAACAAGGAAGGGGTCTAGGTTCCCGGGGTAGTTTCCGTGTGGAGCTACTGACGGGGGGAATGAGCTGTAGGGGGTCTGACAAGGCACCCTCAGTGTTCCTCCCTGGCACTGCCAGTGTGGTAGTGAGACCGGTCGGAGGTCCTATCTTTGGAGTCAGGCTAGTGGTCAGAGGAGCTTTTCTGTGTGGGAAAAGCCTGAGTGGCTGTGCTTTCTTTAGGGAAGCCAGTCATCCCGAAAGGGTGGTGGCAGCAAAATTACCTCAGCAGCAGGCTGAGGGTGAGGGTCCCGAGAGGTTGCATCTTTAGGGTGCAAGGACCAAAACGGTAAGAGGGTACTGGTTGGAAAAAGCTCTGGAAGGGAGACCAGCTAGTGACCTGGGGATGGGATGTAGACCTATCCCAGGAGACCGCATAAGTGCTGAGGCACTGTACCCTTGTCCAGAGAAGGGGTAGGCATAGTGTTGCATGCCCAAGGGCAAAGGTGGTCCTAGTTAGTCTGAATCCATGTAGACCATGGGGGACCTGGAGGTATCTAGCCTAGAGCCTGGAGAGTTATTAGGGTAGTCTGGGATCCCTGTTATGGGTGGAGATTTCATGGATGGGGGAGCAGGTGGTCTGAGCGGATAACTGGTGAGCAAGGGGATCTGGTCAGAACCCCTTATAACTAGTTATCGCTGACTACGGGAAGTGTACCCATGTAGAGTGGCTACTTCTTCCCTGTAGGAATCAGCTGGGCGCGGCGTGTGTTAGAAGGTGGTTCTGACACTAGGGGCCGCCCAGATTTTTTTAGCTTTTTGAGCACCTAATTGTTGAGCTTTTCCTGTGAGGGAGCCTCCTAATCTGGGACTCACCCACAGTGAACTCATAATGAAGGAGACTGCATGGAGATTTTACTGGTGTCCCCCTGGCTTGTCCAGGCGGCTGCGCAGCAGCTGGAGTATGGGGCACCGGGCTGGTTACATGCAGACACATGTGTACATGTGTGTGCACACGTGCAGGGCTAAGCAGGGGAGATTCCTAGCGTGCGCAGTCCAGGAGCAGGTACAAATTGAATGGTGAGGCAGGACCTATGCAGAATTGGGTGGTGACATGGAATAGGCTTTATACCCTGGGAAGGAACATGCCAGGGAAAGTCAGTGTGTTTTTCTGTGTTTTCACTTCATTATTCCCCTATGGGGATGTGGGGCCCATGGCTAAAATGACTTCCACAGGCCTACAGATTCCAGACCCGCACTAAAGTCCATTGTAGAGTAGGTGAAAATAAGTATTCTGCAGAGTCCAAAGTCATATTTGTATGGTTTTTGGGTCATACAGAACTGTCCTATTTCTCTGAGCCAGCTATGACCAGACTCAGGCTGAGGGTTGACCTCAGCCGGATGGATTGAGAACCTTTCTTCCACAAACTAGGGCCTCCTCTCCACAAAGAAGAAGATGGATGGGGCTACAGGCTCATCCATTAGCAGCTGTCACTGGGTGCCAGGCACCAGGCTGCACCAAAGAGTTGGGTTTCAGAGGCCATGTGGCCAGAGACACTGGAGGACTCCATTTTGAACTAACACAGAGGCTGGACAAGAAGGAGGGAGCAGGGGCAGGGACATGATGTGTCGCTGTTTGATAGGACACACAGAGACTTTCTGCCAGCCCCCTACTCAACTTTTAAAAAGTACTTGCACAGGAAGAGAAGCTCTCTCTGGGGTGTGGTCTGCTGAGGTGGAAGGTGCTGGAGACTGGCAATGGGCAGTTGGAAGGAGAAACCCCGTGACTGTCACCCAGGCCAATAACAGCACCAGAAGAAGCACCCAGGACCGGTGCGCAGAAGCAGGGGCCTCTGCGCAGGGAGAAGAGAGGCGCCAGGGGAGAGCCTGATGAAAGGCTGGCGCAGGGACCCAGTGCAGACCGCTCCCTGCAGAATGCACCCTCTTGGAGACCCAGAGGATGAATGAGAGTGCTCCCAGTGGCTGGGGGCCACCGCCAGGAGCAAGAAGACATGAAAATGGGGCAGATCGGACCTCCAGGGGCTGAGATATTGCCTCCAGAAGGTGATCAACCTTTAACCTGAGGCCCCCGACAGCGAAGCGCGTGAGGCTCCGCCACCGGTCCAGAAAAGGCCACCGGGGTGGGCCAGGTCCCGAGGGCTGCCTCCACCCGAAGTAAAGATGGGGAGCACCGTCGCGCTCCCTGTGAAATTATGCCTGACATGGGTGCCAGGAGCCCACCCTGGCCCCCCGAAGCCAAAGCAAGAGGGGGAGCGCCGTCACGCCCCCGGAGAGAAGATCAATCCGGGGAGCGCCGTCGCTCTCCCAGTGAAGACTGCCCTCCATCTGTGGAGAGCCTGCAGGGGTCCCGGGTGGGACGGGGGCCCCGGACAAGAAAGGAGGAGCCAAGGGCCCGGGTGGGACAGGGCCCCTAACTAAAGCGCGGAGCGGCCGGGGGTGGGCTCCCTCTGCCCCATGCCCTTACCCAGGGGTCTAGGTGGGACCGGGCCCCTTACCGAGGCCCCAGAAGCAGAGAAGCACCAGCGCAGCTCTCCCCTGCACAGCAGGAGAGCCGCTCGTCTATTATTAAGCAGCAGGAGCTTGAAGCGCCCCAATAATGCCTTGCAAGGCATGGGGAATGGGTTGTTTTTGGCGTTTTGGTGGTCCCCAACGGATAGGGGTCACCCTGGAGTGTGAAAAGGTGCAGGGGGGAGCTGCTGGAGAAGTGCAGTCTCACCCCCAGCACAAAGCTAAGGCCCACCCTAAGTTTCTTGAATATTTAACAGGAATAACCCCTCAACGCTCAGCGAAGATTGCATCACCTCCTAGGCTGGAACTTTTGTTCTACAGCTGAGGTTTCATTGAGAAGTGCATCAAAGATTGAAGGGCTGAGTTGGAGATGTCTCGAGAAGGGCATCCCCTGGAGGGGAAATGGTGTAATTGCACTGAAATGCATTTATCAATGGGTATTTCTTTTAGAGGAACTGATGTTCAATGTGAAGTACTGGTTTAAGGTGATGTTGCAAGCAACGTGGGTTTAAGTGGCTAGACACTCCTGCTAGGGTGTCTGACAGTATTTACAACTTAATCCTGTGATCATCTGTGATGCCTTTAGGGGCTGTAATTGCAATGCCTTTTTA
Source organism: Lissotriton vulgaris (assembly GCF_964263255.1). Lineage (NCBI taxonomy): Eukaryota > Metazoa > Chordata > Amphibia > Caudata > Salamandridae > Lissotriton > Lissotriton vulgaris. The sequence goes on along the minus strand of NC_141685.1, from coordinate 416,522,293 downwards.
ATGATATCCAAATGTGCTGAGTACTGTCATTCTAATGTGTGCATAAACATGCAGTCTTGCTGCTGCGCTTAGTGGAAGACCCTAGACTGTTAGCCCTTAAGATGTAGAGGTGTATACATTAGGGTCAGTAGGAGATGCTTGGTCAGGGTCATGTGTCACCAAGGCAGGTGTATCCCTGTTTAATGCTTGTTGAGGTAATGGGAGGGGGACACCACTGGGATGCTGCCAGTGCGCAGGGCCCTCTCTCCAGGATATGTTCAACTAATTGCATTGGGGACAAGATGATGTGCATACATGGGAATGGTGGTATTGGGCCCCACCCCCTTGCGGGAGGGGTGGAGATGTTATGCAATGTCCCAAAGTAATTCCAACAGCTGATGTATATTTGTAAATTGTTGCATAGTATTGAGTAGTGCGTGTGTTTAATAAATTTACTCTTATTTTTATTAAGCAAAGTACAGACTGGACAATCAATTATTGAGTGTTATTTTTGCGCACCGGCAAAAGGCGATTACTAGACCACACCACCTCCCTTGAGTAAGCCTCAGACTGCTCTGCAACGCTACCCTCTGAGAGTCAGGCGCTGCCCTAGGGTGTTTGGTTCCCAGTGAAGGACAAATGTGTCATGTTATTTGTGCAGGCCTCACAGATGCTGCCTCGTTTTCCAACATTGGTATCTAGCGGCGGGAAACATAGTATCCCATTCTGGTGTGCATTTATAGCATTTGTCCAGTTTAGCCACACATTACCTATGCAGTAATGAGCAAATGGAAGAGTGTAAGGCTCTGAGAAGGGTTCAAAGTTTTGGTTATGTGAACTAAAGTTAGGGGAAAGGAAAGCCCGCGCCCATATGTGTCATGTGAAGATATTATGGTTTAAATTTAAACTTTATTGATATGACCGTGGTATGTTGATTATCATGTGCTAGCGGGATGGTGCTTTCCAGGAAATAATTAAAAACAAATGTTCTAAACCATATTGTACACCTTTGAACCCTAACACTATACCTGCATGAGGAGGGTGTCTCCTCAAGAGATAGGGACAGCAACTGATACCTACATCACAGAGGGGGGTGTAGGGTGTAGGGGTGGATTAACCTTAATGGTGGTCAGGAGAAAAAGGCGTCCTGTGAGGTTCCCGCACTTGTTAAGGGCAGGGAGGGTTTCCACAGAAGGGGCCCCAGCTATCCTTCCCCCGCTGAAAGTTTCTTGCTATTGGTGCAGGCCAAAACCACTGGAAGGGTGGGGCAGGAGGTTTCTTCACCCCGGGTAGTACCCCCCCCCCAGGGGTTCCCATGGTGGGGGATCCCAACATACTTTTCCCACGGTGGGAGGAGGGTCTGGTAGAATTGAGTGTCCAGCAGGCCCCCCAGGTTAACTGGTGGGGAGGTGAGCAACCCAGGGGTGGCCCCAAAGGAGGATAGTTCTTGAGTGATGGTGTGTAGTGGTAGCCCCTAGGTACCCTAGGTGGGCAAGGTAACTGACCCAGTGGAGATATGAGTGGGGGTGATGTGCTCCCTAGTTTCCAGTTGAAGGGTTAGTGGTGGACGGTGACCAGTCCCGTAGTTCCTGTGGGACTTGTATCCCAGGACCAGGAGCTGGTGGTGAGAACCTGAAGTGATGGCTGGGGCGATGCCTAGCTGGTAACCAGTCAGGTAGGTCCTGTGGGACTTGGACCCACGGATCAAGGGCATGGGGATGTTCCCCTAGCTCGAGGCAGGAGGTAAACTTCTGCAAAGTAGTACTACCCTGAACACAGGTGCAGCCTATCTTCAGTGAAGGGACCCTGTGTTTCCCGAAGCGGTGGTGCTGGCCTAGCCGGGATCTTTCGAGTCCCTGGCTGGGAGTGGTAGTACTATCCTGAAGGCAGGTGGGGCGTATCTTAAGTGAAGGGACCCTGCTCTTCAGAATGGGTAGTTCAAACCATCCAGTGACCCTGTAGGTCCCTGGACGGTCTCCCAAGGTGCTGCTGGGAGATCGGGTAGAGCCATGAGAAGTGGACCTGGGTCTAGCTAACTCGGGGCCCACAGGCTCTCTAAGGGTACTCCAGGAGGAGAGCGCACCTCTCGGAGGGAAGGGTGCATAGGCCCTGTTGTCGCAGCGGAGAACAAGGAAGGGGTCTAGGTTCCCGGGGTAGTTTCCGTGTGGAGCTACTGACGGGGGAATGAGCTGTAGGGGGTCTGACAAGGCACCCTCAGTGTTCCTCCCTGGCACTGCCAGTGTGGTAGTGAGACCGGTCGGAGGTCCTATCTTTGGAGTCAGGCTAGTGGTCAGAGGAGCTTTTCTGTGTGGGAAAAGCCTGAGTGGCTGTGCTTTCTTTAGGGAAGCCAGTCATCCCGAAAGGGTGGTGGCAGCAAAATTACCTCAGCAGCAGGCTGAGGGTGAGGGTCCCGAGAGGTTGCATCTTTAGGGTGCAAGGACCAAAACGGTAAGAGGGTACTGGTTGGAAAAAGCTCTGGAAGAGAGACCAGCTAGTGACCTGGGGATGGGATGTAGACCTATCCCAGGAGACCGCATAAGTGCTGAGGCACTGTACCCTTGTCCAGAGAAGGGGTAGGCATAGTGTTGCATGCCCAAGGGCAAAGGTGGTCCTAGTTAGTCTGAATCCATGTAGACCATGGGGGACCTGGAGGTATCTAACCTAGAGCCTGGAGAGTTATTAGGGTATTCTGGGATCCCTGTTATGGGTGGAGATTTCATGGATGGGGGAGCAGGTGGTCTGAGCGGATAACTGGTGAGCAAGGGGATCTGGTCAGAACCCCTTATAACTGGTTATCGCTGACTACGGGAAGTGTACCCATGTAGAGTGGCTACTTCTTCCCTGTAGGAATCAGCTGGGCGCGGCGTGTGTTAGAAGGTGGTTCTGACACTAGGGGCCGCCCAGATTTTTTTAGCTTTTTGAGCACCTAATTGTTGAGCTTTTCCTATGAGGGAGCCTCCTAATCTGGGACTCACCCACAGTGAACTCATAATGAAGGAGACTGCATGGAGATTTTACTGGTGTCCCCCTGGCTTGTCCAGGCGGCTGCGCAGCAGCGGGAGTATGGGGCACCGGGCTGGTTACATGCAGACACATGTGTACATGTGTGTGCACACGTGCAGGGCTAAGCAGGGGAGATTCCTAGCGTGCGCAGTCCAGGAGCAGGTACAAATTAAATGGTGTGGCAGGACCTATGCAGAATTGGGTGGTGACATGGAATAGGCTTTATACCCTGGGAAGGAACATGCCAGGGAAAGTCAGTGTGTTTTTCTGTGTTTTCACTTCATTATTCCCCTATGGGGATGTGGGGCCCATGGCTAAAATGACTTCCACAAGGCCTACAGATTCCAGACCCGCACTAAAGTCCATTGTAGAGTAGGTGAAAATAAGTATTCTGCAGAGTCCAAAGTCACATTTGTACTGTTTCTGGGTCATGCAGATCTGTCCTATTTCTCTGAGCCAGCCATGACCAGACCCAGGCTGAGGGTTGACCTCAGCTTGATGGATTGATAACCTTTCTTCTACAAGCTAGGGCCTCCTCTCCACAAAGAAGAAGATGGGTGGGGATACAGGTTCATCCATTAGCAGCTGTCACTGGGTGCCAGGCACAAGGCTGCACCAAGAAGGAAAGAGTTGGGTTTCAGAGGCCATGTGGCCAGAGACACTGGAGGACTCCATTTTGAACTAACACAAAGGCTGGACAATAAGGAGGGAGCAGGGACTGGGAAGTGATGTGTCGCTTTTTGATAGGACCCACAGAGACTTTCTGCCAGCCCCCTACTCAACTTTTAAAAAGTACTTGCACAGGAAGAGAAGCTCTCTCTGGACATACTGTCAAAAGATATGTCCTTTCAGTCTGCCATTTACTAGCCTCCATGCCTACGTGTTCAATCAGAATGTATCTTTGATAAGTTGTTGTTCCCAGGATCACTTTAATTATTACCAGTGTCTGCCTCTGTGTTAAGGCTGCTTGTTTCTGATGCTCAGAAATCAATGTGAAGGGAAGAGTGAAGCAGGTTTGGAACCAGCATGGGCTGAGCGTGCATGGTTTAAATCCATCCCCGTCCACACTAGCCACTCCTCTTGTAGGACAGACTTCGGTGTTTGGAAAATGTATCTAATAAAAAATATAGCAATACAAACATATTGTGTCATGAATATCCGGATGCCAAAAATATCATCATTAGGAACATCCAAGGTAAAAAAATTGTTTCAACTGTTGTTTTTAATATCGTAAAAAATATTGATTTTGAAAATATTGTATGCAATTATTGTTTTGTATGTAATTTATTGTACTGTGGTTGATTTGTATGTTTATGATTTTTTTATATGTGTTTTAGTAGGATAATATATTAATTATGAAATTGTTGAAATTTGTGTTTTTAGTCGCATTAATGCATACAAATAATGGATTTATAATTTTTTTTTCACAGCAGGATATTGGGTTTTTAGGAGGTAAAGGTAGGAGGATTTTTAAAAAGTCGGTATTTTGAAGTATTTCTAACATGAATTATTTATAAGATGCCAAATTAATGTTGTCCAATTTATAAATGTATTTTTGTACATTTGTTTTATAAATAATAATTTATATTTGAATGTAATATATATTAATTACAATAATTGTCAAAATATGTATTGCAAACATTTAAATGGAAATATTTTCTACAAAATTAAATATATCTAAGAAATGAATTTAATAAAGACAATACAATTTAATTTTATTAAATAAACATTTTAAATTATATACATTTTGTTTAAAGAAATAATAAATAAAATATTGTTACATTTGTTTAAATAGACAATGTCATTGCAAAAATGTTTTTTATTATTTTATTTATAAATGTGTATTTTTAAAACGTTATTATTTATTATTGTTAATTTTGGTTTACAATTTTAGTTTCTATTTCATGGTTCAAAGTTTAAGAATGTAGTAAATATATATTTTTTAAATATATTAATTATTAATAGTGCTAAAAATATTATTTTATATGTTAATGTTTATATATGTATATAAAGTTTTGGTTAGTTTATTTTATAGATGAAAATGTATGTGTGAGCATTGGCTTATTGATTTTGTAGGTCAAATGTCCAACACCTTTTCCAAATTGAAAAAAAATTGAATGGGAATAGCAAATGAGTCTCTTTGCTATTTCCCAACTTGGTATAGATCAGAGTGGGAATAGTAAATGTCACCCTTTTACTGTCCAACACCTTCCCCAACTTGGTATAGATTGGAGTGGCAACAGTAAATGTTACCCCTTTAGTATCCATAACCTACCCCAAATTGGTGTAGACTTGAGTGAGAATAGTAAATGTCACACATTAGGGGTCAATTCTGATCTCGGTCGGAAGGGCTCCGAATTCAATTCTGGAGCCCTTGTTTTTGACAGACTCGTTCCCAGTTCCGAACGACCAAGTACGATGCCTGGAAACCGTTAGGGCTGACCGAATCAGTTCAGGAAGGCATTCAGACTTTTTGTTGGGCTTAAGACTTTTCTACCGCTGACCAGTGCTTCTCCCATAAACATGGTGACATTGGTGTATACCTGATTGACATATTTAGTTTACCTATAAGTCCCTTGTAAAGTGACATACCATATCCAAGACCTGTAATCTAAATGCTACTAGTGGGCCTGCAGCATTGGTTGTGCCACCCACACAAGTAGTCTTACAAACCTGTCTAAGCTGCCCTTGGAGAGCCTGTGTGTGTAGTTTAATGTCACTTCAACTTTGCATTTAAAACCACTTGCCAAGCCTCAAATAACCCTTTTACTGCACATAGTTCACCCGTAAAGTAGCCTCCAGATAGCCCTATGGGCAGGGTGCTGTGTAACTAAAATGTATATTGATCAATAGATGTGATAGCTATGCACATGGACCCTTATGATTTAATCTTTAGGTGAGTTTACTCTTTTCTGGGGTGCTCCAGGGGTGATGTTACCGTCCCTGGGTACGTCAAAATTTCTCTACAGGGGCGTGGCCAAGATGGCGGCTCAGGTGGACGTGTTTTCCGGAGGCTACCCGTCCCAGACTTCCACGCCCTGCCTAATTCGCTAGCCACCCTACAGCCGGACCCCGGGCTTCGAGGCTAGGAGTGGGAGAAGGAGCTGGGGTGACACCTTAGCCGCTGACGGGCGAAGAAAAGCACTCCACGCTGCCGACAAGCTGAGACGGGCAGCGCACAGCTGGAGGTGGCCCATCCCCCCGCACTTCACACGGGGCCGGGGGGTCTGCGGAGGGGCAGCGCCGCCTTAGGGGACTGTCGAGGCTGCCTTGGGCACTTGTGGAGACCCGCTGACGGTTGGGTCCCGATTGGTGGCTGTGGACCGAGGAGGCGACACGAGCAAGAGGCTGCCGGGGTGCTCGGCTGCGAGCGGCTACATGAGGCCCCGGCTACGGCCTGGTGGACGGAGGTGGGAGACCCGGCCCGCCGGCCTGGAGAGACTGCAGCCCCTGGAGGTACGCGATTGAAGCGGGCCGGGTCTGACACGGGCCGGCCCCCACTTGAGATCTGCTGGTGACCGGGGGCCGGGGGTCCAGTTGGGAGGCCTGGCAGGTGCGGCCTGGAGACAGAGAGTGCATAGGCCCGGAGGCCGCGGTGGTGACAACATGGGGCCTGAGGGCCGGTAGCGAGGCCGGGGGTGCGAGGAGGCTGACACCACCTGGTCTGGATCATCGAGGCTCGGGCCTGTGAGCTGGACAGGCCGGCGCAATTGGAGGGCTTGGACGCGAAGTGAGCCACGAGGAGGCAGCCCAGCCGGGGGCTCTGTGCAGGAGCCCGCCATTAGCCACGTGGGGTCCCCTCGCCCCAGGGAAAGAACGCAGGCAGGACTGAGGGGGATCCTGTTGGCGCCGAGCTCTCGTGTGGTCCGTCCCGGCGGCGGCGAGCGCCCAGCAGTCGGAGCATTCTGCGGCCGGGAGGCTGAGGTTGGGGTGTACGTGCCCCGCAGCGTACCGAGGGATCGGGGGGGCAAGGACCGTCCCCCGGTAAGCGAGCCTGCGGCCCAGGACAGGAGCGGAGCCCTGTCGGTTGGGGAGGAGGGCATGCGGTGGACCCACAGCTCGGGGCGGCCGGCCCCTCTGTGGCGGACTGTGAACGCTGAGCCCCCAGCCTCGGGGGTGGGGTGGCAACCAGAGGGCGTGAAGGGCCTGGAGACGTTGGAAGCCATTGGGGAGCCGCGAAAAGCCTAGTGGAACTGGACTGCTGACGACTCGCCCCATTGCCTGACCGAACTGGGCTCCTGGTGCGGCTATCGGCCCAGACGACCCGATTGCACCCCCAACAGAGCTCGACGGTGGTGGAGTAGCTAGGGAGAGGAAAGATGGTGACCACCAACCGCAAGGGGAACTGCACTATCACTGACTTGTTGTCGAAAGGGAACCCCAAACCCGAAAAAAGCCCGAGCAAGCAGCCTCAGGGACTCCAGACTAAGGGAAATGACCGGGATGGAGGTGAGGGCCCAGCGACCAAAGCCTTCATGGAGACACTTTTCAATTCTCTTAAGGAGGACATTCAATCCCTTCGCCAGGACATGGCAGGGGAATACAAGGAACTCCGCCGCGATGTTGATGACCTAGGGGAGCGAGTGGTGGCCAATGAGCTTTCCGGACAAGCTAGGAGCGAAGAGGTGGAATTTCTCCGACAGGAAATTGTCTGACTTAATGACCAGCAGACTGACCTCCAGTCCCACACGGAGGACCTCGAAAATCGTTCCAGACGGAACAACATCAGAGTCCGGAGCGTGCCCTCCTCGGCTGAAGGGGGAGACGTTACCAGCTACTTACAAGGCCTGTTCCGGGCAGTCCTCGAGGTGGGAGACGACTTCGAGATCCGCATCGATCGAGCACACCGGGTGGGCCCGGCGCGCAGGTCCCAAGGGCCTCCCCCGGACATCCTTGCCTTTCTGCCCAATTACACCTTAAAGGGAACGCATCCTGAAGGCGGCGCGCCTCAAAAAGCCCATGCAATACCAAGGCCACGCTCTGGAACTCTTTCAGGACCTCTCGGTGATCACACTACAGAAGAGGAGATCCTTCAAACCCGCAACTGCATTCCTGCGCAATGAAGGGGTCCAATATTCCTGGGGTCACCCCTTTAGATTGATCTTCCGCTGGAATGGGACTCTCCACCAACTGCCCTCCCTGAGAGACACCTGTTCAGTGCTTGGGATTCCTTACAAGGAGCCCCAACCAGGCTTTGGAGGCGGTGGAGGCACGGCGGGGTCTCCGCCTTCATCCTCTCAATCGACAAGCGACGGCTGGCAGAAAGTTAGACGCGGCCGGTCATCGAGTAAAACGCTCAAACCTGACTTAAAGACAGTGGAACAAGAAAAGGCGGCGGCGATCCAAGAAGTCTCCAAGGACACTGGTCCTCCTGGGCAGGAGGGGGACAGCAGTCATGGTCCGAACTCATGACCTCCAGTTGGGGAGTGTTGTTCTGTTGCTTTGTTGGGGGTGGGGCGAGGGATTGAGTGGTGATGTGATGTTGCTCTGTGGCTCCCGGGGCCTTCCACTGGGTGTGGGAAAGGGGGCGGGGGGGGGCTTTGCTGAGGCGGTGGTGACAGGATGACCCGGGGGAGCTTTCTTGGAGCCTTTGCCAGATGAGGTGGGGTGTGCAGGAGGGGCGTGAGAGGTGCGGAAATGCCCCGGTTCAGGAGGGTGGGGCGGTGAATGGCATGTACGAAGCGGTGGTCAGGTCTCGATCCTAAAAGCCTATAACTATCGGGACCTGGAATGTTAAGGGCCTAAACTCCCCGCAGAAGCGCCAGAAAGTGTGGAAGTATGTGCTAGATCAACACTTGGATGTAGTCGCTTTGCAGGAAACACATCTCCTGAAGTCGGAAGACCACCGGCTCAAGCACAAGAAGTACCCCCTTATATATAAAGCCTCTGCGTCCACTAAGCAAAAAGGGGTGGCGCTGCTGTTCAGTCCGGCCGCGCAGTTCGAGCCGATGTGCACACAGAGTGACAAAGACGGGAGGTGGCTAATGGTCAAGGGCCGCTTAAAGGGTAAAGTGTGCACTCTGGTGCCCGTTTATGCCCCCAATACGGGTCAAAAGAGTTTTCTACTTACACTTCTGGGTAAGGTGACAGACTTTGCTGAGGGTCCTGTTTTCCTTTTGGGGGACTTTAACCTAGTTTGGCATCCAACACTAGACAGTACACACACTAGAAGATGTGACATGGGCCTCTTCCCGGACTCTATCCAGACACAGATTGGGGACATGGGGCTTCTGGACAGCTGGCGAGTGGCACACCCGGACACTCGGGACTTCTCGTTCTACTCCCATGTGCACCACACCTACTCCCGCCTCGACTACATCTTTTTTAGTCAGTCCCTACAGGGCTCCCTGCAAGACGCAAAGATCCTCCCCATCTCCGTATCTGACCATGGGATGTGCACTATTTGTTTAACCTGGCTGGGGGGTGCCCCGAAACCAGCGCGATGGTACTTCCCGGAAGCATTAGTAAGGGACAAGGAATCTTGCACGCAACTGAGGGAGGCAATCGGGGAGTTTTTCTCCTTCAATAACCCGGAGGAGACCTCTGAATATAACACCTGGGACTCGTTTAAAGCGGTTCTTAGGGGTAAATGCATAGCGCTTAACTCGGCCCTTAACAAGCAGCGCGCTGTAGAACGGCAAGGCCTAGAACAGGAGCTCTTGAAGGTCGAACAGGTCCACAAGCAGAAGCCCACCAGACAGACATTACGAGCACTCACGGCCCTGCGAGGCAAATTGCGAGCCATATACAACAACAGAGCGGAATTTACCCTTCTCAAGCTGCGCAGCCTAGCATACACGCAGGGTGACAAAGTGGGGAAGCACCTGGCCAGGCAGTTGAAGGATAAACGGGAGAGGGAATATATCGGGGGCATACGAGATGGGGCGGGGAACCTTCAGCACAGGGATGAGGACAAAGCTGACCTCTTTGGGAGGTTCTATGCCTCGCTATATACAGCGGATACTCATGACGCTGAACGTCAGGGCGCCTTTCTGCGGGACCTGCCCGTCCCACAGGTGCCCACGGAGTGGAGCGAGATTCTCGAGGCCCCTATCACCCTGGAAGAAGTCCTAGCGGCTATCAAGTTGCTCAAGGCCCATAAGGCACCGGGGGTAGATGGATACACCGCAGTCTTCTATAAGACCTTTGCCTCCAACCTCTTCAATCGTATGGCCGCGGAGGGTGACTCAGCAGCCTCCATGAACGAGGCGGTGATATAGGTAATCCCCAAACCAGGCAAAGATCTCTCCCTCTGTGCCTCATACAGACCCATTGCCCTCCTTAACGTGGACGCCAAACTTTACTCCTCTATTCTGGCCAAGAGACTGGGCGACCTTATGCCGCTTCTCATACACCCGACCAGTCGGGCTTTATCAAGGGGAGGCAAACTCACGACAACACCAGGCGCATCGTCCATTTAATAGAAAAGGCCAACAAATTCAAAATACCCGCAGTGTTAATCGGTCTTGACGCCGAAAAAGCGTTCGACCGTGTGGATTGGAGCTTCCTGTGGTCCAGCCAAAGGAGGTTTGGGTTTTCCATCAGTTCATTACAATGCTCCAGGCCAACTATAGGCACCCGTGCTCTAGGGTCTCGGTCAATGGGGTGCAATCGACCCCCTTCGGACACACTAGGGGGACGAGGCAGGGTTGTCCCCTATCCCCCTTACTCTTTGCCCTCAGCATAGAACCCCTAGCCATAGCGATCCGGGAGCACCAAGGGATAGAGGGACTCCCCTTCACTGGTGAGACCCACAAAATCTCACTCTTTGCGGGCGATGTCCTCCTCTCCTTGTCCAATCCGATGAGTTCCCTCCCACATTTACAAGAAGTGCTCACCTCCTTTGAGGGAGTGGCGGGCTTTAGTGTCAACCTGACCAAATCCTCCATACTTAACCTAACTCTCTCTAGAGCTGAGGCCTCGCAGCTTCGGGCGCTCTCTCCGCTGGACTGGGCTCCCTCCTCCTTGCAGTATCTTGGGGTCCAACTAACTCCCAAGATCGATCAGCTATATGCAGCCAATTTCCCCGTTCTCCTCACCCGCCTCCAACGAGAACTATTCCGATGGAAGCCGCTTTTCCTCTCCTGGTTGGGACGCATACATGCCATCAAAATGACCCTCCTACCCAAACTCCTCTATCTATTCCAAGCACTCCCTATAGAACTGGAGGAAGACTTCTTTGTGCGTCTCAAGACCATGATCCTGAAGTTCGTGTGGCAGGGGGGAAGGGCACGTTTCTCCTTCTACATGCTAAGGCGCCCACACCGCGAGGGGGGGCGGGACTCCCAGACCTTCGCCTATATTATAAGGCGGCTCAACTGCGCATCCTAGTTGAGTGGGCACAAATGGAGTCGGAAAAGCACTGACTCCACATGGACCTCAGCGTGGCAGGTAGAACTATTTGGGATCTAATATGGCGCGCTAAAAAAGACAGACCCCTCAATGCGTACATCAGCACCCCGACACGCACCACCCTTAAAGTGTGGGACACTGTGGCTGAGATGGAATGCTGGACGTCCTTTCCGTCGCCGCTTACCCCAATCCATTTCACCTCTTCCTTCCCTCCAGCGCTTCGAGAGGGGCCATTCGATGCCTGGAGGACGGGCGGATGTCTCGCACTCACACACCTGTTCCACAACTACGACCCACTTACTTTTGACAATTGCAAGAGAGACTACGGGTGGGAGATTGGGAGCGCTACCACCACGCGCAACTCCTCCACTGGGCTCTGAACCCGCAGGTCAGGGAGGGAGCCACTAGACCCCTTACCGCATTCGAGTTGTTCTTGCTCAAGGCTAAGTCTATGAAAGGGGCCATCTCGACACTGTATAAACTGCTGCTCTCCACGGACACTGCACCACGGCCACGCTTTATGTCTTGGTGGGAGGGGTTGGCTCAGCGGAACATTGGGGAGGAGGAGTGGAAACACCTGTGGGCTGACATCTTTCGCTTCAACCGCTCCACGAAACTGAGGGAGGCACACATAAAGGTAATGGCGAACTGGTACTTGTACCGAGCTAGACTGGCTAAGATCTTCCCAGGGGCCACAGATAGGTGCTGGAGGGTGTGTGGTCTACTGGGTGACTTCCAACACATATGGTGGGACTGCCCCTCCATTAGGCCAATTTGGGAGGAGATTCTCGCTCAGATAAAATCCATCTTAGGATACCCGGTCCTGATTACGATGGCGGAAGCTCTTCTGGGCCTTCGGGACCCCCAGCTGGAGCACCAAACCAGAGCCGATAAAAGAATTATGTGGTTATGCTTGGGGGCTGCTAAACTAGCAATAGCTAATGCTTGGAAACAGAGGGAGGCGCCGGCGATATCACTGTGGCACGCCCGCCTGTGGCAGCTGCTCAGCCTGGAACGCATGTCCGACATTTCCCGTGAGGACTTTAAGAACTTTGAGTTCCGCTGGGGACCACTGGTCTCGTTCCTCTCTAAGGGCCTCCCATCTGCGGTATGCCCCTTTACTATCAGAGCCTTGCACTTATTTCAGTTCTAAGTAGGCCTCGAGGACTGACACGCTACTGAATGGCACTTTCACCACTGGGGGGCGGGAAAAGGGTGTTCGGGGGGTGGGGAGGGTGAGTGGGGGGGTTGTTGGGGTTTCTTTGTTACTGTTCATATACGGATAAAATGTTCACCATTAGCTGTCCTGGAACACTGGGGCCACGACACTGGCGGAGGCCCTCGCAGGTATGGGGGGGCTTGGAGGTTGAGGATACCTATCAGGCACAGAGGTATCATGCTGCACCCGTACACTTGGGGTTTCTCCCTTCTGGACTCTGCTGAGACTCGTCCCTGGCGGCTCACGCAAGGATTGTTATAGACTTACAGTGCATGGTCCAGAGGTGGCTTGTGTCATGGGGACGTAACGACCCCTTCCCTTAGCCATACTGCGAATGGGATGCTCCTTGTCTTATGGGCCCCTGCGTGGGCATGTTGGCGGATTGTGCCCTGTTATTTTTTCATGTGGACAACAATAAAATCTATTTACAAAAAAAAAAGAATTCTCTACAACATCTGTGCTTTCAACTGAGTTTGGTTGCCTCCCCCTTTGGGCACTCTCCTTATCCTCCATTGAGGTTAGCAAAATAATTGCATACAATTCAATTAGTTCCTTACTCAGTTTCTTTTATTGAAATTATTTTCAGTTCAGTATTCCTTCTTATACATTGTATATCATTCATATATTCATGAGTCTCCAATGCATTTTGAGCTTACTCGCTCTTCATCAGGGAGCAATTCTATAATGAAAGCATTATACACTATTTATATACACTTCTTTATGCTTGTATTCAATCATTAAACTGTGCAGTATATGCATTTAGTGAGTGAAAAAAATGTCCTCATGATCAAACTCGTGTGCCCGTTTTATAATGTGCTTAGTGTGCACGTGGTGAATACGACGCGTGTGTGTCAAAATCGCCCATGTTATGAACTCGAGCTACACATTTAAGCTTTATACTCACAAGTTTGTAGCCTTTGTGTTCAAATGTTCACACCTGAAAGTTATCTGTGTAAGTTAACAAAACATAATCCTCATTGACTGTTAGAAAGATATAGGTGTTCAGATCATGTTCGCGTATGATTTTTAAATAAAGTTTTAACCGCGATCTGCTGCTCGCACTTACATGCATTGCAAAAAAAACGTACTTGAGAAATCAATATTGAAAGTTGTAGGCAATCTCCAACAGCATCTTCGTGTGGCTCCGTGTGGCTCAAGTTGTTATTAAACAAACATTATATTTTCCAATTTTGTGTGTATATGACGTCTGGCGTTGCGAGATAAAAAAACGGACTACTGTGTGTGTATAGGTTGTGGCAGCCATGTTTGATGTGGATAAACATCATGTTTCGCTTTGGTGTCTGTACCAAAATGAAAATAAAAATAAAACCGCGAGTGTGTGTCTATGTTGATAATGTGGCACCTATTGGGACATTATAAATCACTATATATATTGATGATACAATACAATTCTTTATGATAATACAATGCAATTCTTTATGATAGTACAATGTAATTCTTTAGCAACCACACAGTTCCTCAGAATAGAGTAATTCAATTGCTATTTATAAGTAACATGCATATTCTATGCGTTCGTTGACACTATTCGGGCTACATGATTGCATTTTCATAATCCAGTAATTTTCACGTCTTAACAGATATTTTCTGTTGTCTCTTCCTTCTGGCCTTTCAATTACTTCCAATATGAGATATCGCAATTGGGATATGTTCTGTTTGGCCTCCAAGAAATGGGTTGCAACCGTCGATTTCATATTTGTAGTTCTGATATTGGACTTGTGTTCATTATTCCTTATCTTTAATTTTCTTTCAGTTTTTCCCACGTATACCTTGCCTCAGGGGCACTTTAACATGTAAATTACATTTTCTGTATCACAAGTAGTTGTCACGTAGATCTTAATAGCATGTCCTTTCATTGGGTGATTTATCTTAGTGGTATCTACTTAGACAGTGTGCATACTGGGGGTGGGCGTAGTTCGCGAAGTAGCGCTACGCGAAGCTACGCGAAGTGCACTTCGCACTACGCGAACTTCACGTAGCACTACGCGAGCTGCGTAGTAGCATGTTTGCACTGTGCAAGATGCGTTTTCAATGATTGCACAGTGCGGACAAGCATCCGGCACTGTGCAATCATTGAAAACAGCATCTTGCACAGTGCGAGCTGTAGTTTTCTGCTGCTCGAGTTGATTATTACTCGAGCGGCAGCTTTCTCAACGCAAACTGGTAGTTTCTCATTGAGAGCGGTCGCGAGCATGCGCAACCACTCACAATGAGAAACCTGACCTCCCCGCGTTGAGAATCTCACCGGGATGTCATTTTGCTTGCTCGCGGTCACGAACATGACATTGAGGACCGCGAACAAGCAAAAAATTACCGCTGCACTACGCTACGCAAAAACTACAGTTGATGGACAGAATGCAGAACAATGTCATACATTCACCCCAGCACAGAGATCTGGGCCTAAATTCATCGTTCTGCATTCTGTCCATTACCTGTGGTTTTTGCATTTGTCACCCCGAGTGGGATGGGTATGCTCAGACATGAGTCCCATGCACTCCACACCACTGGATTCAAGCAAGCCGGGCTGAAGACGGCCGGAATGCCAGAAACCGGTCCTCGGAAGCTTGTTTCCGGTCCAAGGAAGGCATGGCTTGGCAGTTCGGGCTGGACTGTTCCCATGAGGCACAGGGTCAGATTGATTTGCATATGGCCATGTCTGAACTGGGGTGGTGTGGAGTGCAAAAAAATATAGATTTAGGCCCAGATCTCTGTACTGGGGTGAATGTATGACATTGTTCTGCATTCTGTCCATCACCTGTGGTTTTTGCATTTGTCACCCTGAGTGGGATGGGTATGCTCAGACGTGAGTCCCATGCACTCCACACCACTGGATTCAAGCAAGCCGGCTGAAGACGGCTGGAATGCCAGAAACCGGTCCTCGGAAGCTTGTGTCCGTTCCAGGGAAAGCATGGCTTAGCAGTTCGGGCTGGACTGTTCCCATGAGGCACAGGGTCAGACTGATTTGCATATGGCCATGTCTGAACTGGGGTGATGTGGAGTGCAAATAAACAATGGATTTAGGCCCAGATCTCTGTACTGGGGTGAATGTATGACATTGTTCCGAATTCTTTCCATCACCTGTGTTTTTGCACTACGCGTGTTCGCACTGTTCTACGTGCGCCTCGCGTAGTGCGAAGTTGCACAAACTTTGCAAACTCCGCGAGCGTAGCGTAGTGCTTCGCCCAGGGTTAGTGCATACCTCTGCCAACCAGAAACCCCATTTCTAACATTGGTGATCAGTAGTGAGATAGGACTTCTGTTTGTGCAATACCATATGGTAACTCATAGTTCACTACAACTCTATACTTCGATCAGTTTGGTTAATTCTCCCTGATTGACATATTTGATTTTTTCAAAAGTCTTTTTGCCCCATGCTAATATTATTTTACAATATTTGTGAACTAAATAAGACAAAGGGCTCTGAGAAGTGTTAGGATTCAGTGAAAAAGTGAAACCCAGGACACAGTGAGATGGAAAATTAAGGATCTATTAAGTGAAAAGTCATCTACAAATGCACCTGGCATTGTGAAGTTCAGGGATTGGACCGACCATTGGGCGGCTTTTAGTAGTGGGAAACCCGAGGCATGGTGATATTGAACACTAAGGGGCTGATTACGATGTAGGGCGGATCGCCATCGCCCACATGGTGGTGGCGATCCGCCCTACATTTCCCTCCGCCCTCACCCGTTTCCCCCGCCAAAGTAGTATGGTGGGGTACCGCGGCGGACGAGAAGAACGTCCGCCGCTTTTTTGCCCGGTCGACGAGTTGACCGGGCAGAAAAGCATTTAATATGATGGCAGTGTCTGCTAGACACCGCCATCCATATTAGTATGCAGGCACAGAGCAGCCTTTCGGTGTCCGGAAAGGCATGCGGAATTCACAATTGGGGGCCCGTTGCAGGCCCCCAGGAAGTTGGGGGGTTGGGAATGCACCTGCATTTGCATGCACAATGCGGCAGGCACCCCGCGATGCCTGCGACTTTGTGCATGCAAATGCACAACCTGCATTTTTACCATTGCGGAGGGTGCAGCTGAAAGCACCACAATGTTAAAAATGCACGATGCGCCCGTCAATGTGGCAGGCGAATCCTAATCTCCACCACGGTACCGCCGCACATATGGCGGGTGGTCCTGTTTTCCTTCAGGATGGCGGTCGGACAAAGTCCGCCCACCATCCTAATGATGCCCTAAGGGTCTATTAAGTGAGAAGCCATCTACAAATGTATCATCAATGCAGTGTCATTGTGAAGTTCAGGGATTGGACCATTTCATCGGGGAGGCTTTTAGTGGGGAGGGGTTTGCCATGGTAAAGTCAAAGCACAAAGCACTTTATATTATGATGATTAGTATAATTCTGAGTTGTTTTTGCATATGTGTTGCTCTTTTAAGGTCTCGTCTATTCCTCCCGAAGGGATGGTAGGCGAGATTTATAGTAAGGAGACCTAAAAACTCTACCCAGTGCGGATCGCGTCAAGTTCATGTGAGCCAGGCTCGTGCACAGGACTTCGCTCCCCCTACCCCGCCCACAAAGCAAGACAAGACAAGAACATCAAAGCGACCACGGCCGCTTTGATTCCATTTGCCACCAGCCACTTCACATGCTCCGCCGGTTATCAACAGGAGCATCTGCTCGTGAATCGGAATGCTGGCATGGTTGCCCAGCCCCCCTCCCAGCGCTGCCTTTCCTCTGCTCAGCTTCAACCAGTGTCCGACATCGCACCCCAGTTCAAATTGTGTATGCCCTCTGTTTGTATTGCAGGTCCTAAACATTAAACATAAACCTGTCTTTTCCCCAAAAAAATGCAAGCATTTTTCAAAATTGCACCCTTTAACTGCATTCAAACTTGTTTCAATGTCTTTTAAATATTTTTCATTTCACCATCGAAGTGCCTCTGTTACTGCCCCCTACTGATCCTGTTGCTTATTACATCCATTCTACTGCTGCTCATCTTTCGCTGTCTCATTTTTTGAAAACTTTTTTTGGACCCAGCACTTTTTTGGTGGGCTGCACCGTTCTAGCAAAAATGCTTTTTTCATGTTTTTTCTTGTTCACGGTTTCAAAATAAGTGTGCCATTTTGGAATGGTAAACAAAAAACAAAGTGGCTACTTCATCAAGACACATGGTTGATAATGCTGGGCTCCCCCGACCAACATGAGGCATGCATGCGTGGTGACACGTGCGCATATGCACCATTGCACTTTTTCAAATTTGCGAACACTGTTTAGCATCGGCAATAAAATTTTTTTGATATTGCTGATACTGAATGGCATTGTCAAAAAAAGGCATTGGAATAGCTAATATGTTTGCAAAGCTAAAGGTGAACCCTACTAGCTTTGCCAATGCGTGTTGTTTCCTGCTCTAATTGTTTCTTGTCAAAATAAAGGAAAAGAGGTGCCAATGTTCTTTGTACGGGTTTGCAATCTTAGAAACTATTCTGCCATCATCGATCCATCTGGTGATACTTGGGTCATCCGGTCAGGAAGGTCGATATCGAGATTGCTTCCAGCTTTCTTAGCTCCCAAACCCCTGTGCCATTCTCATCTGGAGCAATGTGGAGCTCTGCTGCTTAAATGGCGCCAAAGAGTTTAAGTAAGACCCAAAAGTGTGGTACATTAGCCTGCCCTCTGCTTGAAAAGTAACTAGGACCTTGCTGTCCAATCAAATTGGAGTTTTCTGAAGTTCAAAAGAAATTATGAGTTAGCAGTAAAAACTGCAAGATAGAACTTCTACACCTAATATTTAGTATTCCTAATTTTCCACCAAAACGTCTGAGTTCAGTGATTTGCCTTGATCTCTTAGGTACTTAAAAAGTAAGGGACCTATTTTGTGACTGTGTGAGCCTGAAGAATTGGAAACTAATTAGATGTAAATCATTTTCAGTTGTAAAAGGATGGGCTCAATGGCAGTTCTTGTCGTGAGCCTAAGTATGTTCCCAAATGCACCATGAGTGGGTCTCAGTACTAAAAGAGCATGACCCACAGTGCCCCAAACCAGTGTCCTTCACTGCCCTGTGCCTGCTCCTCTCAGTGCTCCGTGCTTCAGTCCCTCAATGTCCAATGCCTGTCCCTCACCCTCCTTCACACTCTCAACCTCACACCCCCTCACCCTCGCACACCCCCTCACCCTCACGCACCCTCTCACCCTCACACACCCTCTCACCCTAACACACCCTCTCACCCTCACATACCCTCTCACCCACCCTCACCCACCCTCACCCTCACAACCCCTCACATCCCCTCACCATCACACCCCTCACCCTCACACACACTCACACCCACACCCTTAAACCCACTCACCCTCACACCCCCTCAACCTCACACACACTCACCCTCACCCCCTCACCCTCACACACCCTCACCCTCACACACCCTCACTCGCCCTCTCACCCTCACCCTCACCCTCACACCCTTGCACACCCTCACCCTCACTCACCCTCACTCACCGTCACTCGCCCTCACTCACCCTCACTCACCCTCACACACCCTCACCAGCATAGCATAGCATAACCAAAAAAACATAGGTTAGCAAAACGCAGCATAGCATAACAAAACAAAGCATAGGATAGCAAAACAAAACATAGCATAACAAAACAAAACATAGCATAGCAAAACACGACAAAGCATAGCATAGCAAAACAAAACAC
Organism: Lissotriton vulgaris; assembly: GCF_964263255.1. Classification (NCBI taxonomy): domain Eukaryota; kingdom Metazoa; phylum Chordata; class Amphibia; order Caudata; family Salamandridae; genus Lissotriton; species Lissotriton vulgaris. The sequence goes on along the minus strand of NC_141685.1, from coordinate 416,503,077 downwards.
AACAAAACATAGCATAGCATAACAAAACAAAGCATAGCATAACATAACAAAGCATAGCAAAACAAAACATAGCATAGTATAAAAACATAGCATAGCATAACAAAACACAACAAAACATAGCAGAACAAAACATAGCATAACAAAACATAGCAAAACACAACAAAACATAGCATGGCATAACAAAACACAACAAAACATAGCATAGCAAAGCATAGCAAAAAATAGCATAGCATAATAGCATAACAAAACACAACATAACATAGTATAGCATAACAAAACACAACATAGTATAGCAAAACAAAACAAAGCTTAGCATAGCATAACAAAACAAAGCATAGCATAGCATAACAAAACTTAGCATAGCAAAACAAAGCATAGCATAATAAAACACAACAAAACGTAGCCTAGCATAACAAAACACAACAAAACATAGCATAGCATAACAAAACATAGCATAGCATAACAAAACAAAGCATAGGATAGCAAAACAAAACATAGCATAGCAAAACACAACAAAACATGGTATAGCTTAGCAAAACACAACAAAACATAGCATAGCAAAACAAAACATATAATAGCATATCAAAACATAGCAAAGCATACCAAACACAACAAAACATAGCATAGCATAGCATAACAAAACATAGCATAGCATAACAAAGCATAGCATATTAAAACACAACAAAACACAGCATTTCATAACAAAACATAGCATAGCAAAACAAAGCATAGCATAGCAAAACATAGCATAGCATAACAAAACATAGCATAACATAACAAACACGGCATACCATAGCATAACAAATCAAAGCATAGGATAGCAAAACATAGCATAGCATAACAAAACAAAACATAGGATAGCAAAACAAAACATAGCATAGCATACAGCATCACTCAGCACCACCACAGCATCACTCAGGGGCACCACAACATCACTATGTGCTACCACAGCATCACTGAACGCCACAGCATCACTCGTTCGCCATCACAACATCACTCAGCGCCACCACAGCATCAATCTGTGCAACCATTCAACAACAACTGGTTCAAATATGTTCTCTCAATGTTTCAAGCTTTTTTTTTGATTTCAAGAAGATTTTATTAAGAGAGATAATGATATCAATAGTAAAAACCGAATACAATATAAGTGATACATTTTGACATAAGAGAAAATACAAACATGTGCTTGACTCGGGAAGTAACTAAAATAGCTGTAACTAAAATTAAAAAGCAATCGAAGACAGGTAGATGATCTGATCAAGTATAGGCCTTTAGCAAACAATAAACAAATGTATCACCTTCTGATTCAAGGATGGGGACAAGGGAGGGAAACAGAAGAAAATAAAGAAAGTAGGAAAGAAAAGAAAAAGCAATAGAAAAGATGAAAGGGAAGAGAGGACAGGAAAGAAGAAATAAGAAGAATAAGGAATCCCACAGGACTGGCCCAATGTAGAACAAAAAATAGACAACAGTTAAATAGATAAATCAAAAGGGAACTGAGGGACCAACCCATTCGAGGACAACTCCATATAATCGTCCAAGGCTGTCCAAACCCCTTTAGAAATGGAAGGCGAAAGGTGTGCTTGGTCAACCGAGGTGTGGGCACTGCGTAAAAAGGATACCCACGCCCACCATGTATGATAAGAGACAGACGAAAAGGATTTCCATTCCATAAGAATGATTTTGACCGCTACAGTCAAGAGAAGATCTAGTAACTGTAATTCCAACGGGTCTAAAGGGAGAGGAATAGGAGCAGCCAAGGGGCCTAATAAAACTAAAGGAAAGGAAAGTTGGAGCTCAATGTTAAAAATAAGAGATAAATGTTTCTGAATGAGGTCCCAAAAAGGTTTAAGTAAGGAGCAATGATAAAACATATGAGGAAAATCACCAGCCACCAAACCGCAACTCCAGCAGAGATCATCGTCTTTAAGGTTGAGCGGATGAAGACGCCCAGGCATCCAATGGAGGAGATTGATCGAGAAAAACTTAGATTGCATTAAGGAAGGAGCTATTTTATTACAGAGAGCTAATTTACCAATAGATTGCCAAGCTTCGGACGAAATATGGTCCATGATGTTGTGATCAAAATGGCGTGACCATTTTTGTTGCGCAACCGTCTGCTCAGGAAGCGAAGCAGAGGACAGAAATTTATAGATTTTGGAGGCAACATGACCAGATTTGAGCCAAATGTGGAAAAGCGAGATGGTGGAGGAGGAGGGGTGAAGACGGACTTTAGAAACAGCTACCTTGATTTTAAGAAAGGTATAAAAGTCAAGATTTGTTAAAGAGTGTTTGTGAGCCAAGGTAGAGAAAGGTAATGGATCACCGGAATCATTATACAGATGCTGAACAAGAGAGATTCCTTTTTCTGCCCAGTATGACATGAGGGTGGGAGAAATATTAAGCTTAATTGTGGAGTTTCTCCAAATAGATGACCACCTAGTTTTATGCAGGGGAATAGCCACCTTCCTATCTAATTTCTTGACCGCAGCAATTGTATCAATAATGATAGAACGGGAGAACAGAATATGCAAAGTAGATTTAGTACAGAAAGAGGCAATAGGTAGAGGTGATGCTAATTCCTGTTCTATGAGCAGCCAAGAGGGAACATGACGAGTTGGAGGAGAAAACCAAAAAGCACCCTGAGAGGCCAAGAAGGCAGTTTGGTATTTTTCCCAATCAGGAAAGTTACAACCTCCCATATCACAAGGTCGACGCAAGTATTTATATGCTAATCGAGCCCGTTTGTTATTCCACAGAAATTTAGAAGTCAGACCATCAATTTCTCGAAAAAAGGAATCGGATAATTTAAGCGGAAGCATGGAGGAAACAAAATTAATAATCGGCGTGATCATCATTTTTAGAGTTTGTAAGCGACCCCACCATGAGATATGTTTCGGAGACCATGAATCCAAAAGACGACGCACTTTGAGGAGAGTCAGAGATTCATTATACGCAACGGTGGCATGAAGAGTAGAACAGAAATAAATTCCTAGGTACTTCAGATGTTTAGATTGCCACTTAAAGCCAGCCGAGCCCATATGAGCAGGAAAACAATAGGCATTCAGAGGGAACATCTCTGTCTTATCCTTATTTAGGGTATAGCCCGAGACCGTTGAAAACAAGGAGATGGTGTCAGAAATAGCAGGGATGGCCAAGGCGATATCATCCGAGAAAATAAGAACATCGTCCGCGTATGCGGCGGTTTTAAGACAGTGAGAACCAAAAGAAAAACCTTTAATATTAGGGTGTAGGTCAATCAAACGAAGAAGAGGATCAATAGATAATAAAAATAAAAGTGGGGATAGGGTTGTAATAAAAAGATGTTAATATTTCAATTCTGTTCTTGGATTTTCGTCACAATAAAATATACTTAACATAATCTTCACAACAGTTATTTATAAAAGTTTAAGGTATTGCCATTATAAATTACAATAACTTTTATTTAAGTATTCATTATTTAAAAAAATCAAAAGCCATTGTTATTTATAACATCAATACATGTAAGTCACATAAATACAACACATATTGCATTACAAATGCTATAGGTGTCACATATGCGAAAGTTTTAACTATTGGCATTGTATATGACACTGCTATTAATTTAGCTATTTTCAAAAGCAAAGCATAAATACAAAATTTGTCATTTACAATGCCAATAGCTCAAACTTTCCTAATGCGAGACCTATTGCATTGCAAATGCGTGTTTATATATTGCGTGCATTCTACAAGTTTTACAAGCTTTGCCACTGCCCTTTGCATATAAATGTCATGGCGGCATTTGATATGCCTTCAGGCATTGCACTTCACACTTTTTATGGCCTGTGTGAACACACCTAGCAAGTTACTGAGTTGGTTTTGTACAGGCATTTCTCTTTTTACATATCGGTCTGCATTTTACAAGTAGTACACCCTTTGATACTGCCAGTTGCACATTAATGTAACTGCTCAGTGGCATTACAGATGCTGCTATTTTTCCATGACCAGAACGGCTACACATTATTAGTACATATTGCTATCCTTTAATGACTTAAAAACACAGGTGTTTTGCACAGAGCTGCAAGAATGTTCATAATTTTTCTAAGTCTGTACTAATTCTATCACACTTGAAACATCTGCATTTTATAAGCTGCACACCCTTTCCACTGCCCTTTGCACATGCCTCCCCATGTGTTATTCTTTCTTAAGGGTTTTTTAATACAGTGTTCTTATTGCAAGATTGATATTTTATGTAACTTGAATGATTTTAAAGAATTACATGATAAACGTAGAATTGACTTGACACTGTGGTCCTACTTATCAAGATGGAATTAGAGCTGGCCAATCTGGAGACATGCACATTGGCCGAGCTCAAGGAGTTCTGACAGGAGAGAAGGGTGTTCCATTAGGGAAGTACCAAGAAGGCAGAGCTTCAGAAAGCCTTAAGAGCATGGGCAGCAGCTCAACCAGAAGGAGAAGTGGACAAGGTGGGTGGGTCAGAGTCTGAGGAGGAAGGTTTGGAGCAGGATGAGATGGACGTCTTGTCTTGCAGACTGCTGATGTGGGGGGTAACATCCTCCCAGGACTGGAATTCCACAGCAGACCAGGCAGCAGTGTGCCATCAAGAAACTTGTCCCCAGAGTTCTGGCAACCAGGAGGCAGGCCGCAAAAATTAAATTGGATCTTGCCAACTTGCAGAAGGAGCAGGCTCTTGGAGAGAAACCCCTGGCCATGAAAAAAAATGACCCAAGAGCTCAGCATGAGAGAGCTGGAAATCAGAGCCCTGAGAGAGAGGTCCAGCAACAGCTATGGTGACCACATACCTACAGTGGTGTCCAGTGCTGAGTCCAGAGTCAGGATCCCAAAGGATTTGGTGCCTAGTTAAGTGGTGGAGGATGAAATAGACAAATGGTTTCCAGTCTATGAAGTGGCTCTGAGAGTTCACAAAGTCCCAGATAAGGTCTGGGTGGTAGTTTATGGAGGTATATGACCACAATGGGAAGGGACACACTCCTTACACTAGAAATAGAGGACTAAAACATGCTACACTGCAATGAAAGCCATCCTTGTCAGCAAGTTTGGAATTACCCCTGAGAGGTATAGGCTCAAAATCAGGGGCAGGCAAAAGGTCTCATCATAAACATGGGTGGATTTCTTGGACTATGCCAGCAAGGCACTGAAGGGCTGGGTGAGAGGCAGCAAGGTTGATGATTATTCAGGGCTGTACAACTTGATTTTGAAGGAGCACATGCTTGAAAAGTTTTTTTCAGACCTGCGCCAACACTTAGTTGATACCAAGTTAACTGACCCCAGGAAACTTGCTGAGGAGGCAGACATCTGGTTCAGCACCAGAGCATCCAAGAAGGCATCTTGGGGGAGCTCCCAAAAGGGTTGTCAGGGCTCCCACCAGAATAAGGAGGGGGATATAAACTTCTCTAAAAGACCCCCAAACAACTCACAGTGGAAAGGGTCTGGTTCTTATTCTAAACCTGACCACCAGAAGAAAAGCTACCCTGACAAAGGTCAGCAGCCCAATCCCATCAAGTGCTATGAGTGCTGCAAGTATGGACACAACTAGGGGCAACCCAAGTGAACATAAAGAGTACCACCTCTTACTGGAGTAAAGAATCCAGGGATGGCTAGTGTAGTGCTGGGGAGAAGTATTTCCCAGTTAATGGGGCTGGGGGTTAGGGAGGTTACCCTAGTGTCCCTGGGTGACAGTGAGATGGTTTCTAAGATCCATGTGCCCTCAAATACAATTAAGTATAGGCAATGGGTCACCATCAATGGGCAAGTTGTTGAGGCTCTGAGGGATACATACGCCAGCATGACTATGGTAAGGAGTTAGCTGGTGTCCCCATAAAAGGAAATTTCAAATGCATTCCATGTAGTTGTGGTGGCTGACAATGGAGAGGGTAGCTGTTCCCTTTGAGTGTGGGGGGGGGGTTGCAGTTGCTGTTAGCACTGCCATATCTGTGGACTGTTTGTTGGGCAATGGCCTTGATCACATTATCTGGAAAGGAGTGAAGCTCAAGGCTCATGTGGAGATGTTGGAGTTATCTGATTGGATCTGTGAAATGACAAGGTACGTGGCTGCCCAGGATAGGAGTCAAAAAGGGCTGGAGACTTGAATAAATGACCCAGCTAGCTGTTAAAAAGGGGAAAGGCAGAGGACGTGGTAAACCAGCCCCAGAGCGTCTTATCAGTGAGGTGGATAGAGCATCTGCTGTGGCTGCCACAGAGCCCATTGAGAAGGGCTCTGCTTTCCTTGGTGACCTGCCTATACTTGCTGGATAGTATGTAGGAGAAGGGGCAACCAAGGAGGGGTACTGTAAGGCACAGAAGAAATGTCAAACCACTGAGGGCATGAGGCATAGAACAGCAAGGGCCCAGGTGGCCCCTCAATTCTACAGGGCTTTTCTACTGGAGCTGGCTCACAGGATTCCCCTGGCAAAACACTTGGGCAAAGACAAGACCTTTGCAAGGCATGTCTGACACTTCTTGTGGCTCAAGATCAGGACATCCTCAGATGCATTCCTCAGGACCTATGTAACATGCCAGGCTATTGAGAAGACAGGACCAAGGCTTAAAGCCCCCCTTAACCCACTGCCAGTCATTGGCACACCCCATGAGAGGGTGGGCATCAACATTGTAGGGTCTATGGTTCCCCAGGCTGCTTCAGGCAATAGGTTATTTCTGGTTCTGGTGGAAAATGCAAAAGACACACAATTGATTAATGGAATGCTGAACAGATCAAAACCTTCACCCCCAGTGAAGAGATCTGAGTTAAATCCATCATTCTTTTGCTCTGGTGGAAATTGCCACTCGGTAGCCAGAGGCAATCCCTCTGAGGACCATGACTGCTCCTGCAGTGACAAAGCTCTGATGGCGATTTTTACCTAAGTGGGTTTCTCCAAGGAAGTTGTGTATGACAGGAACACAAACTTCATGTATACTTACATGCAGTCAGTGTGGAAGGAATGTGGAATAACTTACAATTTCTCTATGTCTTACAATCCACAAGCCAATGGGCTTGTTGAGAGATTCAAAAAGAACCTGAAAGGCATGAATAGATGCCTACCTGAGGCTCTGAGGAGTATGTGGGACATCATCTTACCATGCCTGTTGTTTGCCTACAGAGTGGTATCACAGAAGGGAGTTAGCCACAGCCCCTTTGAGGTTCTGTACATGTACCCTCCTAGAGGACGTCTGAGTCTGGTGAAGGAAGGGTGGAGGCAATCTCCCAGGAAGTCTCCTCTGGATGTAATGAGCTACACGCTGGCCTTCAGAGGCCAGATGGCTAAGTTGTGGAAGCAAGTACCCGACAGCTTGGAAGTGAGTAAGGATGTGATAAAAAAAAGTGGTATGACCAATATCATACCACTGTGAAATTGCAGCCTGGGCAGAAAGTGTGGGTTATGAAACCTGTGGAACCCAGGGTCCTCCAGCACCGTTGGACTGGGCCCTATGAGGTGATTGAGAAGAAGGGCAAGTCTACTAACCTGGTAGCCCTTAAGACACACAGGGTGCTTCCCATCAATTGCCTCAAACCCCAGTTTGAGAAGTCTGCAGTCACCATGCTGTTGGTGACTGATGGAGAAGAGGAAGAGGACAGTGAACCTATCCCTAGCCTCTTGGATTCCATTCAGAATGATGGGTCTGTAGAAGGAGTGCTCCTTTCCCCCACTCTAACTCCTGAACAGTGGAGGTACTATCACCATGTGCTGAGACAGTACTCCTCTCTTTTCTCCCTTATTCCTGGGGCTACCAACTTGTGTACTTAATGTGGAGAACGGGGACAACTTCCCTGTTAAGAATAAGTCTTAAAGGTTGATGGATAAGGTGAGCGCCACCATCAAACGGGAAGTCTCTAGGAAGTTGGAGTTGGGGGTAGGGGTAGGGGATAGATCCCTCCCGTAGCCCCTGGTCCAGTTCTGTGGTTGTGGTACCAAAAGCTGACCCACATCTGAACTGAGGTTCTGTGTAGATTATAGAGGGATACATTCTGTGACAAACACTGATGCTCATCCTATCCCCAGGGTGGATGAGCTTATTGATAGGTTAGAGGCCCCCCAATACTTTGATATTATATTGAGGTACTGGCAGATCACCCTAACAGAAGATACCAAAGAGAGGTCAACCTTCTCCAATCGAGAGAGCCGCTATTAGTTAGAGTAAGTCCTTTGGACTCAAAAACACTCCTTCCACTTTCCCGCGGTTGGTGAACCAGGTAATTGCTAGTATGGTGGCCTTCTCGGCTGCTTATTTGGATGACATAGCAGTCTTCAGAAGTTAGAAGGACCACCTTTTTTACTTCCAAGAAGTGTTTCAGACTGTGCAACAGGCAGGCATTACTGCCAAGGCCAGTAAGTGCCAGATAGGGCAAGGGTATGTGGTGTACTTGAGACACCTGGTGGGCAGGGGTAAGGTGCAGCCCCTCTAGGCCAAAATATAGACTACCATGGTCTGTGAGCTCCCCAAAACCCAGACTGATGTCAGAGCATTCTTGGGCCTCACTAGGTACAACAGGAAGGCTATCAAGGGATATGGCATCATTAGCTCCCCCTTGACAGATCTGACTTCTAAGAAGCAGCCCAGAAATGTGATTTGGACACAGGCATGTCGAATTGCATTTGACTTCCTTAAGCATGCGATATGCACAGCTCCGGTGCTCAGGGTCCCTGGCTCCCCGAAGTATTATTATTATTGTTCAAACAGATACCTCAGAACATGGCATTGGTGCTGTGTCATCACAGCTGAATAAGGAGGGCCTCAACCAAGCTGTAGCCTTCATGTCCAGGAGGTTACTCCCCAGTAAAAAAAGGTGGAGTACTTAGAGAGATAAACTTTTGCTGTGGTGTGGGCACTGAAGAAGTTGAGGCCATACCTGTGTGGCACTCACTTCCTGATTCAGACTGACCACAGGCCCCTCGAATGGCTCATGCAAATGATGGGTCAAATCCAAAATAGAGGTGGTCCATTTCCCTACATGGTATGGACTTCAGGGGAGAACACAGACCAGGGGTAGGCCACGCCAATGGTAGGTCCAGGTTTTTCCGCCTTCTGTGCAAAGAATATAATTGTGCAAAAAGGCAATAGCTGGTTAAAAATCTTGTCACGCTAAAAGCATATACATCAAGTTTTTAAAAGCAGGCTAAAAATGCTTGCGCACGCACAGTGGCAGCAGCGACTTCAAAGTGGTAGGCTGCGCGCTCACAGATGCCGGCTTGAAATAGCGGGAGGCGCGGGCTCCTGTCTCCGCCCTCCGGCTTGCTGGAATGTCCCTGATTGGTCCGCCTACCTCCCCATGAGTTCTCCACTCAATCTGCACATAGCCGTGGTGGAACGAAGCTCGGGATTCGGCGGCCAAAATAGCTGGTGAAACAGAGGAGCAGCCTAACTCGCTGACTTCCTCGTGGATGTAACCAATGAACAACGCGTAAGACAAGGTACACAATAACAATATAAAATAGGAGGAGCAGCTTAACTCGCTGTCGTCCTCTGTGCAAAGAATATAATTGTGCAAAAAGGCAATAGCTGGTTAAAATTCTTGTCACGCTAAAAGCATATACATCAAGTTTTTAAAAGCAGGCTAAAAATGCTTGCGCTCGCACAGTGGCAGCAGCGACTTCAAAGTGGTAGTGGTAAATGTGTTTTTCACTGCTGTGAGGCCTACTCCTCTCATACGCTAGCATTGGGAGTTCCCTAAAACACCTTTAAGCTTTAATTGCTGATTAGAAATGGAATACCAAAATCATATTTCATATCTTTGGAATGGAATGGTAATGATAAATCCTCTTTAGTGGTAAAGTTGGATTTGACTTTACTATTGCAGTAGCAGGCCTGAGACATGTTTAAAGTGCTACTAATGTTAATTTGTTGGTAGTTTGTAGATGTGGAGGTAGTTAGGTTTATATTTACTCGCTATTGGGCTGAGTTTATATGTTTTAATAATTTATGTATACTCTTTTATTTATTTTTGCTGGTTTCTGATAGGAGTTTTTTCTGGCAGCTTATAACTTTTCAAAGTTGTAGTGTAATCATTTAGGCAGTATGTAGACGTTGGAGAGTGTTTTGTTAATTATTTGCTATTTTACTTGTTTACGTTTATTTGCAACTGGGTTTTAGTTTAAATGTAAATTTTACTTACTTTGTTTGGCAGTTGTCGGACTGCATATATTTCATTGTTAAGTCAAGCTAGAGAATCCAGCAGAGTTTTCTTGTTTTGCACCCTTTTTCATTTTATAGGTTTATAATTGATAAAATGAGTGTGCCTTTTATATTGTCGATTTATTTGTTTCTATTAATTTATTAGTTTAAGATTTTTTTTGTTTGTATTTGTTAGCGTAGTTTTAGTTTGAATTGTTTTGATCAGTTATGTCTTTCTATTGTTAATGCTAGCTTGATTTTATATATAATGTTTGATATATAGTTTGATAGTTTATAATATAATTTGATATGTTTTATATATATATACATTTATATTTAAATATGTGTATGAAACATTTTGTTTATTTTCAATAATTGTTTTACATATGTTTTTTATATTTATTAATGATAATGTAATTTTTGGGATGATATTGTAGTTTACATTGTGTGAATAGATATTGTTTGCTTATTATGGGTCTTATCGTGGGATTCACTTTGAAACGCTGCATTACAAATGAATGCAGGCGGTCGTAAGTAACACCAGCCGGTCATTCCAGATGGATTCCGACAGGCTCACAGAGCCTGTCGGCCAGTCGTAGGCCTGCCCATAATCTCTATGGATGGCGATGGCGGATTCCGACACTCTTTCCATGTCAGGCTTTCAGATATGGTAAGCCTGTCGGAAAGAGACTTTTTGGGGCCCCATGTGGCCTCCTATTGGTGGCCGAGGGGGCTCCTTGGATGCTTGATTCCGGTCTGGGAAAGACATGGCTTGGTAGTTCGGACTGGACTGTTCCCATGAGGCACAGGGTCAGAGCTGATTTGCATATAGCCAGTGTCTAACCCAGGGTGGTGTGGAGTGCAATAAAACGATGGATTTAGGCCCAGATCCTTGTACTGGGGTGAATGTATGACATGTTCTACATTCTGTCCATCAACTGTGTTTTTTGCAATTTTCACCTCGAGTGTGCTGGGTATACTCAGACGTGAGTCCCAGGCTCTCCACACCACTGGAGTCAAACTATCCAGGCTGATGAAGGCTGATAGCCAGAAACCAGTCCTTGGATGCTTGATTCCAGTCTGGGAAAGACATGGCTTGGTAGTTCGGACTGGACCGTTCCCATGAGGCACAGGAACAGAGCTGATTTGCATATAGCCAGTGTCTAACCCAGGGTGGTGTGGAGTGCAAAAAAACGATAGATTTAGGCCCAGATCCTTGTACTGGGGTGAATGTATGACATTGTTCTACATTCTGCCAATCAACTGTGTTTTTTGCAATTTTCTCCCCGAGTGTGCTGGGTATACTCAGACGTGAGTCCCATTCTCTCCACACCACTGGAGTCAAGCTATCCAGGCTGATGGAGGCTGATAGCCAGAAACCGGTCCATGGATGCTTGATTCCGGTCTGGGAAAGACATGGCTTGGTAGTTCGGACTGGACTGTTCCCATGAGGCACAGGGTCAGAGCTGATTTGCATATAGCCAGTGTCTAACCCAGGGTGGTGTGGAGTGCAAAAAAAGATGGATTTAGGCCCAGATCCTTGTACTGGGGTGAATGTATGACATTGTTCTACATTCTGCCAATCAACTGTGTTTTTTGCAATTTTCACCCAGAGTGTGCTGGGTATACTCAGACGTGAGTCCCAGGCTCTCCACACCACTGGAGTCAAGCTATCCAGGCTGATGAAGGCTGATAGCCAGAAACCGGTCCTTGGATGCTTGATTCCGGTCTGGGAAAGACATGGCTTGGTAGTTCGGACTGGACTGTTCCCATGAGGCACAGGGTCAGAGCTGATTTGCATATAGCCAGTGTCTAACCCAGGGTGGTGTGGAGTGCAAAAAAACGATGGATTTAGGCCCAGATCCTTGTACTGGGGTGAATGTATGACATTGTTCTACATTCTGTCCATCAACTGTGTTTTTTGCAATTTTCACCCCGAGTGTGCTGGGTATACTCAGACGTGAGTCCCAGGCTCTCCACACCACTGGAGTCCAGCTATCCAGGCTGATGAAGGCTGATAGCCAGAAACCGGTCCTTGGATGCTTGATTCCGGTCAGGGAAAGACATGGCTTGGTAGTTCGGACTGGACTGTTCCCATGAGGCACAGGGTCAGAGCTGATTTGCATACAGCCAGTGTCTAACCCAGGGTGGTGTGGAGTGCAATAAAACGATGGATTTAGGCCCAGATCCTTGTACTGGGGTGAATGTATGACATTGTTCTACATTCTGTTCATCAACTGTGTTTTTTGCAATTTTCACCCTGAGTGTGCTGGGTATACTCAGACGTGAGTCCCAGGCTCTCCACACCACTGGAGTCAAGCTATCCAGGCTGATGAAGGCTGATAGCCAGAAACCGGTCCTTGGATGCTTGATTCCGGTCTGGGAAAGACATGGCTTGGTAGTTCGGACTGGACTGTTCCCATGAGGCACAGGGTCAGAGCTGATTTGCATATAGCCAGTGTCTATCCCAGGGTGGTGTGGAGTGCAAAAAAACGATGGATTTAGGCCCAGATCCTTGTACTGGGGTGAATGTATGACATTGTTCTACATTCTGTCCATCAACTGTGTTTTTTGCAATTTTCACCCCGAGTGTGCTGGGTATACTCAGACGTGAGTCCCAGGCTCTCCACACCACTGGAGTCAAGCTATCCAGGCTGATGAAGGCTGATAGCAAGAAACCGGTCCCTGGATGCTTGATTCCGGTCTGGGAAAGACATGGCTTGGTAGTTCGGACTGGACTGTTCCCATGAGGCACAGGGTCAGAGCTGATTTGCATATAGCCAGTGTCTAACCCAGGGTGGTATGGAGTGCAAAAAAACGATGGATTTAGGCCCAGATCCTTGTACAGGGGTGAATGTATGACATTGTTCTACATTCTGTCCATCAACTGTGTTTTTTGCAATTTTCACCCCGAGTGTGCTGGGTATAATCAGATGTGAGTCCCAGGCTCTCCACACCACTGGAGTCAAGCTATCCAGGCTGATGAAGGCTGATAGCCAGAAACCGGTCCTTGGATGCTTGATTCCGGTCTGGGAAAGACATGGCTTGGTAGTTCGGACTGGACTGTTCCCATGAGGCACAGGGTCAGAGCTGATTTGCATATAGCCAGTGTCTAACCCAGGGTGGTGTGGAGTGCAATAAAATGATGGATTTAGGCCCAGATCCTTGTACTGGGGTGAATGTATGACATTGTTCTACATTCTGTCCATCAACTGTGTTTTTTGCAATTTTCACCCCGAGTGTGCTGGGTATACTCAGACGTGAGTCCCAGGCTCTCCACACCACTGGAGTCAATCTATCCAGGCTGATGAAGGCTGATAGCCAGAAACCGATCCTTGGATGCTAGATTCCGGTCTGGGAAAGACATGGCTTGGTAGTTCGGACTGGACTGTTCCCATGAGGCACAGGGTCAGAGCTGATTTGCATATAGCCAGTGTCTAACCCAGGGTGGATGTGGAGTGCAAAAAAATGATGGATTTAGGCCCAGATCCTTGTACTGGGGTGAATGTATGACATTGTTCTACATTCTGTCCATCAACTGTGTTTTTTGCAATTTTCACCCCGAGTGTGCTGGGTATACTCAGACGTAAGTCCCAGGCTCTCCACACCGCTGGAGTCAAGCTATCCAGGCTGATGAAGGCTGATAGCCAGAAACCGGTCCTTGGATGCTTGATTCCGGTCTGGGAAAGACATGGCTTGGTAGTTCGGACTGGACTGTTCCCATGAGGCACAGGGTCAGAGCTGATTTGCATATAGCCAGTGTCTAACCCAGGGTGGTGTGGAGTGCAAAAAAACGATGGATTTAGGCCCAGATCCTTGTACTGGGGTGAATGTATGACATTGTTCTACATTCTGTCCATCAACTGTGTTTTTTGCAATTTTCACCCCGAGTGTGCTGGGTATACTCAGACGTGAGTCCCAGGCTCTCCACACCACTGGAGTCAAGCTATCCAGGCTGATGAAGGCTGATAGCCAGAAACCGGTCCTTGGATGCTTGATTCCGGTCTGGGAAAGACATGGCTTGGTAGTTCGGACTGGACTGTTCCCATGAGGCACAGGGTCAGAGCTGATTTGCATATAGCCAGTGTCTAACCCAGGGTGGTGTGGAGTGCAAAAAAACGATGGATTTAGGCCCAGATCCTTGTACTGGGGTGAATGTATGACATTGTTCTACATTCTGTCCATCGACTGTGTTTTTTGCAATTTTCACCCCGAGTGTGCTGGGTATACTCAGACGTGAGTCCCAGGCTCTCCACACCACTGGAGTCAAGCTATCCAGACTGATGAAGGCTGATAGCCAGAAACCGGTCCATGGATGCTTGATTCCGGTCTGGGAAAGACATGGCTTGGTAGTTCGGACTGGACTGTTCCCATGAGGCACAGGGTCAGAGCTGATTTGCATATAGCCAGTGTCTAACCCAGGGTGGTGTGGAGTGCAAAAAAACGATGGATTTAGGCCCAGATCCTTGTACTGGGGTGAATGTATGACATTGTTCTACATTCTGTCCATCAACTGTGTTTTTTGCAATTTTCACCCCGAGTGGGCTGGGTATGGTCAGACCTGAGTACCAGGCACTCCACACCACTTGAGTCAAGCTATCCAGGCTAATGAAGGCTGATAGCCAGAAACCAGTCCTTGGATGCTTGATTCCGGTCTGGGAAAGACATGGCTTGGTAGTTCGGACTGGACTGTTCCCATGAGGCACAGGGTCAGAGCTGATTTGCATATAGCCAGTCTCTAACCCAGGGTGGTGTGGAGTGCAATAAAACGATGGATTTAGGCCCAGATCCTTGTACTGGGGTGAATGTATGACATGTTCTACATTCTGTCCATCAACTGTGTTTTTTGCAATTTTCACCCCGAGTGTGCTGGGTATACTCAGACGTGAGTCCCAGGCTCTCCACACCACTGGAGTCAAACTATCCAGGCTGATGAAGGCTGATAGCCAGAAACCGGTCCTTTGATGCTTGATTCCAGTCTGGGAAAGACATGGCTTGGTAGTTCGGACTGGACCGTTCCCATGAGGCACAGGAACAGAGCTGATTTGCATATAGCCAGTGTCTAACCCAGGGTGGTGTGGAGTGCAAAAAAACAATGGATTTAGGCCCAGATCCTTGTACTGGGGTGAATGTATGACATTGTTCTACATTCTGTCCATCAACTGTGTTTTTTGCAATTTTCACCCCGAGTGTGCTGGGTATACTCAGACGTGAGTCCCAGGCTCTCCACACCACTGGAGTCAAGCTATCCAGGCTGATGAAGGCTGATAGCCAGAAACCGGTCCTTGGATGCTTGATTCCGGACTGGGAAAGACATGGCTTGGTAGTTCGGACTGGACTTTTCCCATGAGGCACAGGGTCAGAGCTGATTTGCATATAGCCAGTGTCTAACCCAGGGTGGTGTGGAGTGCAAAAAACGATTGATTTTGTCCCAGATCCTTGTACTGGGGTGAATGTATGACATTGTTCTACATTCTGTCCATCAACTGTGTTTTTTGCAATTTTCACCCCGAGTGTGCTGGGTATCCTCAGACGTGAGTCCCAGGCTCTCCACACCACTGGAGTCAAGCTATCCAGGCTGATGAAGGCTGATAGCCAGAAACCGGTCCTTGGATGCTTGATTCCGGTCTGGGAAAGACATGGCTTGGTAGTTCGGACTGGACTGTTCCCATGAGGCACAGGGTCAGAGCTGATTTGCATATAGCCAGTGTCTAACCCAGGGTGGTGTGGAGTGCAAAAAAACTGATGGATTTAGGCCCAGATCCTTGTACTGGGGTGAATGTATGACATTGTTCTACATTCTGTCCATCAACTGTGTTTTTTGCAATTTTCACCCGAAGTGTGCTGGGTATACTCAGACGTGAGTCCCAGGCGTTCCACACCACTGGAGTCAAGCTATCCAGGCTGATGAAGGCTGATAGCCAGAAACCGGTCCTTGGATGCTTGATTCCGGTCTGGGAAAGACATGGCTTGGTAGTTCGGACTGGACTGTTCACATGAGGCACAGGGTCAGAGCTGATTTGCATATAGCCAGTGTCTAACCCAGGGTGGTGTGGAGTGCAATAAAACGATGGATTTAGGCCCAGATCCTTGTACTGGGGTGAATGTATGACATTGTTCTACATTCTGTCCATCAACTGTGTTTTTTGCAATTTTCACCCAGAGTTTGCTGGGTATACTCAGACGTGAGTCCCAGGCTCTCCACACCACTGGAGTCAAGCTATCCAGGCTGATGAAGGCTGATAGCCAGAAACTGGTCCTTGGATGCTTGATTCCGGTCTGGGAAAGACATGGCTTGGTAGTTCGGACTGGACTGTTCCCATGAGGCACAGGGTCAGAGCTGATTTGCATATAGCCAGTGTCTAACCCAGGGTGGTGTGGAGTGCAAAAAAACGATGGATTTAGGCCCAGATCCTTGTACTGGGGTGAATGGATGACATTGTTCTACATTCTGTCCATCAACTGTGTTTTTTGCAATTTTCACCCCGATTGTGCTGGGTATACTCAGACGTGAGTCCCAGGCTCTCCACACCACTGGAGTCAAGCTATCCAGGCTGATAAAGGCTGATAGCCAGAAACCGGTCCTTGGCTGCTTGAATCCGGTCTGGGAAAGACATGGCTTGGTAGTTCGGACTGGACTGTTCCCATGAGGCACAGGGTCAGAGCTTATTTGCATATAGCCAGTGTCTAACCCAGGGTGGTGTGGAGTGCAAAAAAACGATGGATTTAGGCCCAGATCCTTGTACTGGGGTGAATGTATGACATTGTTCTACATTCTGTCCATCAACTGTGTTTTTTGCAATTTTCACCCTGAGTGTGCTGGGTATACTCAGACGTGAGTCCCAGGCTCTCCACACCACTGGAGTCAAGCTATCCAGGCTGATGAAGGCTGATAGCCAGAAACCGGTCCTTGAATGCTTGATTCCGGTCTGGGAAAGACATGGCTTGGTAGTTCGGACTGGACTGTTCCCATGAGGCATAGGGTCAGAGCTGATTTGCATATAGCCAGTGTCTAACCCAGGGTGGTGTGGAGTGCAAAAAAACGATGGATTTAGGCCCAGATCCTTGTACTGGGGTGAATGTATGACATTGTTCTACATTCTGTCCATCAACTGTGTTTTTTTGCAATTTTCACCCCTGTTAATCCCTGCACTGTGTGTCAGGCACCGTCTGGTGCCTGCCACGCGGTGCAGGGATGAACAGATTCTTCTATTTCACTATGGGAGCTTGTTCTATGGCCGGTTTACAGTCGCAGCACAAGCTCCCATAGAGAAATGGGAGTATGCGACCGCACCACATGTGCATTGTAATGCTGCTGTTGGAACCGCTGACCGGAGATTTGTCAGTCCCAATTCCGCAACGGTGTCGGGCAGATGTGAGTCCACCCGACATAGTAAAAAAGGACTATATGTTTATTTAAAGGTGAAAATATTTATGTTTCCGATATTTGTGTTTTCATTATAAGTAAAAGTCCATGACAGGTAATGTGTCTATGTAATGAAAAGCTTCTATGGTTTGTAGGTTCACACAGTATTCTCCATGGACTCGAAAAATCACACATACAGGCACATACTATTCAGTGCAAGATTCATAGGCCCTCATTATGAGTATCAGTCAGTAAAAATCACTTTATTTGGTTATTTAAAACCATAAAAGCATGTTAGGATATCCACCACATAAAAGGCAAATATTACACGATCATCGAACGAAAATCAATCATAGTTAATATACAATCCGGGCTAAAAATACACATGATTAAAAGAGCTCTCTAAAAAGTTCAGACAATATATTATAAAGTACATATTATAAGAAGGAAAACCATTTCACATTAAAAAAAACAAAAAGATGTGCATTTAATAGGTCAGATTGCATGTGCACTCTCTGTATTTTGTTACCTTGCTCTGACTGCCGCTACTAAAAAGCTAGCAATATAAAAAAAAATCCCAGGGATTATTCATTATTCAATAAATACTGATGGGGAAATAATACCATTGCAAAGCAATGATGACTGGCATCCCTTCTTATCTTGTAGACAAATTCACCATCTCTGGTGGTCCTCAGCACATCCGATGCTAGGACACCATCAGAATGCAGACTATGAAGTGTATAAAAAAAAACAAGATAGCAGTACTTTTCCATCCATGTACCCAGGGTCTGGAACAACAACCCATATGCCACAGGACTGCCCTGACACTGCTCCAATTTAGGAAAGAATTGAAGAATCACAATGTATTAACCACCCATAATCCAGCTTCCTCTTCTTTCACTCCTTGACTTTATGCTTGTCATTGACCTTACACAGAAGTCTGCTGTCTATTGGCTAGGTTTGTGCTATATATGCATACATACATATACTTAGCAAATCCTTTATTCCAACATCGACTTTAAGATGTTTAGTTTTCCATGAGCTATCTACACAGAGCATATCTGATTTGAAAAACACTGTAGGAACCTTCATAGGGCCATGTCATACAATATTACAGATGGCATTCGTATCTTCATAGCGCCAAGTAATAAACGTGGGTCAAAATGTTGGCAACATACATGTAGCCATTTCATAGAGACTGAGTTTGGACTGATGTACAATATTTGGCTCAGGCATTTGGCTAGCTCTTCAAACTACCACTTGCATTTTCTCACTGGGTCATAATTGTTACTTTGTTTGTTTGTTTGTTTCAACTTTATTTCGGCTAACTTAGCCATAAAAGCAAGAAAAAAGAGATAAAACATTTTACAAGCAAATATCCACAGTACCTTTTACAAGCAAATATCCACGTAAACAGGCTACGGAAAAGTGGAGAGAGACAAGTATACAATTTATCCATGTTTACAATTACCGCCCTAAAACTGACAATCTCATTACATAAATAAGATAAAAATAATTGTTACTTGTAAATTAAACTGTGCCTTATTATTTGGTGTTCCTTTGGTTTATATGAGCACCGTGCCACCTTCACTTATTCACAATTACACAAATTGATATATAACTTCATTGCATCTGAACTTTTTGTGTAAAGTGCTGGAGAGGAACCCCCTGCAGCTCGGGTCCCACCTCACTGCGGGGGGCTATTGTTATGCTACTGCACAGTACAAAACAATACAATAACTACAGATATGCTATCACTGCCTCTTCAATGTTTATTTATATAAGGCATACAGGATTATTTGCAAATGTAAATCTAAAGTTGCAAGTATTTACGTTTTGCAATTTCATTTGATCCATTACATGTGGTGCATAATGTGTAGAGTTGTAATGCATATGTATTTGATAATTAACTGCTTATTCCCAGTGAAAAAGACGAGACACATTGTATTATATAAAAACATACTAACTTAAGCCAATGGACGTCATTAGAGGCTAAGTACAAATTCCAAGATGCAACTAGAATTCAAGGATGTTTTCTTAGACTATTCATTTGCAGACATGTCAAAGATTTGTTACTGTGCAGTCATCAGATTACTGAACTTGCCTGGGCTCTTTTCCACAAGAATAAAAAAAAGAAGTTTAAAAAATGTGCATTGTAGCTCAGCAAACAAAGCATAACAAGCATTTGCAATGCAATAGGTCTTGCATTACTGAAAGTTTGAGTTATTGGTGTTGCATTAATATTTGCAATAACTCTAATTTTCAGTAATGCAAGAGCATTGCAAATGCTTATTATTTCTATATCTGTAATGCTGGATTGGGACATTAATGGCTAATAACAGCTGCTGCTGCAGGTTGTAAGGCTGTATAATCCAATAGCAGATGGCCATGGTTTCATTATGTTTGCATCCAGGCACATGATTGAGGTCACACTGCTTACATACCTCTGAAGCCAGCTGAGGTTTTTTTTTACGCAAAGATGATTTTCCATAAAACCTGAATATTGGGTTTTTCGTTTTCCGCTTTATTTTTGTATTTTTTTATACTTACTCATTTTATAGGAGGCTTATTAAAGTACAACATTTCACACAGACAACCATCGAATATAATGAGCTAGGTATCTTGGGTGATGTTTGTACGGCGAGGGCATATGTCACGTGCAGTTTTGGCGCAGGCGACATCCCAAACATATGCTCAACATGTATATTATGAAAATTATTCCTGTTCAGCTGCTTCTAACCACAAACTTCTGGCTGCTCCAAAGAATTAAAGAACAAAATGCAGTAGGTGTCTCTCCCCTGATTCCAGATTAAAACAGGTGTATTTTGTAACGGTGTAGAAGAGTGTCTCATTTACTAAGAGTAAAAGAATTATCGATTAAGGAAAATGTTTCCTTGTCAATAGTGGTCCGGTTTCTTTGAAAATCCTCTTCAAATTGATGTAAGCAGTATTGTATACACTTGAAATTTAAAGGCACTGATGAAAAGCAAATTCATGATTTCCAATGAATGCTGCACGTGCAAACACAGTATGCAAAGGATAAACATTCTTGCAAGGAGATTTATTTTTCATTTGACTGGTACTAGTGCACCTGGGTAGTCAAATAAGAAAGAGTAGAGCAGCAAAAATTTGTCCTATAGTAAAAGATCCCAAGATGCAGAGGCGTGAAATATTGACAACAGAAATAACTAGAAAAATACACAATAATGCCCTGGTTACTTACCGGTAATCTTCATTACTCTGAGTATAGTCTTCCTCGCCACATGAGTAACAAAGTGAGCTTCAGCTCCACACCAGAACCCTCCAAAGCAAAAGTTAGCCTCCCATGCCTCCCATCCCTTCCCAACATGGCTGACGCCTATCACTCCTGACCTTTATAAGAGGGCCGGCAAAAACCTCAGCCTGTTTTTTTGGGTTCTGCACTGCAGTTCTCTCCGGAACTTATTTTAGGTAAGTTGGGGCAAGGTCCTGCTCTAGCAGATACCTGGGCCCTGGGGAGGAGGCTCTGCTCAAGTAGCTCATGCACTGGGCTGTTCCTCCGCCTTGCTGGCTCTCGCACTACCCTCTAGGTTTACCACTCAGCACTAGCGGGCTCTAATGGTTGCTGGCAATGTAACATGAAAAGGATGTCCCCAACTACCAATGAAAAGAGGACAAAAGTACCAGAATATAGAAAAATTCCACCCACAGAACCACTCAGTTAAATTTTTATATTTATTTTTGATAATATTTTTGATAATTCAATATTTTATCATTCTCATTTTTTTAGAAAAGTAGAAGCGATCTAAAATAGAACACATAAATGAGCTAATTAAATAAAGCTACGAAAGACTCATCACAGTGATCTAAATTCATACAAAGAGAAAACAGCCCATAATAAACAGTATTTAGAAAAATATACAAATAAGGTTCACACTATAGAAGTCCAACAGCCATGAAGCAATCACAAAGCAAAAGATAGTAAATCCACAATATATTCAGAAGCAGA
Source organism: Lissotriton vulgaris (assembly GCF_964263255.1). Taxonomy (NCBI): domain Eukaryota; kingdom Metazoa; phylum Chordata; class Amphibia; order Caudata; family Salamandridae; genus Lissotriton; species Lissotriton vulgaris. The sequence goes on along the minus strand of NC_141685.1, from coordinate 416,481,595 downwards.
GAAACATCAGACATTACAAATAACAAAGAATCATACAGTTCACAACTAAAGCATACATAAAAGAAAAGCGCCGACGCGCGTTTCTGAAAGTGCCAAGGTCGTTTACAAAAATTCCTTCATCAGGGTGCACTTATTATGTTTCGTAATTCATTTGTGACCCAGAATTTGATCATCCTAGAATATTATATAAACCAGTGTGAATTTCAGGGCTGAAGAGACGGTCTGTGGGTGAAAAAATATATGTAAGAAATTCTCAAAAATCAAAAACAGCAAAAATAGCGGTCAGCATTGAGGAAGACAATAACAGAAAACATTTCATCATACATACAGACTATGCAGGTGACTCGTTCATCAATTACCATACCTCATACCTTATATCCCAAAGAAAAACCGTGTCTAGGTCAGAAGGAAACGTATAATCCACAACTACTATTATACACTACACACCTTAGGGTCCTGAGGCAAGAATGCTCTTTCTTAGAACAGTGTCCAGAGAATCAAATATCCCAAGAGAATCAGCAATTCCTGAATCGATAAGGCCAGAAGAATAAAAAATATGAGACCAAAAGGGAAAGGGTGAATATTCTCAGCGAATTGCAGTATTTAAGGGAATCCACTCTAATCCCTTTGATATATCTGAAAACAGGACAGCCGTAGAATAGAAGACAGAGGAGGTTGTTGAAGAAAATGGAGTAAAAGAGGGCCACAGGGCAGGAAAACATCCGATCCTATATCTATTATATTCGGACAGGCAAGATAACTATATTCGTAAAGATTGGCCAACAAAGAACACAGTCAGATAAAGGGAAATATAGTGCTCAGGGGATAAACTCTTTCGTAAATCTGGGTAATAACTAGGAGTTCTCAATCCATGCGGTGGGTCTAAAACCACATAGAGCGGAACAATCAAAAAACAGAGACAGGATCTGAACCAGATACTGACAGAAGGGAATCTATTCTACACCGCTTACCTGAGTTTGAACAGTACACAGGGGCAAGCAGAGAATACTTTTCCTTAAGTAGTGGATGCCCGAAGGTCACAAACAAAGTAATAATAGTAGGTCCATTAAATCCCTACGTCGAGTCAGACCGGAGCCTGCATTAAATAAGGCCGGAAAATCGATCAGTATATGCCACGCTCACAGCAACCCAATATGATAAAAAATAATAAAAGAGGGACAACTAGACAAAAAGGCCTCCCTTGGGTTGCTTACCACAATATCTGTTCCTAGCTCGTCTCATCATCAATGTGAAAAACGAAAGGAGCCACTATCTGGAGACTCCAGATAGTTTCAGTGCCAGGGGATTATTTCAAAATGTATTCGGGTCCTAAGCAAACAGAAGAAAAAACATGGACTGGATTACACTCTGAATGCCAAAGTAAACCGAGATAGGTTCCAAGTAATATATTGTCAACCCTGCTTACCTGATTCAAGAAATTCCTCTCAAAGAGAAAATGGATCAAGCTGCCGTCATCGCAACGGTCAATCGAGAATGGCCTGAGAAACAGCCTTCCTTAATATGATGCCATCCCCAAGCCGAGAACACAATCAAAAAAGCTACACCTGGGCAGTCAGAAAATAGACTAGACCGATACAGGAAACATGGTGGCGGAAAATACAAGTAGCCATTTTCCAACGATGTAAGACAGCTGATAGCAGGCTGCCTAGTGTGGACATTAAAAACGGACTGGGGCCAGCAGAGAGGAAAGTGTCAGCCATGTTATCAAATGTCATTAATCGAAGCCTGCAGCGTAAATAACAACAATCAAAGGAGTAATGTCAATAAGATTACCACTTGACACAAAAAAGGTACTTAGAGCGTGAAAACCGGCAATTCATAAAATAAGATATTTAGACAAAGAAGAGAGCCAAGTTAACAACCACATAACAAAAAAATATATAGTAGTATCGATAGGGCAACCATTAGAAAGCCACGAAGATGACACCTAAATAGCATGCCACAACATTACCAGAATGCAGCCTACAAGTTAAACCACAAAATAAAAATAAAAAGAAAGACAACAAGAAAAAATAAAAAACTTGTCTAAAGATTCCAGCCACGATAATATATGAAGACATGATTCAAAAAGGCAAGGCTAGATATTTCAGATACGGAAAGCCAATAGCGTAACCGTGGGTCAAAGACCATTCGGTCAGTGGATAATAGCATTTTTCCAAGGGAGACATTCATTCAGGCCCGTAACGGCCGTCTGTTAGGTGAAAATCTAGTACACCTCCCTTTTGCCTCTATGGGCATGAACATTTCCATCCTTGGGACTGTTCACATGCTCCAGGATAAGCCATGTAAGATCATCAATGGAATGTTTACAATCCTTCCAATGGGCCACCAACGGCGCCCCATTTCGGTGATTACGAATAGATGACTTGTGTTCACTGAATCGTGTCCTGAACTGCCTCCCTGTTTCACCAACATAGCCTTTGCGACAAGGGCAGAGCAGAAGATAAATAACAATTAGTCATTTCTTTCAACTGAAACTTTCTCTTCCCCCAGACAAGTTCAGGGGTAGTCACAACAGAACCACATGCGTGGCAGCTGCCACATCTGTGACTACCATAAATGGGAGTTAAACCTGTAATTGATCTCTGGGTGAGGCCTGGATCAGGGGTTACTGTAGCCTTGACTAGGGCATTTCTCAAATTCCTATTGCACCTGAATGCGGAAATAGGTTTAGTCAATTTTTCAACTGATCTATCAGTGTTGAGGATATGCCATTGAGAATTGATAATATATCTCAATTTATCATTGGAGTTGGAGTGGGTAGTCAATACCACCAGCTTAGGGTCTTTGTATTCCTTCTTGGCACTCAATAGGGCATCACAATTTAAATATTTAGCCCTCTTGTATGAATCTCTCACCAGTCTGTACGGGTATTCCCTCTTCAAAAGCTTTGTCTTGAGTTGTGAGGCATGAATCTCAAAATTGCTGATATCAATGCAGTTACGACGAAGCCTTAAAAACTGGCTAAAGGGTATACTATTCTTCTGGCTACGTGGATGAAAGCTTTCATTAAAAAAAAGAGTATTCCGTGCCGTTGGTTTTGTGTAGAGGGACACTTCGATATGCTGGTTGGTGACCTGGATCCAAACATCCAAAAATGTGATCCTAGAAGAACTGGTAGTAACGCTAAATTTAAGGTGTGGGTCACAAAGGTTGATCCACAAAATACATTTGCTAAGTTGTTTTTCAGGGCCCTCCCAAATAAAAAAAATATCATCAATAAACCGATTGTAGTTGGTAACATTTTCAAAAAAGGGTGCAATCTCATTATAGATGAACCTATCCTCGAAGGCGCCCATGTACGCATTAGCAACAATTGGGGCACAAGCCGCGCCCATGCTGATGCCTTGGACCTGTTGATAGATGGTCTTATCAAACTCGAAGAAATTTTCTTTAAGGACAATGGCCAAGCATTCAAGAATAACATTGTTTTTCAGAAGGGCAGTCAGAATGATCAAGCAACTTTTTCCCCACCTCCAAAGCACCATCCTGCGGGATATTCGTAGAAAGGGCCTCAATGTCCATTGAGACCAAAATATCAGTATTAGCATTAAAACTCAGACCTTTGATTTTAGTGAGAAGATGTCCCGTATCACGGACATAGGCAGGAAGGCGGCAGACCAAAGGAGAGAGACAGGCGTCCACAAATTTAGACGAAGGTTCAGTGAGTGAACCAATCGAGACAATAGGTATGTATGGAGGAGCATGTATATTTTTATGCATCTTAGGCAAACCATACAAGACCGGGACTTTGAAAAAGGTTTTATTAAAGAATTCAAATTCTTGATTACAAATAGATCCTTGTTTCAGGGCTCTACGGGTGACCTCAAGGATCTCAGTTTGAATTCTTATAGAAGGATATGATGTAACCCGCTGGTAGTGTTCAGGGTGATTAAGCATAAGTAATATTTGTTCCTTGTAGTCCTGACTATCCAAAACCACAATGCCCCCACCCTTGTCACTGGGTTTAATGGTAAGAGTGTGGTCGGAAAAAAGTTTTTTGAGGGCCTGATACTCCTCATAATTAAGATTGTAAGCCGGTTTAGGGACAAATTTCATCATGCTTTGGATCTTAGAGTAAACACTTTTTTTGAAAATACCAACTTCAGGCCCCACCTGATCCAGCGTGGGAGTAAACACAGAAGTGGGTCGGAAACCAGACACATTATCATTTGGTAACCTGTCTTGGCCAGAAAAAACCTTTGCAGTCTGATTTTTCGAAAAAAGGCTTGAATATCTTTATTAAGCTCGAACTCATTAAAAGACGTACTAGGTACAAATGATAAACCACAAGATAAAAGATTGATGGTAGGTTCATCAAGCGGTTTCCTAGATAAATAAAAAAAAAGGATAAGGTCAGAATCAGTAGATAATTTCATTCCCTCCAATATTGGTTCATTCTTGTCTCAAGAAACCGAGGATGGTTCTCTGACTGCTGATAGCGACCCCTCTCCTGAGGTCTGAATCTGGCATGGGTGGTCCCCCGACGGTTCCCTAAAAACGATTGTGGTTGCGGGCTCTTGGGGTTTCTTCTGCCCTGCCCTACACTCTGCCTGCTTACGAGGAGGTAATTTCTAGGAAAAGCGATTTAAAAAACTGCTCGACAAAAACTAGCAAGAAAAAATGGGCAGAAAAGTAGAGAAAAGCTGAACGAGAAAATACCAAACAAAATTGTTAAGCAGGGATCTGCAACAAGAATCTCATGGTGACCATCTTCCGTGTATAGATGCTGTTTTTTCCCCCTTAAAACAAGAGAAATACTGTCTAAAGTTTCACTGTGGTCCTGTTCTTGGTAGATGACATCTACACTGCCACATTGATTAGCATGCAGTTTCTTTGAAATATAAACGAGTCTGTGTTATCGAAGCCACGCGCTGGCGGTGTTCAGAAGGGAGGTTGCTCGTATTTCTTAGTTGCTATTGTTTAGATACACTTTGTAACAGCAGGGGCGCATCTCTCCACCGCCACAGGATTAATGAAGAGACTGGCCGTGATCGAAACACTTCCGTGTCACCCCGGGGGGGATGATATGGCAATCGGAACAGAGCTGCAGTGTCAGAAAACAAGGGCCACTGCCGCAAAGTAAACAAACACCGCATTGATGCCTCCAACGCAATCGCTGTATAGGCTCGACATAAAAAATAGACTGCATGTAGGGACCAGTCATAGAACTTGAATACCAGTGGACAGGCGGAACTAAGGATACAATGAAACTGCCTGCCTGTCTCACAAAACCTGTGATAAAGTGTTTTCAGGATTGCCAGCAAGGGCCCACTGCAGTGGTATTGATTATTCCCTGGCTGCACCCTTCTTTCTTGTCACAGGCTGGGGGTCAACGCGTTTCGAACCGTAGAAATTGAAAGGTTCTCCTCAGGACGGGGACTGGGTGAAATCTTCACTGTAAGGAAATTAAGGAGTGGGTCAAACTAGTAGTGCAACAATGTAAGTACCCTCTCTGACTGTAAAAGGAAAGGGGATTGCAATTTACCTGCACAACGAGCACAGGGGCTACAGAAGTGGAGATTAACTGCACATCATGTGAATTTTTCTGGAAAAACAAGTGAGGTGGCAGTCAGGACTATTAAGTTCAAAAAGTCCCAGTTGATGCATATACACGGATTCGCAATTTACAAGGGAACTGTCCCGTGTCATACCTGTACTGAATTGTGGATGCAGAGTGAGGATGACTCATCAATCAGGACGCCCGTGAATTGGTACGAAGATGATGGGTGGAACTGCTCACCATCTCTCAATTACTGAATAGAAAGAAGCAGACAGAGCTGTAGTGCATGGTGCCCCAGCGGCTGCACGTAGTCAAAGACACCAGGTGGTTTCAAAGAATGTTATAACATGTCCTACCTGTGCTCTATTGTAACTGCAGGTAGATGGTGACGCCCGGGAAGAAGTCCGGAGGTTGCAGGGGTAAAGACTCTCCTACGCTGAACCGCTAAAAAAAGCGGAGAGCGTTAGAAGGCAAACAAGGGCCAGGGTTGGTATGTATCAGAGTCGGGACTTAATTAACACTATCAATGCTACAGCAATTACCCCTCCTGTGCTGATGATCTAGGAATCCCATTGTTCATGAGCACACAAGCAGTGTACTGCATGAGGAGCTGAGCTCGTCATGAGCATGGAAGGGGTTAAAAAAGGGGAGAAAAAGAAAACTTACTCGGACAGTAGCAGGATTCAATCCATTCCGCTGTCAGAGTCGTGTGATTGCGCGGGCCGGCTCTGGTATGTTTAACAGGAAGCAAGGCTTGGGCCATTGAAATCAAGGATGGACACAGAGCAGAAACGGAGGGTGCTGGCAGTTGCAGTTCCTCGATACAAAGCGGAAAATAGCGTTCGTGCTAATGGTGAAGATTGCTACAGCCAGAGTGTTTAAAAATGAATATGTATGATGTAAATAAAAAATGAATCAAAGGAAATAACCATCAAAGCCCGGGATACCAGGTTGTCTCAGTGTGCGGGGAATTAAATTGTTATATAGTGACTAAGAGCTTGCCTGACACCACTGTTGTTTACGAAAACAAGGGAATTGCTGTGTGAAAGTGATGGAAGGAAGAATTGAAAAGGGAATTTGCAAGCAGTATAGACAGCACGGCTCACATCAGCTCAACGTAGAAGTGGGCACAAAGCGTGCAGTTGAAGAGGGAGGTGTCACAGATTCCCAAGTTCGGACAGTTCATTAAGACCAGAGTTAGATGTGTCAAACTTCAGGATGAGGTACGCCTCTTTCTGAGAAAGGCGTATGTCTGGGTCCCCACTGCCGCCTCTGATGACAGCAAGTACTGTCCATCTGATGTCATTTGCGGAGTGTTTGTGTTGTAGGAAGTGGGACACCAGCAGTGCCGTTAGGTTCTTGTTGTTGATCCTTGAGCGGTGTTGGATAATTCTTTGTCGTACCTCCTGCGTAGTCTTCCCAATGTACACCTTGTTGCAGGGACATTGAATGGTGTAGACAGTATATTTCGTTTTACAGTTCGTATGTTCATCATGACGCCAAAATTTGGTGCCGTCTGTGAAGAGGGAGCCCTCCATTGTGAGGTCACAGGTGGTGCAGGTCCCGCATTTGCGATGTCCCTTGACAGGGCTGGCCCCAAAGATAGTACTTTGAGTATCTCTTTTAGCAGGGGGCCGTGTAGATGTTATCATCTGGCCGATGCTCTGTTTTTTTTTCAGGGCAAACAGGGGTACGCCCACATCTGGTAAGATTTCCTCAACCAAATGCCAACACTTTCTGATGGTTTTTTTGTAGCTGGTTAGTGTGAGGACCAAAGGTTGATACACATACAATCCTTTGGGTCGCAGGTCTTGATCTTTTTTCTAGAAGATGCTCCCTAGGCATCCATCTAGCTCTTTTCATTGAATGCTTCAACAGCTTTCGGGGATATACTCTTTCCTGTAGTTTGGCAGTCAACGCCTGCCCATGTAAGTCAAACTGCTGTACTGACGAACAGTTCCGCCGCACACGGAGGAACTGTCCGTTGGGGAGGTTGTCCCTGAGACTCCTGGGGTGATAACTCCTGTAGTGTAATACATTATTTTTGTCAGTCTTCTTTTGATATAAGGAATAAGATAGTCCATCAGTTGTTGCAGACACCTCCACATCCAAGAATGGTAGAGATTTCGAGTCATAGCTCAGGCTGAATTTGATGTCAGGGCTTCTGTTATTGAGCCAGACATGGAATTCCTCAAGCAAGAGTGGTGACCCGTTCCAGACACACCACACGTCATCTATATATCATTGCTCAATATGGTCTCTGTATGGGTTGTTGTTGAACACGTACTTCTCTTCATATTGGCCCATGTAGAGAATAGCCATTTCGGGCGCAAAAGGGCAGCCCATTGCTGAGCCTTTCACTTGTAGGAACATTTCATCCTCAAATATGAAAAAGTTTTTTTTCAGGGCCAGGGATGCAAATGAGACAATGAGATCAGTGGGAACCCTGTGTGGGCGAGGTCTGGTTTCCAAATCTATTTCAATGACGTCCAGGCCATCTTGCTGGGGTATCTGTGTATACAATGAAGACACATCCATGGTAGCCAACAGTTGGGAAGTGGAATCGAACTTGAATCCTGCTACCGTCCGAGTAAGTTTTCTTTTTCCCCCCTTTTTTAATTAAGTCCCGACTCTGATACATACCAACCCTGGCCCTTGTTTGCCTTCTAACGCTCTCCGCTTTTTTTAGCGGTTCAGAGTAGGAGAGTCTTTACCCCTGCAACCGACGGACTTCTTCCCGGGCGTCACCGTCTTCCTGCAGTTACAATAAAGCGCAGGTAGGACATGTTATAACATTCTTTGAAACCACCTTGTGTCATTGACTACGTGTAGCTGCTGGGGCACCATGCACTACAGCTCTGTCTGCTTCTTTCTATTCAGTAATTGAGAGAAGGTGAGCAGTTCCACCCATCATCTTCGTACCAATTCACGGGCGTCCTGATTGATGAGTCATCCTCACTCTGCATCCACAATTCAGTACAGGTATGACACGGGACAGTTCCCTTGTAAATTGCGAATCTGTGTATATGCATCAACGGGGACTTTTTGAACTTAATAGTCCTGACTGCCACCTCACTTGTTTTTCCAGAAAAATTCACATGATGTGCAGTTAATCTCCACTCCTGTAGCCCCTGTGCTCATTGTGCAGGTAAATTGCAATCACCTTTCCTTTTACAGTCAGAGAGGGTACTTACATTGTTGCACTACTAGTTTGACACCACTCCTTAATTTCCTTACAGTGAAGATTTCACCCAGTCCCCGTCCTGAGGAGAACCTTTCAATTTCTCAGGTTCGAAACGCGTTGACCCCCAGCCTGTGACAAGAAAGAAGGGTGCAGCCAGGGAATAATCAATACCACTGCAGTGGGCCCTTGCTGGCAATCCTGAAAACACTTTATCACAGGTTTTGTGAGACAGGCAGGCAGTTTCATTGTATCCTTAGTTCCGCCTGTCCACTGGTATTCAAGTTCTAGGACTGGTTCTTTTTGCGTAATGCTTTTCCTTGTTTAATGTCTCTCATGTTGCAATTTGTTTTGTATGCAATAATTATGTAATAGGTTGTATTTTGGTGTCGTGAATTTTGAGTATCCACTGTGAACCTTTTTACACCTGTATATATTGCTCACACAATTGTCTGTTGTTGATTCGACTGTTTTGACGGGATATTCCTTTGAAGACATATGGATGAATGTATGAACCTTTATCAAAAATGAAAATAAATCTTTTGTAATACAAAATGTGTGGTTCACGCAGCACAAATTGGCTGTGTGTGTCCTAACTCATCACAAAACAAACCTGACTAGTCACCTTGTTCTGTTTTGCAATTGTTGAGGTCCAGGCTGGTCAGTTGTAGGACCCAATACCTTCTTTTGTTCTCAGAACTTCTAAAACAAGTATTTGCAATGCAATAGGTCTCGCGATTGCGAGATTTTGAGCTATTGGCATTGTATATGACAATTCCTTTTATTATGTGTTTTTAAAAGCTGCAAAAATAAAAGACATTTTCATTTAAAATACTAATAGGTCAAAGTTTCGAAAATGCAAGACTTATTGCATTGCAAATGCTTGTATTTTTAAGCGGATGCGTGGGTGGAACATGGAAGCAACGCTTGAGAAGGTGGTGGGTAACAGCAATGCAGAGAGGTAACAGCAACATGAGAGGGGGCGCAAAACCGAACGGGGATGGTGGGGCCACAGTTGGGGAAAGAAATGAAGAGAAACGCACCAGCGAGTGAAAAGGGAGAAGTACTTGGGAAACAGCAACATAGAGTGCATGGAGTGTTTGACACAAAGGAAACAGATGAATTAATAATGACATGGGCTACAACAAAGGTCATTTCAATGCATTGGGCTTTTCAGCTAACAATGGCATTACCATTTACGGCAGCAAAGGACTGCTGTATTCATATGCACAGATTTTCCCACAAAGTCTGGGTGTACTGCTGCAGCACATGTTAATATTCTGAAGCCCCAGAGTGAACTGTTTATGGGAGTAACAAAAGAACATGAGGGGCTCAGAGCTACCCTCACAGAGGCCCCGATTTTGGATCTCCCAGTCCTCGCAAGCTCATACCTTTCTGTCGGCAACTGGAGGTGCCTGGGCTGTGGTCTAAAAGTCTTCTTAGCTCTCCAGATTGTGGGCTGAGAGCTCCCACTTCCCTTTTTATCCAAAAAAGGGGAAGAAAAATACCACACATCCCCAGGCCTCAGATATTAAACAAGGCTGAAGCACGTGTTTATGAATAAATTGCTGCTTTCTCACACAACAAGAAAGGTGTGCTGCCACTGTCAAAGTATAAGCGGGCGCTGTGCTGAACAATAAGCACAGCGCTCGGGGGCGGGACGGGAATGACGCTACGAGCCACGGGTGCCATTCTTAAAAGTGTGCACCTGTGTTATAGATAAAGCACACTATGTGTTCTGGCTAACAAGGAAATGTTTTTTTTTTAAAGCAGGCACTGTGTTAAAGTTAAAGCACGGTGTGGGTCTTGTAAAAAAAAACATTTTAGCTACATGATGGCCAATTGCGTATTGTCGCTTCTTTTGCATGCTGAAAGCTGTAAAAGATAAGGCGTGCCCGCTGGTATAAACAAGCATTTACAATGCAATGGTCTCTGCAGTGTTAAAGTTAGAGCTATAGGCATTGCTCATGACATTATTTGTATTTATGTTTTTTGTTTTTAAAACATATAAATAAATGGCATTGTCATTTACAATGCCAATAGCTTAATCTCTTGCAAATGCGAGACCTATTGCATTTGCACCCACACACAGAGCCACACACACAAAGCCACCCACACACACATACAGAGCCACCCACACAGAGTCATTCACAAAGAGCCACCCACATACACACACAGAGCCACCCACACATAGAGCCACCTACAAAAAAAGCTACCCACAGAGCCCCCCCCCCACACACAGACCCCCCCCCACACACACAGACCCCCCCACACACACACAGAGCCCCCCACACACACAGAGCCCCCCCCCACACACACACAGAGCCACAAACACACACACAGAGAGCCACACACACACACACACAGCCAAACACACACACACACAGAGCAGCCACACACACACACAGAGACACACACGCACACAAACAGAGAGCCCCCCCTCACACACACACACACAGAGCCCCCCACACACACACAGAGGGACCCACACACACACCCACACAGAGAGAGAGCCCCACACAGACACACACACAGAGCCACACACACACAGCCACACACACACACACACACAGAGCCACACACACACACATACACAGAGAGCCACACACACACAAAGCCCCCCACACACAGAGAGCACCCCTCCACACACACACACACACAGAGCCCCCCCCCCACACACACACACAGAGCTCCTCACACACAGAGCCCACACACACACAGAGCCCCCTATACACGCACATAGAGCCCCACACACAGGGAACAAAGGCCAGAAACACACACAGAGACCCTCCACCCCCACACACACAGAGCCCCCACACAGGGAACACCTCAAGATGGCATGTAAATACTAGCCTAGGAGAGTAAAATACTAAGATTAGACAAAAGAGTTTATATAAGACTGCATGCTACTATTATTCTGTGAGTAACAGCCTGAATGAAATCACACACACACAGAACCCCCCCCCACACACACACACAGATCCCCCCCACAAACACACACACAGAGCCCCCCACACAAACACAGAGCCACACACACACACACACACACACAGAGCCACACACAGAGAGACACACAGAGAGCCACACAGACACACACACACAGCCACATACACAGAGAGAGACATACACACACACACACACAGAGCCTCCCACACACACACAGAGAGCCCTACACACACAGTGAGAGCTCCACACACAAACACACAGAGCCCCCTCCGACACACAAAGAGAGCGCCCACACACACACACACACACAGAGCCACACACACACACTCAGAGACACACACACACAGAGAACCACACACGCACACAGAGAGCCCCACCCACACAGAAAGCCCCACACAAACACACACAGAGAGCCCCCCGCACACTCACACACAGAGAGCCCCACACACACACAGAGCCCCCCACACACACACACACAGAGCCCCCCCACACACACACAGAGCCCCACACACAGGAAACAGAGGCCAGAAAAAACGATCACACACACACAGAGCTCCCCCTACACACACAGAGCCCCCACAGAGGGAACACATCAAGATGGCATGTAAATACTAGCCTAAGAGAGTAAATTGCCAAGATTAGTCAAAAGAGATATAGATAAGACTGCATGCTACTATTATTCTGTGAGTAACAGCCTGGATGAAATCATATGCGGTCAGCGTCACATTCGGAGTCGTTCAAAACACACCATCTAATCATCTGTATTGCTAGCCACAATACGTCCATGTGTTAACCAGATGCAAGCTATCTGCCTACGATAGAATACAGCCTTATTTTTAAGAGGCATGTATGGGAAACATAATAATCGGTGTATTATTGTAGATGCATGCAAACAACAAATTTAGCATGGGTGTCAATAATGACATGCAGTCCCACAGTCTAATATCGACATAATAGTGCCATGTAAAAGCACACGTATTAGGGTCAACCTCTCACTGCATGACAATCAGATAGCTCCACGTTGGCGGCCAAAAATAGATCACACTATGCGTTGTTACAATATCCCTTACAACCAATGAAACGGACCCGCACAACAAACAATGTAGCCGGGCACTTTATCAAGCCACTTACCAAGGTGCAGATATTGCAGTACAGGCGGGCGCTGTGGGACGAGTCAGCGAACCGGCAGTAAAAATTCTGAAATTACCGCGTTTGATTTTAAATGAAACCGCGTAAGTCCAACAAGCTGGGACGTCTATGTCACGTGAACTGAATATTACAAACCACGTCATCACACCAACTCTAACTTGGCAGCCATCTTATAAGTAAGAAAGTTATGTTTGGCTATTACAATGGAGGCCATTAAGACTACCCATCAAAATATAGATTCTGAGATGGAATGTTATTAATGCTATTATTGAAATCACCAATTTATGTGCCAACATATACAGATGTAAGATTTAATAGTCCCAAAAAAATCCTGAGTTAATTTCAGACCTTGGAGACCTGACAGTTCTGAAGACTATTGTCACGTGAACCGGGCCGTCACCAAGCAGAACAATGAAAATATGGTGGTCCGATTACAGATGCAAAGCACACCCTGATGTCAAATGTGATGCAGGCTGACAGTTAATCATACTGAATAAATGCAACTAAACAATACCATTCACAATTGCAGACAGAGACAAAACCCACCTGGCCCGGGCTGACCTCGGACTCGAACACTTAATACACAAAGGTGACCTTGTTTCAGTCATACTTAAGCCCCCAAGTTATAGTGTATTGTGTGAAACCGCCATGCACACCACCACGTTTCTCCAAGGCAAGGCAGAAATGCCTCAGAGAAACCAGCATCATATTTGGGATTGATGGGCGTGTTTTCTTTCTCTCCTCTTCCCATTGGCTGGAATGTTAAATTCCAGCCAATGGGAAGAGGAGAGAAAGAAAACAGAAAGAAACGAAAAAACACACTCCTCAATCCCAAAAAGACGGGGCTTGAATGGACAGACGCCCCTCTCGTCCAGTGGCTGGCCTCTGTTTAGGAAGCCAGCCAATGGAGAAGAGGGACGGGTTCAAGCCCCCATACTGTAAACATAAAATCTCGGCTGCGCGACACTGCTGCACAGTGTACGCTAGGCCGAGCCCTAAAAACAAGTTGTTGCAGGAGTGAGTGTCCTGCCTACAACAGCTGGAAGGAGAAAGTAGTTTTAAGCAAATGGTGCTCATCAACTAGATAAAGCAGACCGTGTAACAACACAAGTAAAAAGGCGAGTTTTTATGGGACGTTATAATTGCAGACATGGCGGTACCTAGGATAGACTACTAAGCCTATTTACGAATGAAAAGCAACGATTTTGAAAGGACAGTAACAGGAGCCATTCAAAAAGATGGCTGGGAAATGGGCAGAACTTCTATGCCATACCTCAATACTGAAATCACAGAAAGCTGTCAAGGAAGGTTTATTTTAAATATTCACGAGATGAGACCCCTAATTCTGAGCTTTTGAGCATTTATTCAGCTTAGTTTTGATACTTCAAAAAAACATTCATAAATCAATTGAACAGGTCTTTTAAAAGGAAACACCACATTAGTAAATCACCGCCTTGTGTTTTCGGTGCAAATGCAGAACTGGTTTAATTTCAAGCTGGCACGCATAATTTATCGATGTTTGTCTTGTGATCATTGGTTTACTGTATATATTTTTGTCACAAATAACGTTTTCGTTTTATGTATGTGTTGCATATATTATCTCACAAAAGAAATGGTTCTAAACCACGCATACAAATGTGTTGCAATTGTGTGATTTACAAATGTGGTGTTTCCTTTTAAAAGACACGTTCAATTGATTTATGAATGTCTTTTTGAAGTATCAAAACTAATCGCGAATATTTAAAATAAACCTTCCTTGACACCTTTCTGTGATTTCAATATTTGGGTGGTTCCGTCTGGGCAGTACAGGACCCAAGCCTTCCCTGTTTTCACTATACCTCAATACAGCATACCTCACAGAGCACCTCATGCGCTGCCCAGGCTCGACCTAAAAAGGTGGGACATGCACCCACTATGAGCCATTTGCAGGCTACTGTTTTTTAAATTACAGTACAAAAGACAATCTAAAGAATGGGTGGAGTCAGAGCCCACAAAGTGCAGACAAGTGATCGCCCACCAGCGAAAGCGCTGTTTAGGCTCGACCTAAAAAATAAAGAATTGCTACACAGTCAGGGATTAATTATAGCGAACATGTACTTTAACAAATCAGGTACCTTCTGTTTTGCTCTTTAAAAACAATCATGTGCCTATAACAGAACATGTTGATGTTAGCTGTCACCATGTTGTTCTTTACTGCTCATGCATGCCTTAGCAGTATTGACAAAGGGGGGTTTGAAGGACCGTTTTGACCCAACTCTAAACATGCTAAGGACAGATTTCCAGTGATCCGTGAATTTTGCGGTTTACTCTCGCTGCCTTCAATAGGGTGCAATCCTAAAACGCTTACACGGGTCATTTGACAGCTTTTATTAATGGTTGCGCCTAACAGCTTGGTAGCTTTGTAAGCAAGGCCTGCCTATCCTTTACGACGCGAGGACAAGCCATCATTTCAATGTTTAATTAACTTCCTGAAGAAATTGGATGTCTTATCCAAACACCCTGCTTTATTGGGTCTGGACTGACAACAACAGCTGAGCAGGGTGCAGTATAAAAGGATGGAGATGTTAACATTGCACCAGTGCAATGCAATTTTTCACCTTTTTCGAAGTTGAAATTCATTTTTTACAAGTCGATCGAAATCACTTTTTCCCTGGTTTGGTTGGTGTCAACACTATAGCAAAATAGCCCTGCACCACTGTTAAATTGGTATAACCTGACAAAAGTTCAGATTGAAGCAAACTTATTTTGCCCTTGAAATATGGAATTCCTACCAGTTGTGTTCATGAATTTAGGCTGAAAGCTGAATGAACCACAAATCGCCTTGTTATTATTTCTTTACCCGATGCACTGCTACTTGTAATTTTCAGTTAGTATTTTAATGCATCCTTTTTATCATAACCTCTCATGGGGTACCAAAAAAAACCCTCCTTCCAAGAAAACCCCTCCTTCCTGAATGATGACCTATCAGAGGCTTAGGAAACCACAGCTCAACCTATCCTACAGCCTTTATAAAGAGGAAACCTCGACCATTTAATGCCTGCTTTGCAGCTCTCTTTCTACTCGCTTTACAGGACTTGGAAGCTATAAAAATACTAATGCATGTTTAGTTGTCTTACAGCAAGTCGTGTTTCTATTTTCTGAAAAGTGCGCTAAATTTGGACAGTGAGGTAATGGACTGCTCTAACAATTCAGAACAATATTTTTGACCTCAGGGTTGTATTTATTTTTAAAGGGGAGTGGGGCCACAACTCCCCCATTTGAGCCTCATTAAGTCCTGGAAACTCCATCTCCCAGGGCCATATTTTGTTTAAAGGTGAGGAGTGCCAAACAGCCCCCCCCCTTCCTGAGCCTGTTATGGTTCAAACCTTATTAAACCTCCACACCACTGGGAGCAAACACGTGTTTCCCTGCAGGTGCCGTTGGGGCAGGGAAAACACTGTGTCCTGGGAGTCGGCTCCCCGGGACACAGCAAGTGAGCCAGTCCTGGGGGATGAAGTCCCTGGGGCCATTAAAGGCTCAGGGAAGGGGCTTTATGCCCCCTCCCCTTAAATGATGGCCTTGGGAATGGGGTCCCTAGAGCCTTTTGAAAGGCTTGAAAAATACTTGGGTCCCGAGAGCAAATCCAGCTCGGAGAGGGGCCCGCACGCCCACCTTACCATAATATTTAAATTGGACCCTGCCAAGAAGGCATGTTTGAGCTGTGTGCTTTTGTAATACTGCATGCCTGCTAAACCATAGTCCTTCAAGCACCTTCAAGTACGTCTCCAAGAGTGGCAATACATATCAAGTTCCAGCAGGAAAAACCCTAACTTTGTGCATTTTGCCACCTTCCCAGAGAGGCGTGGTCTTATTCATCATTCCCATTAAGGCCAGATGCCACCTGACTCTGTCTCATGTCACTAGTACCATTAAGCATGAGCGAATTTTGCGGATCTCGCGTTCGCGAATTTTGCGGATTTGCGGATTCGCAATCCGCAAAATCCGCGAATTCCCGCAAATTTGCGGATTTTTTTTTTTTTGTGTTCGCCCGTGTTTCTGCCAGTTCGCGAGGGTTTTTACAATTTCGCAATTTGCGAACTTACCTGTCGGGTCGCAAGTTTTGCGAACTTGTTGTTTCTACGTGTCCAGCCTGTTTGGGACACTCTTCTTCATCACTGCCACTCTCTGTCACCACTGCCACTCTCTGACTACTCATGCCACCCTCTGGCCCACCCATGCCACCCTCTGTTTCATCACTACACCCTCTGGTTGTCCAGTGTACATTATTTTCGGCAAAGCAAAGCACACCTTCCCTGCCTCAAGTGACCTGAATTAATTTGGGGCTGATTAATGTGTCACAGAATATTTTTTTAGCTGGCACCTGCTTCCTTAGTGCGCCCTGATTAGTGATCTTTTGCACTTGCTAAGTGCTTTCATTGTTGCAAAATTAGTTACAACACCTGCCCTGCCCCAACCGACAATAATGAATTAGGGGCTGATTAATGGATTTTAACTTCCAGCCTGGCTCCTGCTTGTCTCCCTTAGCTGTAATTCAGGACCTTTGTGGCATATGTGTAACTATTCTGAGGTTCAGAGCAGGGTCACATAATAGTTTCAACTGGCAACTGAACTCTGGAGGGGCCCCTCAGGAAGCACTACAGGAAATGGCTACTAATGATGTGCCTGAACTTTTGAACCTGGTAAGTAGTTACTTTCAGTTTTGCCAAGATCGTATTTCTGCAATTTTGCACTTATTCGCGGGGCGCGAACTCACGCGAACAGTGCGAGCATTGCGAGCAAAATCCGCTGCTCGCGGATTTGCGGATTTTGCGGGAAATTCGCAAATCTCGCGGATTGCGGATTTCCCGAAAATCCGCAAAATCCGCGAGCGGAACGGATTTTCCGCCCACGCCTAAGTACCATGCGTGTTGGACCCGTAGTCCATACCTTCCTGGTGCACTATAAAAGCGTTGCCTTCAGGATGGTTCTTCCATGGAGCATCCCTCAAGACGGACCCTTTGGGGCATGTGCACAGTCATCGACAGTTTGATTCTGAGAGACCCAATAGTACACACGGAAATGAGGAAGGGCGATCATCCACCAAAGTGTCACGAGTGTTATTTTAGGGTCCCTGTCATTCCATAATGGCCATTGAACCTCCCTATCCAGTAAAGCGAAATACATTACTGATATAGAGATAGGGGCATTCTGCATGACATAGTGTAGTTTTGGAAGGGTTAAAATCTTGAGAATTCCTACCCTTCCCAGGATTGTCAGGAGGAGTTTCCTCCGTCTAGCTGGATTCCCATGCAGGTTCATTGTTTACAGCTCTAAATTCTACTGTCGTAATCTTTCAGGGTCCACTGTGACTTGTATTGTATACCTAGATACTTAAAACCATCTGATGGTATTTTGATGGTATTTTGATTGAGTCCGGAATAGTGAGCTTTTAATCCTATTTGTCCTTATGCAAAACACCAATTTGCCCCATTTCACCCTCTATCCAGAGTTGTCTCCAAAGGTCTTTCTCTCTCAAGCAGGGGGGGTAAAGTCGCTGCAACATCTGAGACATAAAGCAGGACATCATCCGCTTATAAGGAGATCTTCTAAATCAGCCATTGTTCTTCCCCTCCCACATCCTTCATGCCTCGGATCCAACTGGCCAAGGGATCTATGCAAAGAGCAAACAAGAGAAGGGAGAACAAGCTTCCCTGTCTGGCCCTGCATTCCAAGATGAGCACGGTCGAGGCGGCACCGTTCACGCTCACCCCAGCTGGGGGTTTAGCATAGAGGAGAGACATTCAACTACAGAAATGCGGGCCTAGACCAAAAGCACCGTAAAGATATAAGGCCAGTTTATTGAGTTGAATGACTTTTCTGCATCAGTGAAAACGATTGCCAGTGGGCGGCAGGTGTCTCTTAGTACATCTAACCAGATGTACAGTCATCAAAGGTTTTGTGGAACTCTATTTTGTTGAATATAGGCAAATTTAATGGTACAGATCCAAACGACCAACATGTTTGACCCTAAATCATGTAATCTTTGAAGAAGTAGAGAATTTTTGCTTTCCAAAATGGCTGACTTAAATATATAGACTGACACAAGGAAAATGATACTCTGGACTTAAATGAATAGATAAATTGATAAATCGGTCACCATCCAAAAGATACTAACAATAACTGTAATTCCAATGTTATTACATGATCATGTTGTATTAAGTAATTGAATTATGGTAGCTCTATATCATGGCATTGCACACTTCCCATTTCACTATTTGCTCATTGCTAGCATTCGTCCTTATGCATCCCCATATAAGTGAGGCACTCAGTGCTCAAGAAACATAGTAACAAGGTCAACATTGTCCAAGTGGGCTAAGGAAACATTACAATCATACAAGACCATGATTCTACCATTGAGTGCAAATGAGGTAACACCAAATTATATCATTCAAAAGTAATAAAGCAACTTGTAACGAAGGCTGTATCTCAACTTGGTGGTTGAAAATAATGTCAACAATATAAGCCTGCACATATCTGCCTCTTCGCCATTAGAGAAACAATCCAAAAATAGATTTTCATCTTCACATAATTTTCTTTCAACTGATGATAGCCTACAAGTAATGAGCAGTAAGTTTAACATAATAATATAGTGTGAAAAAACAAAGAGAGAGCACATTCAATAAAAAATGCCATCAATTTCGGCAATTATGAAGGAAACCAATCCTATGGATATATAGCCATTTCTTCAATGATATCAAGAAGACACATGTGCCAGACTGATGATATATTTCGATTCCATTTTACATAATTTCAATTCTCTATCACCACCATGTTGGTGAATAGTCGCCTTATTTACACTGAAGAATGTGAGCAATTCACATCTGCTGTTTTTCAGAAAAATGCCTTGCCACAGGGAAACGTATATTGTTAATATACTCACTCTGTGGTATTCCAAGATATGCTTCTTGACAGAGACTTTGGTACTCCCCACATACCAAATTTGGTAAGGACATTTGAGTAAATAACCCCATATGGAGTGGTACATGTAAACAATTGTGCAATTTCCCTACATTCTTTAATAACAGGTGCATCATATTACAGCATGCCAGTGCCTTTCTTGCATGCTTGGCACATGCTACATTTGATCAATCCCATTGGAGCATTTGTTTAGTCTCACTCAAAAAACCTGTCATCAAAACATCAGTCTTGGATTTTCATCTTTTGAACAATTGCCTAATATATGCTTTATGTGTGAAGGGTCTTCCAATTCCATTGAATCATCTGCTCAATCTCTCTAGACGGTGTGTTGTAATCCATAATAATACATATTTGTTCATCCTAGTTAGCTCATGCTTTATGGACAGTCTTAGCCTACATTGTAATTTAACTGTCTCAATGGCCTGCCTAAGTACTCTTTTGGGCTAGGCACATTCTGTGAATCTCTCTAACATCCCATTCTGAGTTTTCTTAAAAGAAAACAGTTGATCAGTACTGCACTATCTGCATACTCTAACCAATTCTCCATATTGAATACTCCATTTAAGAATACTGCTGTCAGCTTGTGATATACTTGCGTGCTGAAGGCTTATGGTATAAATTGGTTTGTAATATGTATCCCTCAGCTCTAATCTGTACATCTAGAAATTCAACTTCTGTATTGCTAATCCTACAGGTCAGTTGCTAATCCAAATCATTGATGTTTAATTTGTCCACAAAATGTTTTGCTGATTTTTTGTTTCTCCCTTTCAATTTATGAATAGGTTATCGATATAGTGTAGCTGTAACATCATTTTAAATTATTCAAAAAGTTAAGGCAGAAATGATTGAATTCATCTCAGCCACTGGTACTATGCTCTGCATCCCAATTCATTGTTCGTATGCACTACATGCCACCCCAGCCTTATGCAAAACAGTCTTGACCCTTCTACAATGGGAACAGTCCAGAAAAAAACTGTCAGGCCCGGTCCTGCCTGATCCAGAACACAAGCGATCCAGGGCTGGTTTCAACCTAGTTAAGACATATCACCAGATAGAGTTCTGCTCATACCTGTCCCACGTAGGGTGACACACAAAACCATTACAATGTTATGGATGGAATGCTTGAATTAATCCCAGCCACTTGTAATTACTCCAGCCACATCCCAATCCATTGATATTTTGCACAACATGCACCTTAATCTGTACCCAGCCAAATGCAAATCAGCCTTAACCCTGCTCCAGTGGACACAGTCCAGACTAAACTGCCGGACCAGTTCCTCCCTAAACCAGAACACAAGCAGCTCAAGACTGGTTTCACCCTAGTCAGGGCTCATCAGCCATGCATAGCTTGGTTCCAGTGATGCAGTGTGCACAGGACCCACATCTGAGCATACCCGTCCCACTTAGGATGACACACTAAAGCATACTAAAGGTGATGGACTGAATGGTTTTATTAATCTCAGCCAATGGTAACTACTCGAGGCTCCATCCCAATCCATCATTGTTTTGCACACCATGCCACCTCAGTTTGGACTTGGCCATATGCGAATCAGAATTGACCCCGCTTCAATGCAAGCAGTCTAGACCACACTGCCAGGCCAGGGCCTTCTTGAACCAGTACACAAGCAGCCCAGCACCAGTTTCACCCTAGTTATGGCTTATTAGCCAGGTGTAGCTTGGCTCCAGTGACACATGGTTCTCGGGACCCATGTCTAGGCAAACCCGTTCCACTTAAGGTA
Organism: Lissotriton vulgaris; assembly: GCF_964263255.1. NCBI lineage: Eukaryota > Metazoa > Chordata > Amphibia > Caudata > Salamandridae > Lissotriton > Lissotriton vulgaris. Next base: position 416,460,099 of record NC_141685.1, on the reverse strand, counting down.
ACACACTACAGCATACCAGAAACTGAGATTAATTCAAGCATTCGATCCATCACTTTTTTATGCTTTCGTAACATAATATTGGCAGGATATTCTACCACATCTAATGACCATAATAAAGGCTCCTCCCACATCCCATGTATATGTTTGTGTAACTTTGTTTGAAACAAGTCCCTATCACAGTCCCCTGCAATGTTTGTACAGAGTGTACAGGTGCCAAGTTTGAGTTGAACAGGCCATTGTTCATAGTGTTGCAACCTTCAAGATAGGAAAAGACCAATGCTTGCACTGTTGATCTGAAGTCAATGTTAACTAGTAATGCTTTCACTAATTTCACGTTGAAGAGCTGATACAATGCCGTCTCTGTTTTTCTGGTGGTGTGTTCCTAGGTGGAGAAATCTTAATCATTAGGTTCAACCGAGAGATTTTGCATTTATTCTCAGCTGCTGGGCTGAAGCCAATATCGTTTATATCTCATTGTCAGACTTCTAGGAATGGTTGATTGACACTGTAGAAGAACAGGCGAGATGCTGTCTTAGACTGATTAGTTTTATATAGGTGTTGTAAATCAAGTTCTGAAAATTATTATTTCCTGTCAGTGTTCGATTAGGTTGATAAAGAGAATTTTTGGAGAATCTTAAAGCTTGAAACATCATCCCAGACTTTATTCCATAATTCAACTTTTTCATGTACACAGACTGAACCAACTACCACAATACAATTAGGACTGTGTCAAAATGCCACGGCAACGGAAAACATTTACCATTTGCAATAGCGAGAGCATAGTTTACCTATTGGAATGTCCATGTGGTCATGACTACTATAAAATCCAGAACTAGAATATTGGAACACAAGTCCAACATTAGTAGGGGCAAATGGAGAACCAAACTAATAGCAACACATTTTCTGGAGCAGTCCTACACTGTGGAAGATTTCAAGTGGACAAGTCTAGAAAAAAGAAGAAGTTGCAACACCTCATATATCAAACAGACCTCTGTTTAAGGAGGTATAGGATGGATCTATTATTTAGGCTAAAAAAGGCTTACACACACTTTTTTTCACAGGGACATAAGTGAGATATTATACCAAGCATGTGTTCTCCATTTACTCACACAACATGCTTGTATTTGAAGAAGCAGGGTTTTCTCTCTTGAAACTTGAAGTCATGAATTTATGAGCTGACACGTTCTTTTTGTACCTTTGTGATACTCATTGCCATAAGAAATATTCTTTAGAAAAATACTAACTACCACTTAGGTAGTAGGGGATCGCTGATATCAGCATACACATTGATTGGTCATTCAGACACATCATTTCTTTAGTTATGGTGATAATCGTCATCCCTTACAGTCGTATCAATAAAAAAAGTAATGCTTTTGTTTTTGGAGTAAAATAATTCATCACTTCTGAATTCTAATCAATAATTACCGGTCTGATCACACTTATTTAATACGGCTAATAGAATTCAGACACAATATGTTTCAATCATATACACACTGTTACCACTGAACAACCCGAGATGTCATTTAGTTGGTAACTTGTTTCTTGAAAATTCTTGAATGCTCTCTGGGAATTTTTAGAGACAGCTGTCCTTAGATAAAGCTCTTCTTATCTGAACATTCTAGCTTTGTGCATTAGTGACCTCTTCAATAAGGCCAATGATGTCAATCCACTTTGAAGCATAAAGTGACATCACAGGCAACTGACATAGTTATGTGGTGCTTCTGGGCATGCATTCACCCAAAGCCCTTTCAGCTGCACGTGGTCCACCAGCATATCTATCTTAATCTGGGACAAGAGAAACGGATTAGGTTGCCCACAGAGATGGAACACCTAAATAGATGAGGAGGAAGGGCCCACAAGTGAAATTGCCGACAAGTGTCTCTAGGTTAGAGGCGCCCATGTATTCCCCTACTAGTCACCTTGATGCCCTTACATAGCTGTTTAAATATATGGCAACCTATTTCTAAAAGAATATTGAGTCCTTTTTACATGTTTATTTATTGACATTCAGGATCATTCTTCACTAACAAGAGGATAGGATTTGTATTACAGCCATGACATGTTTTTACAAAATCAATGATTCAGCAACTTTTGCAACATATAGTCTTGTGATGGGCCACATTACAATCAGCCACGCTCATAAAATGAGGCTTTCGGAAATTTGTACTTCTTGCTCTGTATTTATAAGAGCCTAAAATATAATCATATTATTAAATCACCAATGTTCATAGGTGTTGTCATACTCCACATTTGTCCATTCTGAACAGAGGTAAAGAACTGGTCAGAGAGCATGACCCTAACAGGTGGCTCAACTGTAATATTTTAAGACCACCAAGATTCTCAGTTATTGTTACTCTTAAAATTGTCTCGATATGAGTACAGATACAAGAAAATACTGTTGTTCTTTATATTCCACAATTTAATGGAGTATTACTTAAGCATAGACTAAACATGTAGATTGACATGTACATTGACACGGATGGTCACTCTATCAAATTGTCTTTAAGTTAAGAATTAGAGAGTTCTACTTCAAATGAAACAAGCATTTGCAATGCATTAGATCTTGCATTTGCGAGAGTTTAAGATATTGCCATTGTAAATGACAATGCATTTTATTGATCTGTTTTTATAATTAACACATAAATAAAAGGCATTGTCATTTACAATGTAATTACTCAAGCTCTTGTAAATGTGAGACCAATTTTTATTTAAAAGAAGTGGCCGCCATTGTCCCAGGCTGCTTGAAAAGTGAAAGAACGCATGGTATGCTGAAAGTTGCAGGAAAGCATTTCGTGACTGCCGTAGGAGAAACTCATTAAAGAAAATAGTGCTTACAGACTGAATAAGACATACAGTGTAACAACAAAAGTAGAAGTGCCAATCCTCATGGGAGGATATTAATGAAGACACTGCGGTACTAAGGAGGGACTAACAAGCCTTTTAACGAATCAGAAGCCAGCATTTACAAAGGACAATGACACAAGCCAATGAAAAATATGGGTGGAGAGTGGGCGGATCTTCAAGTCCAAACTTGAATACAACATGCCTCATAGAGCAGCGTATGCGCTACCTAGACTCCACCTAAAAAACAGGTTTAATCCGTGTAAACATAACATATGATATTGATTTAAATTATTTTCAAAGACCCTACACCATATTGCATGTAGTAGGCCTAGGTGATATATCATCCAGTCCTCAGCAGCTACTCAAAATCATGTAGTTAGCCGAGATTTAGGTGCCACTGATTGCCATGTTTGTCAGTATAGTAAAATCATTTGCGATTGTGATTTCTTTAGCGTTTTACTAGTTGCTACTTTATGACCATGTTAGTGCATTTAAGTAAATGATTGCATAATTTTTTTTTTTTTGCAGATCTGCATATAACCATTATTGCCAATTAGAGACAAGTTTTGTCATAATCTTTCCTCTTCACACTGAGAAAGAAACACTTAGGTGAGCTATGGAGCGTCTCCAAAAGGTCCAGAAGAATGACCAGGGCTACATTTAGTACAGGTACAGGGCTGAAACATGTTGGCAAATGGACGATAGAGAGGAAGGAAGACAAGTAATTGCATACCTCTCCACTCCTTTATTTTCAATTAACCAGGTATATAGGACAAGCTTAAATAAACATAGAAAGTCCTGCACTAATGCCATTTGAAACCTTTTCATAGACAACCTTCACACATCAACATAATCCACCAATCAGTTTCTAAAGGAGTTTATAATGAGTTCTATGCCCTATGATGAAGCGTGTCACCTTGTATGGGTGAGGGGTACTGTTCTTTGTTTAGTAAAACCTAATCAGTGTAACGGGATAGCTCACAGTTTGGCTTTAAAATATCCAGGCGTTTGATGTAATTTCCCCCATACTCTCACTTAAGAGTCGCTGCAGTCTTATTTTTATAATTAGCTCCTTATTCTTATCAGGAAGGAAGTTACATTTGCATACTATATTTTTTAAATATAATGTATGCTCCCAGGAAGGATGTGGTTATCTTTCTGGACAAATTAGGTTTCTTGATCTTTCAGTTGCATTGAGGAAATATTTATTTTAATTTAAAATGAAAGCCGTGGAGCTAGACTGTGTGATGCTGCAATGTCTTTGGGCCTGATTCACAGAACTTACTTAAGACAAAACACTAAACTTACTACTTTTGGTATTCACAGAAGTTAGGATTTTGTCTTAAGACAGACTTAAGTTAGGATTTTGTCTTAAGACTGTCTTAAGTCTGTCTTAAGTTTGTCTTAAGACAAACTTAAGACAAAATCCTAACTTCTGTGAATACCAAAGGAAGTAAGTGCATTCTGTGAATACCAAAATAGTAGTAAGTTTAGGATTTGGTCTTAAGTTCATTCTGTGAATCGGGCCCTTAGTGTCTGTTTTATTGTTGTCTTTAAATAGTGTTTTAATGTATTCAGTTTTAAAAGTGATTGCCTAAGAAACAATGAAGATTAAAAATAAGAATTAGCCGAACAGCTTTAAAAGCATAAAGTAATGAGCGAATCTCCTCGTAATTACAAAGAGGATGCTAGAACACTTTTAAGGGTATTTGCTTTACTCCAACTTTACTTTGAACTTTTTCTTATTTTTTCAGCTCTGGTGCTGCTGAACACTAGATTATTTATTGCAGACAGCAGTGTTTATGTTATTTGATGATGAAAGACATTTGTAACAATGAGATTCATTCACCAGTGTCCTGTTGTACCTGTTGTGATGTGGGAGGTCTGCTATATTGCAGTAACGTCAGTGATCCTGTCTTGACTTGACTAACAATTTCGGGGAAAGTACTTATGCAATAAAAGTGAACAGTATCAGTACCAATAATTATAGTACACGCTTGCAGGCAAACACAAATTATAAATGTTACTGGCAATTGTGCGGCTTACTACATACTTTGTGATGCAATTCAAGTTATCCATTGTACAGAAAGGAAGAGTTATTTTATCCTCCACAATACAATAATTATTTCGTATCAATATAAGTTTAAGTAAATATATGATACACTATCACAGTAAAACGTGTTATGGTTTTCCCAGACAATTTTGCAGCTAAATGCCAACTTAGCAAAGTCGCTAAGATACCACAAAAGATGACCTTGTAGTTAACATAAAAGCGAGCGATAGTGTCTCCTTAGTTATGGCTAGTGCTGAGTTTCCATTGAAAAAAGTAATTTTGCTTTGCTTATAACTTCAACTGCATTTCACAAATTAGCATGAAACTTTCAAATCCAATAGCGAAAGTGGCAAAGTTTCAGCATCTCAAATTTCATTCAGATCCCTCTGAGGGGAAAATAAAGGGAATACGGTAGAAAAATAAGTATTGTTCATTTTAATTCTCAATAGAAACTGCACATACCGCTACAGCAAAAACTGCAGAAAGGCATTGCACCAAACTCGCCATGAAACTAGAACTTTATTGAGAGGCGTGCCTTTGCTGGGTTTGATGTATTTCTTTAGAAATTAGCATTTCAAAAGATGTAGAGCAGACATCAAAGTGTGACATTATAGAGATATTTCTTAATTTGTGGATCATTCACAGATTCACTAATCCATTTCAAATAATGAAGACATTGCAGGTGAATGAGGGAGCTTCTTTGTCCCCACATCCTTTGCAGAACGATTTGGATCTGATCTGGAGCAATATCCATAAAACAATGCACTCTGATTGAGGGGACATCACAGAAAAATGCCTATAGTGACTGCTATTGCCCATCACCATGCACTTAGGGGCAGATTTACAAGCCCCATGCACCACTTTTGCGTCACTTTTAACATAGCAAAGGTGACGCAAAAGTGGGGCAAGGGGCTTGTAAATCTGCCCCTTAGTACTTAGTAAACAACATGGCATAGCTGGGCAAGGTGAGCATATCCTGAACTCCAGGGAGCATATTATCGAGGGCAGTATCGCCGCTTTAGCAGCACTTTTTGCTGCGAAAGCAGCAATATGTTTATCGCCCTATTTAGAAGGCATCGCTAACATGCATTAGCCCATGTTAGCAGCCGATTTTGTAACGCATCTCATGCCAGTGATAAACATCGCTAATGAGATGCAAAGTAGGCGTTCCTTAAAAAATACAACATGACAGAGAGCACTTACACAACAGCGCCGCAATAACAAGGCGGCCCCGGTCTTCCAAAGCGATATTAAAAGTCCCGCTAACCGCAGTTATCGTCGGATCCCAAGTCCACACTCCCATATTAATAAGCTTTTCATTAGCGCTGTGAAATCATCGCTTGATTTCACACGCTAATGATGATTCACCGTCTATCGCTGGTTTCTACATCGCCTGTGAGCTAAGCGTTGCTAATAAGCCTCTAACACAACGATGCAATCCAGTGATAGACAGCGATAATCCAATTTGCGCTAATTACGCTTTGCGATTTCAACGCATGCCGTTGATAATATGCCCCTCGGCCTCTCAGTAAGAGATCCCTAAAAGGTACAGCTCAACATTAAAATTAATTTTAAAAACCAAATGTTGTCAAGGAATTATCAGGATGCATGAATCCTGAAAATATTTTGTTAAAAAATAATTTACAGGCACTTCAGATGCGCATGGCCATCTGCTGTGAGCAGAAGAGATTACCCGGAAAACCCACACTGTGCTTTGCCAAAGACTGCCCTTTGCACTTTATTTCTTGTGAAAACATGATTGTTTGCGGACATTTCTCTTTTACATTAGAATTTAAGGGCCAGATGTAATTTTCTTACCCCAATGCCAACTGGCTAACCAACCTCCGGCCTCCCAATAGAACTCCTCCTGCCTTATCTAAAAGTATGCTTTGTGGGCAGTGAGGAGATTGCACCAAGCACTTTAACACTTCTGTAAACATGATTATGTAGAACCATTTTTTTTCCAAAGTGAGGAACTGGATGTAAGCATTAGATGGGTAGCAGTGGTGTTCCCGCCCCTGCCATGAATTGGCTAGCAAGTCCCATATACCTGCTATAAAAGTCCTCTTGGGGTTGTATCATATTTGCATTGCAACAGTGAACAGAGTTCATCATTACATGATCTCCCCAGCCGAGTGGGGATCTCAAAGATTAAAGAGACCCACTGTGTTAAATCACAAGTGAAAGTTCCAGCCAAACCAACAACAAGTTTAAGAATGTTTCAAAGGTAAACAGGGAGTCAAAACATATAATAAAAATCTTCAACTGTCCTATGACTTTTGATATAAAATGTCATGTGAAACATAATGTCAAACAGTACCCATCCAATACTTCAACCTTTTAGCCATTTTGTCTTTGACAGGGCTTCATGCTAATGATCAATGATGTTGGCACGTTTTATTCCTTTAAAAGTGGACAGAATTAAAAATATGAATTGTTCATATAAAGTACATTAGTTGAAGGAAATTCTTCAGATAACCCCCGATCCCGAGGAAGATGAGAAAGAAAAGAGTTAAGATTAATGTAAATTCTTGGATCTTGAGTTGTAATGCAGGTTTGGTGTATGTTCACTTAAAAGGTGCCCACAAATGCGCTTTTGACACTCAGAATCTGTCTGTTTATTTCGTGGAGGTATGGACAATCTGTGCATTGTAATCCTGGCAAAGGGTAATCAAGATGTATATTTTATTTGTGATACTGATGAAAGAAAAGTAAGAAATTGAAATATTTCTACCACGAATTGGAGAAAATGTGATGCTGGTGTCTAAGGGGCATATGTAGGTAATTTCCATTTTGCGATTCTCAAATAGCGAACTTTAAGGAATCGCTATTTGAGAATTGCAAAATGGAATGTAGGAAAAAATCGCAATATTTTTGCGAATTACTAAAATTCCTTAATTGCGATTAGCAAATTGAGAATCGCAATTAAGGAATGAGTGTCCCATTCATTCCTAAGGGCCAAGAGGCCCATAGGAATGAATGGGGATACATTCTCAAATTGCGATTTTCTATGAGAAAATCGCAATTTGAGAATCGCAATTCCAAGGGTGCCAGGGTGTCCAAAGGACACCTGTTGCACCCCTAGAATGTGCCTGTAAGTACATGTGACGCACATATATGCCCTAAGGGCATGTCTGTGCACCACATGGCACTTTGAATTAAAAAAAAAGCATTTTGACAGGAAATCCCAAAATACCATCTACTTGGAGTAGGTGGTATTTTGCGATTCCTTAAGCCAAAATCGCATTTTAAAAGTCACCCCTACATAGCATTTAAGGAATCGCAAAATTGCGATTCCTTAAATGCTTGAGCAAAATAAGGAATCGCAATTTTTGTGATTCCTTATTTTGCTATGTGGCACCTACATACCAAATGGCCGTTTGCGATTCGCAAACGCCTTCCTACATATGCCCCTAAGTAACTAAGAACTAAGATTAGTTGCGTGGACAATATTGTTTAGCTTAATTCCTTCTCTGGAATTTACAGGGGCTGACTGGGTTACAAAGTTAGTATAACCTTTCGAAAATAGATAATAATTTTAGAAAATGCTTGACTGAATCAGAGGTTTGATAATCCAGGAGTCATGGCTACAGCTACAGTTAGTCCATCAGTACCAGGGTTTACATTAGGTTGAGTCTATAGCAGCAGCGCACATGCGCTGCTCGCTTTGTGAGGCATTCAGTATTCAGTATGGAGTGGAAGCTCCATGCAAGCTCCACCCACTCGCCGCCCATATTTTTCATTGGCTTAGTTCCTAAATGCTGCCTTCCGATTGGTTTTAGGCTTGTTAGTCCCGCCTTATGACAGGCATGTCAGCATTTGTATCCTTCCAAGGCTTCTGGCCCCTTTACTTCGAGTGTTGCACAGTATGTTCTATTTATACTGTGAGCACTATTTTCTGCCCGGGCCTCTCCCTCTGGCAGTCTGTGCTTTCTCACCCACCCTGCCCCCGCCTGGCCGTTCGCCTCCTGCTTGCAATGCAATGGGTCTCGCGTAAATGCGATTTCTATTGCATTGCAATTGCTGGTTTATAAGGGAGTCACTTAGAAGAATGGGGGTCACCGTAAGTGGGGTTTACTAGCTTTACTTCCCCACTTGAGACATTTAACTTAGAGGCCCTAGGTACACTTTTGCACCAAGTACTAGGAACGTATAGGTAAGTTACAAATTCCAATCAGAGGAATGCTAATTTCATCCTTTTGAAAGGAGGAGCACAAGCACTCTACCACTGGTTAGGGGTAAAGTGCACAGAGTCATATAGCCAGCAAAAACAAATAAAGGAAACATCTGGGTATACACCCCACAAAAAACTGTCAGTTCCAGCACCTGTGCTGCTCTTCTAAATTTCCAGTAATTTTTGATGATTTTAATGTACATGTTGATGATATTTGCAACACTGATACCAGCCGCGGCCTGTGCTAGTAAGAGCGCTGGGGCAGTGGGGACGGGTGGGGGGAACTGCGACTGGCGATGACAAGGGAAAATTAATTATTTATTCAATTATCCCTCGTGATCATCTGTCGAAATCCCACCCACCCGGGCCTCACCCTCCCACCGATCATACCTGCACGGGCTGCGGTTGACTGATACTAAATTAGTAACAGAGTTATTCCACCTCTGCTCTCTAAAACAAACAGAACATCAAACCACTGATATTGCTGGCCACAAATAGAAGCATGTTATTGGTCTTCCCTTTCCTCTTAATGCACTATAAGTGTTTTTTGGGTTTAACAAATCGCTAATGAGTGTAAAGAAAAATAACAAGCAAGCATAATATTTATGAAAAAAGTCTTATGATTGTGGTTCCTAAACTATTTATAGAAACATCTTGTTTGAATATAGCATGGCCATTAAGAGCGAGGCAAGATGGCGGGCACGCCAGTGTCTGAGTGAGACAGCGGTGTTTGCTCTCCCTGGTTAAACCCCCCTTCTTACCTCCTGGTGGTGTGTGTGTAACAAACTGCACTATTGAAACGGCAAACCGGAATGCTGTGGCTCCTGATCTATTCTCCTCTGGGTGGATTTCGGCTGTTTGCTCGCTTGTTGGCGAATTGGAGGTTTCAGACGAGCTGTGGTTCCGCGGATCTTCAGTGCAGGGGGGAGCTCTCGTCTGCATCTACAGCAGTAGTGAGACCATCGGAAAACCAGGACCGGAGCGTGAGCATGTTGTCTGACATGGCCCCTAAGAACGCTTCTAAGAACACCAGCGTAAAGGCTAACATGAATGTTAGTGCCAAAGGTCCCAAGACTCTGGCAGTGGTTGACGCTTCTGCCGCTTCTGTCACAGCGGCAACACTAGCCCCTGCTGAGGCTTTAGTGTTTGTTAATGCAACAGATGCATCATTGGAAAAAGACACTTTCCAGGGGAGTACTCCCACTGCTGATAACGCCGGTGCACCAAAAGGTAGGATTCAGGATAAGGTTCACCGGGCTGAGGAGTAAACTCTCCAAATGTTGATTAGGGAGCAGGAGAGTCACTAGTACCACTTGTGGACGTGCCTATACGGAGGGCAATGGTGAACATTCTGACTGATAACTCAAACAGTGATTTGGGTGCTGACAGGAATAATGTAATGTAAACAGGGGGTCAAGAGATAATCGGAGCAGGAATAGATGTTCAAAGGGCCCTGTCTATAGTTATGGATAGTGGGACCACGGCCGAAGTACAAGAAGAAGTTGGGCATGTCAAGGAAATACCTTTTTTTTAAGTTCAAAAGAAAGTTTATTGGAAGTAAATATGTTAGCAATACAAATAAGATGAGAACATCGTATAATAGAAAATTTACATGTAATGTATCAATTGTGTAACCAATAAAACAAGTATGGTTCAAAGTAAAAGATACTATAAGATATCATCCTAAAATAGAAAAATATCAAGATACAACAAAATTACATCATATGAAAAATATGCAAGTATAAAATAGAGAGTATAATACAAGATAAAACAGAGCATGCAATAATAACTCAGAACAATGTCATGGGGTTTAGCAACTTCTTTTTGTGAAGGAGACAGTCGAAGAGAGCGACTTGCGCTTGTGTCAATAAAGAGTGTGACAGGTGACCATAGATTGAGACGTTTAGATGCTATGTGTAATAGGTATACAAAAGACGCATACCACCATGCCTGGAATGATAGTTTGGTGAAGTCCTTCCAATTCTTGGTAATTTGCTGAAAGGCCACTGTCACCAATAAGTCTAGGATCTTAACATTAGACTCACAATTTTCACATATGGGGGATAAACTACCTAAGAAAATATGTGAGGGGGTAAAAGGGTGAGTAGAATTAAAGATGGTATTTATTTGAGCCCATACTTTTCCCCAAAAATTCTGAACAAAATTACATGTGAAGAGCATGTGAAATAGGCCAGCCTGTGGTAACGAACAGGACCAACATAGACCTGGGATATGAGCATGTCTAGCATGAAGTGTGAGTGGAGAAAGTAAGAGCCTGTTATAAATAAAAAAGAGTATTTGTGTGGTATTGGCCGCTCTAGAAGATTTACGAATTTTAAGCCAAATTCTACCCCAAAAGTCGATCGGCCAAGAAGTTCGTAAATCGGTTTCCCATGCTAATTCTACCATAGTTTTATCCCTTGGACGCGAAGAAGTATGAAGAAACATGTATAGAGAGGATGCCGCGGAAGCACTAAGAACAAGAGTCCTAGGTTTATCTGTATGCAAGAGCTCATATGGATCAGTTGGCTGGGTTAACGCAAATTTTGAGTGGGCATTTTGAATATCTTCCGACAGGAGAGAATATTTGGATTTAAAGGATTGAGGTAAGGTAAACATAGAGCTAGCCCTTTCAAATGACAGGATATGATCTTGATCATAGAGTTGATGGACCCATATTATACCATGCTGTCTCCAAGCTTTCCAAAAGATAGGTTTGTTATTAATTAAAATGTTCTTATTATGCCAAATGGGTGAGGAAAAGAATGAGGTCACAGCAGCAGGTGGGATCATCTTGGAAGTAAGTTTAATTATGGGGGTGGAAATGGATTGTGGTATACATGTAAAGGAGAGGTATTCTTGAAATGAGAAAGGTGAAAGAAAAGATTTGTCAGGTAAGGCCCATTTAGGGAGATAAATATCAGAATCAGAAAGCCATTTTGATGCCTGGTGCAGAAGGAATGATTTGTGGTAAATAGGAAAGTCAGGGAAATTCACCCCACCCTCTGACTTGGAACGAATCAATTTTGAAACAGACATACATGCTTTTTTAGTGCTCCATAAAAGGGAGGACAAAATGGAAGTAAGCTTCTTGAAATATTTGGATGGAATAGTTAATGGAATATTAGAGATCGTATATAAGACTATGGGCGAGAGCATAATTTCAATGGTATCCAAACGGCCCCACCACGATAAATAAAGATGGTGCGACTTCGACGTCAAAGATGATAATTTTTGGATGCAGTTTTCCAAACAGTGAGAAATCATCTCTGAAATGGTCGGAGAGAAGTGTAAACCTAAGTACTTAATGTATTGGGGGCTCCAAGTGAAACCTGAAGAGACAAAATCAGCACTGAGAGTAAACTTGGTGAGAGGTAAAATCTCACATTTATCCTTGTTTAACTTATAACCAGAGACAAATGCAAAGGATTGAACTTCTGCCAGAAAAGCAGGATGAGAAGTCTGAGGTCGGGATAGAAGCATAAGAACATCATCAGCATATGCTGCCATCCTGACAGTAGTATCCTTAAAAGTGAAACCGTGAATATCGGCGTTTTGGCGAATTCGTAGTAAAAAAGGTTCCAAATCAAGATTAAAAAGAAAAGGAGAAAGTGGACAGGCTTGCCTAACACCTCTATGTAGGTGGAAGTAAGGAGAAAGGTCACCATTTGCTGACACGGCTGCCCTAGGATTAGAGAAGAGAGATTCAAGTGATAATCTTCGGGCCAAAACCAAACCATTGTAGGACACGGAAAAGATAAGGCCATTCAACTCTATTGCATGCTTTTTCAGCATCCAGCACTATAGCCGCTAGAGGATGAGAGGAGTGTGAGGCTTTAGACAAAATATCAAAAAATAAACGGGTATTATCTGTAATAGGATGTCCTTTAACAAATCCAAATTAATAGGGGGGGTGAATTGTATTGGAGATAGAAATTGAGTTATGTAATGGTCAGAAGAAGAAGTTTCAGACATATAAAGTAATTTATAAAAGTGAAGAAATTCATTCAAGATATCTCCATCTTTAAATTTCAATTGAGTATCTTGACCAAAAACAGATTCAATGTTGAGCTTATTTTGTTTGACCGTTAAATAATTAGCTAGCAATTTACGGCTTTATTCTGGCCTCCATAGTATTTGGCACTGGATCGTAGCAGAAAATTGGAAGCGTTGTTGGTTGTATCCTGATTGACCTGAAATTTGGCTTTAAGAAGGTCGGATAAGCAGTCCTTAAATTTGGAGGAATAATAGGAATGTTCCCATGCTTTAATTTTGGCCAAGAGAGCATTAGTAGTATGTCGTGCTTTTCGACGTTCGTTAGCAACAAATCTGATAATTAAATCCCTAGCTGAAGCTTTAAATGCATCCCAAACTACATGAATAGGTGTACTATTTGTATGATTACAGAGAAAAAATTTGTGAAAAAAGGAGGTAAAAGATGATGTGAAAACGGAATCTAGAAGCAGAGAATTGGTAAAACGCCATTTACGAGTTAATTTAGGCTTGCTTAAGACATCAAGATGCATGGAGACCGTTGCATGGTCAGATATTAAAATGGAGCCAATATCTGCCTTTACAAGTGATTGAGCTATATTATGAGAGATGAAAAAAGAATCCAATCTGGAGTGAGTATGGTGCAGTGGGGAGTAGAAGGAATATTCCCTTATTGTGGGATTACAAAGTCGCCAAGCGTCTATCAGTTTGTGTTGTTTTACAATTTGTGTGAATAATTTGTGAGATTTGTGATGGTTAAAAGAAGATGAAGAATGTCTATCAATAAAGGGGTCAAATATTTCATTACAATCAATCACCTGCAAGAATAAAATTATCATCATAACATTGTGTTATTTGTGATGCTAGAGATTTCCAAAAGGAAGGATCCCCTGTTGTAGGCGCATATATGTTCAACAAGGAGAGTGGGACATTATCTATCAAAAATTTAACAAATACCCATCTACCTGCTGAGTCAGAGCAATGGGAGAGTACCTTAATGGGAAGGGATTTACGAAAAAGAATAAGGACACCATTCCGTTTGTCATCACCTGGAGAAAATAAAACTTTGTTTACCCAATTTCTCTTTAACTTTACAGATTCTTCAGCTGGGACTCTTGTATACATGCGATATCTGTGTCCAATTTGGCTAAATGAGTTAAAACCCTTTGTCTCTTAATAGGTGAGTGCAAACCCCTGACATTCCATGAAGCAATTTTTAAAGGCATATAATAAAACCGTAACAAAATGATGCATACAAAAAGAAACAACAGTTTGAGCAAATAGAACCATATTGAACAATGAACCAATAAAATGTGAAATGAGGTAATGAAAATGAAGAGAAAAAAAAGAGAAGAAAAAAGAAGGAGTAATATCGGAGAATCAAGTAATAAGGAGTAGGAGAATAAGAAAAGGTGAGGAATAATGCTGCGATAGGTGAGTGAAAAGACCAAGAAAAGAGGAGAAAAAGAAAAGAAAAGGAGAACACAACATGCAGAAAGAGAAAAGATAAGAAGACAAAAGACTTACAACAAATCCAAGACATATGGGAGGTGGAGGAATGGAAGACCACAGAGAGTACTGACGCTCTAAAGACCCATGAGGGAAGGCGGAGAGGAGAACGCACAATCAGTGAGCTGTAGGAACATGGGGAGAAAATGAAGGACGCCGAATTGATCTGTGAATGAAAAAGAAGAAATATCAAACAGATACAAAAGACATGAAGAAGAAAATAAGTTACTATGCATCCCAAAACTTAATACTCTATGAATGAAATATAACTATAATGCAGGTCTGAGGGAGAGAAAATGCGTTAGAAAGAATTGCAGATGCCAACAATTATTTGGAATGTGAAGATGAAGCCGTTTCCATCCGATGAGCCTGAAACGAGTAAAGGAAGCTTTTTAATTGCATTGGATCCTCAAAAGTATTAGTTTTGCTGTTTATGGTCACCATAAAAAGGCAGGGATGAAAAAGAACATAGCGTGCCCCTATCGATCGTAATTGGGGCGATAGTGACAGGAATTCCTTACGGCGATCTGCTGTTGATTTGGCATAATCTTGCGTGAAAAATAAGGAGTTACCAGAGGAGGTGATTCTATTAAGTGCTATAGCTGCAGAGAAGACCTTAAACAAGTCAGTGTACTCCAGAAAGTATATAATCACCCCTCTTGGTTTCCTGACTGAAGATGAGGATGATGTGTAGGTAGTCTTGAACCTAAGCGATGGGCCCTCTGAATATTCAAATTAGTGCTTTGCGGGAGTTTAAGAAGTTGCTGGAGAAATGACTTAAAAAAAGTGTTAGGATCTGAGCCCTGTGCCAGCACAGGGTAAAAGGACACAAATGCACCATATTTTTAAATACGGTGCATTCCTGCCCTTTCACATTGGTGTAGGGCAGCGCAGCAAGAAGACTTGCAGTGCTGCCCTAGGCCAATTCCTCATAAATTAGTCCCTAAATCACTTGAAATTACAAACGATATATTATAAATTATTAACAACTATACCATTAATTGTAACACATAAAAAATTACAAATTAATTCAAACACATTTAAATAATTACAAAACTATATTTTTTTACAAAAATATTACTAAAATGATATTGAACACAACAATGTTCTTAGAAATTATACTAAATACCCCCAACAATGATATTCTTAACAACTATATTCTATAAAATGATATTTTGCATCACAATGTTTTCTTCCAATCTTAATGTGTTCCAATATTTTGAACTCAATATTTAGTCTAAACACTGCCTTGCTTCCCAGGAGTGTGGTGGAGGAAGCCCCCTGAGCCTAGAAGAAGTACCCGGTGCCCAAATTGGGGGCAGGTCCTCTGGAAGGAGAGAAAGCATGAACAAAAACTAATCCCACTCTCAAGAGATTCTAAAGGTTGAGAGGACAGGAGACCTGAAATACATGCACTACATCCAAATCTGCTTAATGGGGCATGAGCAAAATACCATAAAAGGTGTGCTTATGACAGGCGACAAGTGCAGCTGGCCTTGAGTAGAACTGCCCTGCCGCATCTCTGAGACACCCCTGAAGAGGGTGTAAATGCAAGCAAAAATGAGGCAGTAAAGTGGCATACATGGGTCCTGTTAACAAGTGGGTCTGTTATCCTCAAGGGCCCCCAGTTCCCAATGGCGAATGTGGAAAATGAGGAAATGGTTCCTGCCATGCAGTTCATGGTGTCCCCAGTTCCTGAGGCCAGAAGAGGACTGAGTGCCATCATGATCAAGGCAGTATTGCTCCCCGGTGACCCAAGTTGGGTGACATACTGTCACCTCCCACTTGCCCGGACTGGAGGTAGAAGAGAAGAGGGAATCAGCAGGATCCCACCCGCAACCACGACTTAGGAAGAAGTAAAGCTCAGGGAGTGGCTTTGAAGCTCCTTCCGCAGATCCTATTGGAAATAAAGAATGGCAGTATCCTTTACAAAAAAAACTGAAATAAGAGGAGGCAGTTTTCCCTGAGGATACCTCATCAAAGAGCCGCAATGGCTCCTATTAGCTGGGGATAATGTTTGTCCCATAAGCTCTTGCAAGGGCATAAAAATGTGCATATTTGCTCTCCTTGATGTCCAGGAAAGGCAATGTCACCACTAAAATTAAGTGCACCGATGGTGGGACTGCCAGGAATGTGCCACACCCCATTGGGGGCCACACAAAGTTTTTCTTCTGTGTTGGCCTAAATCTCTTAGTGGGTTCTGGAATGTGGGGCCATCCATTGGTGGGACCTTGGAATGCGCACTGCAAAATGGTAAAAGTAAAAGAGAGACTTGTGTAAGCATTTTGTTGATAATTGAAATACTTTGATGGTAATGGTAATGGTAACCCAGAATTGTGACATGTTTTAATGAAGGTTAACAAAATTCTTTATTGATAATCACAAAGGACCAGATTTATATGTTACCAAAATAATGGCCATAGTTTGCCCACGGGGGAGATTACTCTGTCTCCATGGTGGCTACAACTGTCTATATGTCCATCTACCCAATTTGTATGGTCAAACGTACAGCCGTTTTGAGTGCTGTCACCAATAGGAAATCCTTGGGGGATAAGCGGCAGTAAAAAACAAAATATGATTCCCATGACAAGGTGGGCATTGTTTTTTTTTAATTTTCAAAATTTAAAAAACTTTGGAAACTTTGCACTAAGGCTCCATTACATTTGACGAAGCCGTAATTCAAATGCATACACAGGTACCTCTTTGATAGAGGTTTCTGTGAATTCCTAAAATGTCAGCTGGGCTGATGGGCAGTTCATAATTTGTAGTTTGGGACCTCCTCCAGGGTGATGGAGTAAATTATCTATACTACTATAATAAAGGAAGAACTTTCAGCCTTTGAGGCGGGTAAACTCGGGAACCAAAGCGCCAATCCACACACCCGATACACCGTTGGAATCGTCAGGGTGTGTAGATGGTTATAGGCTATATAAATTAAAAAAGAAAACGCTATTTAAAAAATTTACAGTAAAAAAAACGTAGTCCCTCCGAAGTAGCGCCGGCCGCAACGTGCGTGCTCACATCAGGAGCGCGGGGAGGAGCGGCGTCCAGGAGGGTGACGAGGAGCGGCGGACATGGCGCGGGGGAGGAGCGGTGACATGAGGAGCAGCGGACAGGCCAGCAGCGGTGCGAGCAGCGGACAGGCTGGAGGAGCGGTGGCTGAGGTAAGGGAGCGGCGGACATGGTGCGGGGGGTAGGAGCGGTGATGTGAGGAGCAGCGGACAGGCCAGCGGCGGTGCGAGCAGCGGACAGGCGGGAGGAGCGGCGGCTAAGGTAAGGGGACCCATGTGGGGGCAGGCAGGGGTCGGGGCAGGCGGGGGTCGAGACAGGCGGGGGTCGGGGCAGGCGGGGGACAGATGCGGATGAGGGATGGGCCGGGCAGGGGCCCGGGCTGCTGGACAATATCGGGGCGGGCGAGGGTCGGGGAAGCCTGTTGCTCCCGGACAAGGTCAGGACGGGCTGCTAGTATATATATAAGTAAATTATAAATCCAGCCCAAAGTTAACATTACAGGACCTAATTAGTGTTATTCTGAGATGATAACAACCTTAGTGATTTAATGGCTTATGGTGACAGTTATTTATGTTTTTATTAAGGTGGTAATTCCCTGACAAATCCAAGAGCCATGCCTTTTGATAACTGCACCTCCTCGCATTGGATTTAATATAGGCGAGGGTTTGTAATTAAAGGGTTCAGGGCTCAAGAAAAGGGTCAAACTGTTAGGAATTTGTCACCAAAGGTTTTTCCACCTGCCGTTGTGTATATATTTGTAAATTGATTTGCATTAGTGTGTAATGCGCATTATATAGTGGTTTTCCTTTTTAGAGGAAAATGTCATGACTGCACAATGATTTATTGGCTGTTATATAACTGTGGACTGACACATTAGTCTACACCACTTCCCTGAGTAGGCCATGCTACAATGGGTGGAACTTTGCCTCCAGTATACGTAAGGTTGCAGACTTATAATTTGTGTTAGATTGTTCTTACAAGCAACTATTAAAGGAAGACAAAGTAAATCACCATCAAACTGGGAACAAGAAGTATAAACAAATTAATACCCTGTATTTAAAGTTAATTAACCTGTTGCGTGCATCGGACAGCCGATGGCCGGCCGACGTCAAAGTGGGCGTGTGTGGAGGACCGTCCGAAACTCCCTCTCTTTAATTCCCCAGCACCGCGGCGGAATTTGCACCACGGTCAAGGAGTTAAAAGATACATGTTGAACTGGTTTTGTCATTGAAGAGAAATTAATTATTTCTAAGCAGAAAAATGTGCACAGGTTTTGTGCAGTCACTCAAAGTGAAGGGAGCCAAGTTGTGGAAAAAGGTAGGGCTAGGACCTTTCTCAAGATTTGCCCGGCGCTAACCGCCCTTGTACCATTCAAATTTACCAAGCAATGAGGCAGGCGCCGGAGACCAGAAGGCAGGAAACAGAAGTTTTATTCCGAAGGAGCAGAACACATCAGATCAGACAACAAGGTATCATCTCGAGGTGCTCTCTAACAGCCTCTCGGAGGCCTGGCCTCTTATACACTGGTTTATGGCATGTGACCTTCCTTTAATACAATCAGATCTTTGTAAAGCAAGAAAAAGACATCCCCGTAATCCTAGTGTCAATCCCACCCCCATATACCTTCACAATAGAGGTCCTCAACCTGCTGATAAGAGGAGGGGGCCATCACGCAGCTGAGTGTTCCGTCGAGTCTTAGGATGTGTGCGCCTGATCATATCACAGGGGGTGGGGAGGCCTGGATCAATAGAGGGTCCTTTGAAGGAGAGCGACCTCATACAATAAAGGGCAGTAAATGATATCTCCCGGCTTAGGCAATGGCCTCGGACCTGTGTGGACAGTCGGACACGGGGTGAGGGGCCATCAATGGAGTGGTATTCATGCTGCGTGGACAATCCAGCGCAGGAGGGAGGTTTATCAACAGAGGGGCATTCATGGGAGGAGAGGAGGTGTTGGTCAGGCGTTGGCGTGACTCCCAAGGACAGGGTCATGCAGAAGGGTCATGCTCATAAGGAGGAGGAGGGAGGGGGAGCCAGGGTGCGCGGAGGATGCTTGCTGGGTCAGAGGGACGCGCTGGCGATCGATCGTGGACAGGGAGACCATGATATCTAAAATGGCTGCCGTGCACGTAGTACATAGGTGACAAGCTGGCGCAGATAATGTTCAGATCGCAAATTAAAATTCCACAGTCCTCCCTTTTAACATGTCTCGCCAACTTGTCAGTTTGGATTTATCCCCATAAGGCCACGTATTTCTACTTCATAGAGGGGACTCATGTGCTCATTTCGGAAGTCCAAAGTCTTTGGGCACATACAGTTAGAAACAAGGCCGCACAAAGGTGGCAGACATTGGATACCTAAGCAACACCCACATAATATTACAACAGGTATCAGCACGAAGGAAAACAACTTCCAACCCCAATTTTTCAAAGTGTCCCAAAACCAGCTCCCAAGCGACCATCCTTCTTGTTCTTGGTGAACCTCTGAGGAAAGTCTGTGGAGGTGTTCAATGGCTTTGTAGACTGAAGGCGAGTTGTCAGGCACGTATGTGCAGCAGCTGGATCCGATGATGCGGCATGCTCCTCCTCGGTCGGCTAGGACCACGTCTAGGACAAGTCTATTTTGAAGGGTCACAAGGCGGACCGCCTGAAGTTCTGCAGTGTTGTTGGCGAGGATACCAGCAGTGATGTTGATCGTTGTTTCTACTGCCTGGGTCAGGTGCCGGATAGCACGGCTGTTTGCCATTGGGCCCCACAGAGGAACAAGTCCCTTTGCTGCATCTAGGAACTGTGCTCCGGTGGAGTCGGCTTGTCCAAGGTCGTCTGCACGCCTCTGCCGGTGATGGTTGGCAGGGGCTACATATGTGGGTGGGAGAACGAAGGCAATGTAACAGGTACCTTTCCAACCCTTCGGGAGCCAGGTGTAAGCCTTGGTGCCACACACAAAGTACATGTTCGGAGAAGCAACAAAGGAAGGGGGGTCAGCTGAGTCCAATGTTCTGGTGATTCGGCAGGCGCTGTGACCCACCAGTTGCGTTCCCTGGCCTTCTAGGCACACAAGGCCCGTGACATTGATAACAGACAGGGCCACAGTCAGAGTGGCGGTAGTTTGTTTTTGCAGATGAGAGAAGGTGGTTCTGGCTGGATTGTGGAGCACCTGTACTTCGACTCGTTCCTTGGCTGGAATGTCTTTGAGGAAGGTGGCGCCGGCGAGCGCAGGACACAGGGCAGTAGGAGTCTTTCCTGTTTTGTTCAGCCAGAACCCAGAGTAGAAGTGTGACACTGTCCGGCTGGAGGTGGCGTTGTCCTTGTGGCTCTCTTGCATGAGGATCAGCCAGGCGAGGCAAGAGCCGTGAACTGAGAAGGGTGAAGGGATGAAGGGAATAGAGTGTCCAGTGGCATGCGGGAGCAACCCGCAGATCCAACAGTTCGTAGCATTCGCAGCAAGGTTGTGTTGGTGCAACAGTTGCACGAAGGAATTGTTCCAGAATTCCCTGCGCCTTTCTCGGAGCTGAGGCGACAGAGAGATTAGGTGATGCTCTTTCAGGGGGGTCGGCTGTGCAGTAGGTAGCAATGCCTCATGAGCCGGTGTGTTTTCCTCCAGAATCCAGAAGGAGGTCATGAGGAGGAGGCAGAAGAGGAAGGCAATGAAGAGTGCGATCGTCTTTGATTTGTGCAAGTTGTCAGTCTTTGGATTTCTATACTGGGTATTTCCTGTTGCTTCCATCATCTTCTTATCTGGCGCTTCCATCATCTTCTCATCTGGCGCTTCCATCACCTTCAAGGGAGCTCGGTAGCGGGCAGAACCACAGACTTCGTTTAGCTTCTCTCCCGGCAACCCTTGATTGTGTTTAGGTCACCGTTCTGAGATTTAACTTAGTCCGTGGCCTACTTAGCCGAAACTCCCTCCTTTCGACGCAGGAAATACCCTTCTCTGGATGGCACAGTGGGATCAGAGAATTTTGCAAGTTCGAGTGCCTCAGTATCGGGATAACAGTCCAATATCGGTCGGTCTTTGCTCAGGAGCTCTTCTTGGGTGCTGACGTTTTCTGTCGTGGCCAGGTTTGCAGAGACCTTTCGGCAATGATGCGCGTGCAGCCAGTGCTTCTTCCCCTCCACTCGGAGTGCCGTTCGGGTGGTGATCAGCACTTGCCAGGGGCCCGTCCACCGAGGTTCCAGACTCTTGGTTCGCTGGAAATTTCGTATCAGCACGAAATCTCCCGGTTGGATGTCATGGCCGGGGCCCCTGGAAGCATCGGGGATGGCCTGCTGCACCTGTTGATGAATGACAGACAACGTTTTAGTTAACTTGCACAAATAATCAGACAGTAGGACGTCCGGGACGTCATGAATGGAGGTCGGTTTGGGAGCAGTCCAGAGGTTCATCGGTCGCCCAAACACGACCTCGTAGGGGGTCAAATGGTGCTTGGTGGGGGTGGAGCGCATCGATAACAAAGCCAGTGGGAGGGCATCCGGCCAGTTAAGTCCAGTGGTGGCCACTATTTTTGCCAGTTTCAGCTTCAGTGTGGCATTATGGCGTTCCACTAGACCGGCGGATTGGGGGTGGAAGACCGCATGAAATCGTTGCTTCACCCCCAACCCCTTTAGGATTAATTGGATGACCTCAGCTATGAAGTGGGGGCCATTGTCGCTCCATAAAATTCGGCAAAGGCCATAGCGAGGGAAGAATTCTTTCAGTAGTACTTTGGCAGTAGTCATGGCAGTGGCGTCACGGGTTGGATAGGCCTCTACCCATTTACTGAAGGCACATACAATGACTAGTACATACTTCAGGTTTTGGCATCTCTCTAGTTGGATGTAATCCATCTGAAGGACCTCAAAGGGGTGATTGGGGGTCCCAAACCCTCCCCGGGGCACTACAGTTCCTTTCCCGGGGTTGTGTTGCAGGCAGATAAGGCACTGCTGAACTAGGCGTCTGGCTGAGTCGGGGATTTTGTCATTGTGCCAGACTTTGGAAATGAGTTCGATCATGGGTGCAGATCCTATGTGTGCGGGGGAATGTGCCATTGTCAGTATGGGGATCAGGTATGAGTCGGGCAGTAACCACTTATTTGCATCCTTCGTTCGCCAGCAACCCTCTTCGTCCTTCAAATCCACCCTTGCCCACTTAGTCAGTTCGTGAGGGGTGCTGGCCGACTGTATGTCTCTGATCATTTCCCTTGTGTTACTCCATTTTTCTGCTTGCGACCTGGTCACATATATGCGTGTCACCGTCCTATTCTCAGCTGTGGTTCGTGCAGTGATGTCGGCTAATGCATTCCCTTGTCCGACTAAGTCTGTCACCCTTTTGTGTGCCTGACATTTGATCACCGCTAATCGTTTGGGGAGGAGAACTGCCTCAATCAGAGCGGATACTAAATCTCCGTGGAGGATTGGGGTACCGTGGGACGTCAGGAATCCCCTCTCCCTCCACAGGAGCCCAAAATGGTGGACCACCCCGAAGGCATACTGGCTGTCCGTATATACGTTCGCGGTGGTCCCTGCGGCTATGATGCATGCTCGGGTGAGGGCTATCAGCTCTGCTGCCTGGGCAGATCGTTGTGTGATGCAGGCTGTTTCAACTACTGTTTGGGCTGTCGTTACTGCATAGGCAGCTGAAGTGGTGCCATCTGGGAGTTTGATGCATGAGCCGTCTACCCATAGCTCTCCATCGGGGTCAGGAAAAGCAGTGTCTCGGAGGTCAACCCTACTCCTAGTCTGTTCGTCTGTGAGGGTCACACAGTCGTGTATGGGAGGAACGTCGGGGTCGTTTTCAGGCAGGGGTAACAATGTGGCAGGATTCAAAGTCGTGCATCTCTTTAGTGTGATGTGGGGTGCAAGCAGAGTCAACTCATACCCTGTCAGTCGTGCGCTAGTCAGGTGTTGGGTCTTTGTCTGGTTCAAAAGGGTGTCTACAGCATGGGGCACTAATACAGTGAGGGAGTTGGAAAGTACAATTCCCTCGCTCTGACGGATAGAGACAGCAGCGGCAGCTACTGCTCGAAGGCAGGCAGGTAAGGCTCTGGCTACAGGATCAAGAGTGGCGGAGAAGTAGGCACAAGGGCGCTGCTTAGGGCCAATCAATTGAGTCAGGACAGACAATGCGCATCCCTCCCTTTCGTGGGTGAAGAGGGAGAAGGGTTTGGAGTAGTCCGGAGTTCCTAGGACAGGCGCTGAACAGAGTGCATCCCGTAATTCCTTAAAGGAGGCTTGACACTCAGCGGTCCAAGGAAGCGGGGAGGGGACATCTTTGGTCAGTAGGGCAAGTAATGGTTTCACAATGAGGCTATAATTAGGCAACCACTGTCTGCAAAAAGAGGTTAGGCCAACCAAAGAGCGGACCTGCTTTTGTGTTTTTGTGATGGGGGTATCTAGGATGGTTTGGATTCGGTCGGGCGTAAGTTTCCTCCCTTCTTTGGACAGAAGATGGCCTAGGTAAGTCACTTGTGGCTGGCAAAACTGTAACTTCTTTTTGGAGACTTTATGGCCATTTTCTGCAAGGAAGTGTAGGAGTTGGACAGTGGCTGTCGTTGCAAGCGGGGTGGTGTCGGCCGCCAAAAGGATATCATCGACATATTGGATCAACACCACTCCCTCTGGTGGCTGGAAGGCATCCAGCTGTCTTTTGAGGGCCTGGCTGTAAATGCTGGGACTTTCAGTGTACCCCTGGGGAGCTCTACAAAATCGGTACGAGCGGGATTTTAAAGTGAAGCCGAAGAGATAACGGCTGTCTGGATGGATGGGGATAGAGAAAAACGCGTTCTTAAGGTCGATAACAGTGAAGGTGGTGGCGGTGGACGGGATGAGGGTCAAAATGGTGGTGATATCAGAGACTACGGGATATTGGGGTACAACCACTTTGTTATTCTCTCGTAAATCGATGATGAAGCGGTACGCTTTCTCATCTCCTTCACCTTGCTTCTTAACAATAGGTAGGATTGGGCTGTTGCAGACGTTGCTAACCACCTCTTCAACCACTCCTGCATCTACCAGAGACTGAATGATCGCTACCAGTGCCTTCTCACCCTCTGGGGATATCCGATATTGCGGGAGTTTCGGGAGCATAGCGTCCTGTCGTACAGTTATGTGAATAGGATCAATCATCATTCGTCCCACATCAGAGTCATTTTTGGCCCACAGGTACGGAGGCAGGGTGTCAAGCAAGGACAGGTCAGCGTCAGTTATGGAGCACATGTGTCGTAGGGGAGGGGATCTGGGCATGGCTGGGTTGTCGTACAGGATGACTCGTATTCCATCTGGGGAACACCTAATGGTAGCTCGAAAATGCTTCAGTAAGTCAATGCCCATAATGGCGTCAGGGGAGTTGGAGGAGAGTAGAAATGTCGCGTCAGCAGTGTTGTTTTCTAGGTCAAAGGTAATAGGTACGGACAGGGGGTTAGTGGAGGGCGTCCCATCGAAACCTATCGACGTTATGTGTGAGCCAGACAAGGGTGCCCTTGGAATCAGTCGTTTTGATAACACACTACGTGTCGCCCCAGTGTCTACCAAGAATGGAGACTCTGTACCCAGGACCTTAGCGGTGACATAAGGACCTTGCTGGTCAACACAGAGCTCGACTGGATCCCTCCCTTGCCCCTGGCAGTCCTATGCAAAATCGGGGGCATTTTCACCTTCGGATAGCTGATATTGGTTCTGTCGGGGACGGTCAAATGTGTTCAGTCTTCCTGATCTGTCATTGTTGGTGTATTTGGAGTTCCCTCGTCCCTGTACTCTATTCCTCGGACCACCTGCCACATCCCTGGAATCCCTATTTCTATTCATCTCTAGCAGAACCGGACACTGGGTTTTACAATGGCCGAACCCTTTGCAGAAGGCGCATTGGTCATTGCTAATGTCTCTCCGTCCAGTGTGGGATGTTGGGGTGTGATCTTTAGGAGGTAGATCTCTGGGGGTGTTTGATGGATAGTTCCCCCTTTGATGTTCCCGTCCTAGCGCTATACCCTGTATCTGGGCTATCATTACCCTTTCCTTTAAATCTTTCTTCTTTTTCTCGGACGCCCTATCATTCTCATTCTTTTGGTGCTCGTAATACTGAGCCATCTGAAGGATAGCTGCGGGTTTGGAGGCCCCCCAACTACTTTCACTCGTCTGCAGTTTTTTTGGGAGACTTCTTGTGTTAGTCCCTTTACATAATTTTGCACAAACAGGTGTTGTCCGGTTGCGGTGGTCATGTCTTGGCCACCGTAGTCGGAGAACACTGTCTCAAATCGGGAGAAGTATTCTGACACATCTTCCTGGGGTTTCTGTCGACAGGCCGTGACTATCGACCAGTCTACTTTTCTTTCCGGGACCAGTGTTTTTAATTTCTGAACTATTTTATCTGGGAGTTCCAGTATGTCCTTCACTGGTTTACTCCCCGGCTCTCGCTGTCTATCTAGTTTACCGAGTTGGTCCCAGGTATGTCCAAACAGATCCGTGTGGTCAGCCTTCCGGATTTGCTTCCACACGTCAGCCGGCAGACATAGCCCAAAGAACAAGTCAATATCTGCTAAAGTCATTATTGTCGAACCCAAGGCTGTGCCTAATTCGGTATAAAATGCTGTCGGGTTCTTTCTTAGATCGGGCAGGGTTTGCTTAAAGGTTAGGATATCTTGTCGGTCCCATGGTTGGTAAACCCAATTGTACACAACCCTTCCCTTTGCATTTTCGTTATTAATATCATCGCTCGTTCCCTGGCCCCGTGGCGGGATCCAGTAAGGAGCCGCTTCTCTGATAGGCATCATAGTATTGGCTACTTCTGCCGAGGTTGTTTCAGGGACCGTAACCTTGGCTTCTGGTTTCTGTTCCGCGAGGTGGCGGAAGACCTCAAGCATTTGCATGAAGAGCTCCGTCGCCTCACGTTCAGTCCCATCTCCAACATCAATTTTCCTATACAGTGTTGTTAGTTTAGCGGGTCCCTTACTCTGATACCTATCTTCATACGCGTTCAGGGTGTAGTAGCTGAATCGCAAGATGAAATGCCGTCTGTGGCTGTCGGCATGTGAATTATATACGCTCATTGTATAATCTTCGCTCTCCCTTCGTTCTACTAATGTCTTTGCTATTTTGTCGATCCCGTCCCGCTCATCTTTGTTCAACCTATTTAGTCTGGTTGATGATTGTTTGCTAGACTCGGGGTCGTCTGATGAGGTTGTTAATGTGGCTGGTGCGAAGGCCGTGAGGGCTGGTGCACTAGCACTGAGATCGCTTTCGCCCACACTCGGAGCGTGAAAGCTTTGTCGGCAGGGGGCATATGGAGGGGGCATGTAGATGATTGGGGGACCTAGTAGTAACTCATCGTTCGCCCGTTGTTTGGAGGGCAATTCAGGGTAGAGCGCAGAGGGGGTCCTAACAGGACATTGGCATGTCGACCCTGATTCTTGGTTTTGCATAGTATCTTTTCTTTCCTTTATTTCTTCTTCTAGTTGCTTCGCGGCTAGGTGGGCTGCCTTTCGTAATTCTTTCCCTATTTTTGCTTCTTCTCTTTTCTTTCGTTGTTCCGTTTCTTTGCGCCACATGCCGATACTGTCGAGCATAGTGGGCGTGGTCTTATTCTTCTGGAGCGCTATTTCTAATGTTTTTATTTTATTTTCGTCAAAGGAACCTATCAGTGGCCACTGACTTTCAGGGTTCTTTTTCGTATATTTATGCCATAGTTTAGTGTAAGCTATAGCGACTAGTCCATACTTAGTGAACATGTCCTTATTAGGGGTGCCCTCCAGTGGAGCTGGATGGTTCATCTCTAATAAGCGGTCCGGGCTAAACAGGCTACCAACCAGTGGGGAGAAGACAGGCATGACGGATTACAACGGGGACAAAAGTCTGCACTACCTATCTTATCACGGCGGACAAAGACTAGACAGAATATTTCTATTCTACGTTGTTTGGAGGCCGTGAATACCTCAAAAGAACCAATACCGAATAATCGGCCAATCAAACAATCCAGTGGGGAGAATAAGTGTGCACGAAAAATTATCGTTACCCACTCTGTCTCTACCTGCAAAGAGAGGCCTTGTTCTTCCCTGTTTGCAGACAAAGAATCTCCAGACAATAATCCACGAACGACAGTTCGGGAAACAGTGGGGGAGGAAGATAGGCACGACGGATTACAATGGGGACAAAAGTCTGCGTTACCTATCCTTCACTGCTTGCAAAGAGAGAGCCTGTTTGTTTTTCCCCGTTTGCAGACAGTGAATCTCCAGAGGGTTTCAACAAAGCGTAATACTAGTATTATCCAAACAAAAACAATTTTCCTCAATTCGTCGTGTTTACACGACCTTACCCGGACCGCATGGACGGTTTCCTGTCCTCTGGATCCAGCGCCCGATCGTCCTCTCTCCTTCGTGTTGTTCGCGGCACTCCTGATGGTTCCCAGTCAGGACCGTAGATCACTCGAGAGAGGTCTGTTCAGAACTAGTGAAGGTCGGATGATCGGCTGTCAGACGAGGGTCTATCGGACACGAGCTCTTCCCGATCGTTGCAGTCGTTCACTCTGTCATCGGGACCTCTCCCACTGGATCCACGTGTCGCTGATGGGCCCCACCGTGGGCGCCAATTGTGGAAAAAGGTAGGGCTAGGACCTTTCTCAAGATTTGCCCGGCGCTAACCGCCCTTGTACCATTCAAATTTACCAAGCAATGAGGCAGGCGCCGGAGACCAGAAGGCAGGAAACAGAAGTTTTATTCCGACGGAGCAGAACACATCAGATCAGACAACAAGGTATCATCTCGAGGTGCTCTCTAACAGCCTCTCGGAGGCCTGGCCTCTTATACACTGGTTTATGGCATGTGACCTTCCTTTAATACAATCAGATCTTTGTAAAGCAAGAAAAAGACATCCCCGTAATCCTAGTGTCAATCCCACCCCCATATACCTTCACAATAGAGGTCCTCAACCTGCTGATAAGAGGAGGGGGCCATCACGCAGCTGAGTGTTCCGTCGAGTCTTAGGATGTGTGCGCCTGATCATATCACAGGGGGTGGGGAGGCCTGGATCAATAGAGGGTCCTTTGAAGGAGAGCGACCTCATACAATAAAGGGCAGTAAATGATATCTCCCGGCTTAGGCAATGGCCTCGGACCTGTGTGGACAGTCGGACACGGGGTGAGGGGCCATCAATGGAGTGGTATTCATGCTGCGTGGACAATCCAGCGCAGGAGGGAGGTTTATCAACAGAGGGGCATTCATGGGAGGAGAGGAGGTGTTGGTCAGGCGTTGGCGTGACTCCCAAGGACAGGGTCATGCAGAAGGGTCATGCTCATAAGGAGGAGGAGGGAGGGGGAGCCAGGGTGCGCGGAGGATGCTTGCTGGGTCAGAGGGACGCGCTGGCGATCGATCGTGGACAGGGAGACCATGATATCTGAAATGGCTGCCGTGCACGTAGTACATAGGTGACAAGCTGGCGCAGATAATGTTCAGATCGCAAATTAAAATTCCACAAAGTGGTGAAGTGAGCTTACCCATTGCCCCATGCAGTGGTGGGCGGAAGGAAAATGTCAATGACATATTGAATTAATCCGACTAATGGAGGATGCACTCTGACCCAAAGCTCTCTATTTATGTAAAGTATGTATGATGAATGAAACAAATAGTCTGGATATATATATATATAGCTGTCTCAAAAGCTAAACTTCATAAAAAGATCACTATATTTATCAAGATAATTCGTTTTGATAACTAGAGTACTTGCTGTTCAAATGAAAGTTAACTTTTCTGATGAATCCACTACTTAACTTTTAGAAAAGAGGAACCCCAGAACGCGATAGAATAAAATCTAGCATGAGGGATAAGTTTCGGTTAAACCATGGTACGTCAGAATTGGGGGAGATTATTATGGGCGGTTGGCCATTACACATGAACAAAATACAGTTACAGATGTGTGCCTTGCTATCGCTATGAAAACACGTGCATGGAGAACATCAGTAAACAAGTGATTGTCAATGCCTTACTGGCCATGTACAATTTGTGTTCATCGATATTGACTTTTCTTTGCCCATTTTGTGAGGAATTTCGCACTTATTCATTCCACTTTAATTAAGCCATTGTGAGTTTGCCAAACCAGAAACAAAAACAGGCTGAGGACTGAGATTAAGAAAATTATTATAAATCATAAGCTGTCTATTTAACATCCTTTTCAGTTTTTCACACAAAACAGGACTACTTGTTAATTTTGATAGGTCTTAATATTATTTATTTGAAAAAGGTTTCAAGTTGTGAGCCGATTTTATATGCCACAAAAAGAAGGCCAACATGTTTCACTGCTTTGAAATCGCCTCATCAGGACAAATATATCGACTAATTCCTTATGAATTATCTATTTTCATGCGATTTCCAAAACCAATGAATTTTGATAAGCTATTTACAGAAAATAGGTCAATCTTCACAAAAATGCAAGAGCTATTGGATTCAGAGGTATAATTGTATATACAAGTTCATTTAAGACTAAACCACTATTTTCCATTTTTTATATTTACCTCTGGGTACCTGAAGCGGATGTTTAGTGACAGATCTCTGAACATTTCATGATGAGTGGTTGTAAACGTATTTACTGCCAATTTTGGACCTTGTCCATAGTAAACACTGTGCATATGAAATGCATCTTGAAAGCAAAGCTGTCAGTAGTGTGACAGTTGTTACCAAGTCTTTAAAATATACACAGAGTAGGCTTTGGCTCTACCCAATGGAGAATTTCTTTCTGACCTCATACTGTTGGTTGTTTAGTCTTTGATTCTGTCTATTATGAACTGCTTGCATTTCACTGCATGAAAGACTGTTTCACATTGTGAACGTACTGTAAATCATCACACATTAAAATGTATAGCTCATATATGCATTTTATACAGGCAACAGTAGAAAACATTTGTAAAATGTTTAATAAGGACTCAAAATGCTAGCCAGACATATTGGCTTTGGCAATACTTGTTTGGACTTGTAGCCTATACAGAGGCACAGGGCACCAGGCATGTGTTAAAAAGCCTGACGTGTCCTCTCTAAAAATGATTTTTTGGGCAAGACATAATACAAAATATTTCAGAAAGATTCACCACCTGACCTCTATAGAGACAAGACTCTTCCAAGCTTTCGCAGCAAAAGTGAGAGCTCTGAAACGACCAGTGAACCAAGATTCCTCACAGGCGAAGAGGAATGCAGACATGCGCTAAGAGATAAAGGCCAGTGGCTGCTATATTATCTATTGAGATGATTTGACCTTAACGTAATCTCTGTCTATGGCCCTAATTACAAGTTGTGTGAAAACATGGTGGGGTATTTACCACAACCAATGAATACCATTAGCCTGGGGAAAGGTATTTCCCAGGTGTGCGAAGTATCTCCTATTTTGAGTTGTCAACTTGGAAATGATATATAACAGGAGAATCGGTATTTAACACACCATATTTGCATGGAATGCCCTTTTTTCCTTGCCTTTCCCATGATACATTTTGTCAGGTTTGACCTTTTGGGATCTTCTAGGGAAAACTGCACGAATGTGATAATGATCACACAATTCCAATTCGATCACTGTTAGATTTCAGCCCTGCATGTATAATGAGGGCCTTGGATGGATTTGAGGCAGTTTTTATAAAGCCACTCTTTAACAACCTTCCTAAACATTCCTTAATTGCTACTCGCAAATTGCTAGTCGCAATTAAGGAACGCTGTCCCATTCATTCCTATGGGCCTCCATAGGAATGACTTGTAGATTGCATGAGCAATTTGCGAGTACCAGTAGGTACTCTCAAATTGCTCATGCAATTTCAAGGGTGCAATGTTGTGAAAGTGACACCCTGTCGCACCCCTGAAATTGATCTCTGCACATATGTTGCACACACACATGCCCTAAGGGCATGTGTGTGCGTAACATGAAACTTTGAAAAATGCACAAAAGTGCTTTTTTTTCAAAGTTTTAGCAAATTACCATGAATTTCAACTTCATGGTAATTTGCTACTCCTATTAGGGAATTCGCTATTTTTTTTACTTTCATGCATTGCATTTAAGGAATCTCAATTTGGGATTCCTTACATGCATTTGCAATTTAAGGAATCTCAATTTAGAGATTCTTTAAATTGCGATTTTTGCATTTGGGATGATGCATCACAAATGCAAAAATACCGGGAGCAAAGGGGCAGATTCTGAGAATCTGTCCCTTTGCTCCCGGTATTTACTTTGATGCATATGCCTGCTTGTGTTTGGAACCTATAAACCAATATGTCAAATGTATGTATGTTCTTGCAGAATAATCAGCACCTGCATACATTATGGTATGAGTTATGTTAAACGTATTTGATAAGCACAACGTTTTAGTTGCTGAAAGAGACTGTTTACTGATATCTGATCAAATTAGGTTGAGTAGTTATAAATTAAATAGAAAGGATTTGAGTGATTTTTTTCTGATTTATGTCAGGATATGCTGATTATGCAGACTCTTTGGGTGGGAATTCCACACCTTAAACAGCAGCAGTGGAGAAGGATTTGTCTCCATATATAGTGGTGTGAATATTAGGTATGGTTAAAAGAGACTTAGGGCCACATGTATCAATATTGGAAATAGCAATTATCTAATTCTGAGAATAGTAATTAGGGCATCGCTGCTCGAGGGAGACTCGCTCCTCTCCCTCGAGCAGGGTGGTCGCTCCCAGTGTCCCCTGGAGACATATGGTATCGTTTTCTGCTGCCTTGATTAATACTGCTTTAAAAGTGCTGAATCGCTTTGCCTGCTGTTTGCCTGTGTGTCGCTCAGCTTGTTTAGCAATAGATTTGGGAATTTAGCGCTGTTTTCACCTTGTTTACCGCGTTTTCCTCCAGCGCTTTAAAAGTGCTGAATCGCTTTGCCTGCTGTTTGCCTATGTGTCGCTCAGCTTGTTTAGCAATAGATTTGGGAATTTAGCGCTGTTTTCACCTTGTTTACCGCGTTTTCCTCCAGCGCTCGGCTGTGCTCGCCCCCGCCTCCATTTTGTTTGTTATTGTAGCCCTCGTGAGCCCGACCCGCCTCCCAGCTGAACCGCCCTCCCACTGACCGTAAACAGCGCTCCCCTCCTGAATACTGCGTGACTCGCTCCTCTCCCTCGAGCAGGGTGGTCGCTCCCAGTGTCCCCTGGAGACATATGGTATCGTTTTCTGCTGCCTTGATTAATACTGCTTTAAAAGTGCTGAATCGCTTTGCCTGCTGTTTGCCTGTGTGTCGCTCAGCTTGTTTAGCAATAGATTTGGGAATTTAGCGCTGTTTTCACCTTGTTTACCGCGTTTTCCTCCAGCGCTTTAAAAGTGCTGAATCGCTTTGCCTGCTGTTTGCCTGTGTGTCGCTCAGCTTGTTTAGCAATAGATTTGGGAATTTAGCGCTGTTTTCACCTTGTTTACCGCGTTTTCCTCCAGCGCTCGGCTGTGCTCGCCCCCGCCTCCATTTTGTTTGTTATTGTAGCCCTCGTGAGCCCGACCCGCCTCCCAGCTGAACCGCCCTCCCACTGACCGTAAACAGCGCTCCCCTCCTGAATACTGCGTGACTCGCTCCTCTCCTTCGAGCAGGGTGGTCGCTCCCAGTGTCCCCTGGAGACATATGGTATCGTTTTCTGCTGCCTTGATTAATACTGCTTTAAAAGTGCTGAATCGCTTTGCCTGCTGTTTGCCTGTGTGTCGCTCAGCTTGTTTAGCAATAGATTTGGGAATTTAGCGCTGTTTTCACCTTGTTTACCGCGTTTTCCTCCAGCGCTCGGCTGTGCTCGCCCCCGCCTCCATTTTGTTTGTTATTGTAGCCCTCGTGAGCCCGACCCGCCTCCCAGCTGAACCGCCCTCGCCCCTCCCCTTCCACTATCCATATATGACAGTAGTTCCCGCGCGCAGCGTTCACGCGCAGCGACCGCGCCCAACCCGCGCCGAAGGTGCGCCAAAGGTAAGCCCGTCTACGCCCGTCCGCGCCTGGACCGCGCCCAGCGCCAGAGCCCCTGCCCCTCGCGCTGCCCAGCCCCCCCGCATTACCTACGATGCCGCCACCCTCCAAGCCCTTAACCCCGGTCGCGCCCCCAACTGCGTCCAAGCCGCTCCCGGACGCACCCATGGACCGTTCTCCTGCTTCTCCTGCAAATTCAGCGGCACCGACAACATCTCCGCTACGACCACACCACAGATTCCCGACCCCAACCACCTACATTGCATCCTTCTCAACACCCGCTCGGTCCACAGACATGCCATTGACCTATGGAATCTACTAGACACCGTCTCTCCAGACATCGCCTTCCTAACGGAAACATGGATGAACGCTTCCTCCGCACCTGACATCGCCATCGCTATCCCTGATGAATATAAGATCACACGCAAGGACCGCACCACCCATACAGGAGGAGGAATCGCTATCGTCCATAAGAAATCCATCCGCATCTCCACCAGCTCCGACACCAACCTCACTAACTCCGAACACCTTCACTTCCAGATCCACACCGATCCCAAGACAACTCTTAGAGGCACCCTCCTCTACAGACCACCAGGACCCCGCGCAAAATTCAGTGAAGACATCACGGATTTCATCACCCCACACGCACTCCCCTCCAAAGACTACATCCTTCTGGGAGACCTCAACTTTCACATCGAAAAATTCAACGACCGCAACACCGCCACCCTCTTAGACAACCTCGCCAACCTCGGACTTAAACAACTGGTCACTTCCCCCACCCACATCGCAGGTCACACACTCGACCCCATCTTCACATCCAGCAACCATGTCTCCTTCAGCCACACTACGGATCTCCTCTGGACTGACCACAGCTGCGTTCACTTCACCTACAGCAAGCCAAAACCCACCAACCACCTCCAACCAACTCTGCAAAGAAACTGGAACAAAATCACCACGGATCAGATCTCCACATCGCTCCTTCGAACCTCCCCAGCCCTCTCTTCTAACGCCAACGAAGCCGCCTCCAACCTCACCCTTTGGTTATCCAACACCGCCGACACCTTGGCACCACTGAAAAAACGTCAACACAAACTTGGAAACAAGAAGGCCTCATGGTTCAACGAGGATCTCAAGAAGTCCAAGAAAATGTGCCGCTCCCTTGAAAAGGCCTGGAAAAAAGACCCATCCGCCAGCAACAAGGACGCCTTCAAAAGCGCCACCCGTACTCACCACCAACTTATCCGTAAAGCCAAGAAAACAGCATTCAAGGATCGACTTGACAACAAAGCCCACAACAGCAAGGAACTCTTCAACATCGTCAAGGAATTTTCCAACCCCTCGGCCAACTCCAACGACATCACCCCCTCTCAAACCCTCTGCGACTCCCTAGCCTCTTTTTTCCACAACAAGATTGCTGACATCCACAACAGCTTCGACAACCAATCTGGAAGCCAACCCACCCTTCCATCTGCTGACCATCTCCCCCCCGTAAACACCCTCAACGCCTGGAACCCAATCTCCACTGAGGACACCATCCGCCTGATGAATTCCATCCACTCTGGATCCCCCACAGACCCATGCCCTCACCACATCTTCAACAAAGCAGACTCCGTTATAGCTCCGCACCTCCGAGACGTCATCAACTGCTCCTTCAACTCCGCTACCTTCCCAGAAGACTGGAAACACGCTGAACTCACCGCCCTTCTGAAAAAACCAACAGCAGACCCACCGAACTCAAAAATTACCGCCCCATCTCGCTTCTTCCATTCCCGGCCAAAGTCATCGAGAAAGCCGTCAACAACCAGCTCGCAGCCTTCCTCGAAGCCAACAAATCACTCGACCCCTCACAATCTGGCTTCCGAGCCAAACACAGCACTGAGACCGCCCTCATCGCAGCAACAGACGACATTCGAAATCTACTGGACAACGGAGACACAGTCGCCCTCATCCTCCTCGACCTCTCTGCAGCCTTCGACACAGTCTGCCACAGCACCCTTTTACAACGCCTCAGAAACATCGGAATCCAAGGAAAAGCACTGGAATGGATCACCTCGTTCCTCACCGGAAGAACCCAGAGAGTCCGCCTCCCACCATTCAAGTCAGAAGCCACTGAAGTCATCTGCGGTGTACCTCAAGGATCCTCACTCAGTCCCACCCTCTTCAACGTATACATGAGCCCCCTCGCGGCCATCGCCCGCCAACACAACCTCAACATCATCTCTTACGCGGATGACACTCAACTGATCCTTTCTCTCACCAAGGACCCCAGCACCGCCAAAACTAACTTACACGAAGGAATGAAAGAAGTAGCCGAATGGATGAAACAAAGCCGTCTGAAACTGAACTCAGACAAAACAGAAGTCCTCATCTTAGGTACATCCCCCTCTGCATGGGACGACTCCTGGTGGCCGGAAGCCCTCGGAAAAGCACCCATCCCGACAGACCACGCACGGAACCTTGGCGTCATCCTGGATTCTTCACTCTCAATGAACAGACAAGTCAACGCCGTATCCTCTTCCTGCTTTAACATTCTTCGCATGCTCAGAAAAACATTTCGCTGGATCCCCTCCGAAACAAGGAAAACAGTCACCCACGCTCTAGTCACGAGCCGACTGGACTACGGAAACACCCTCTACGCAGGTACCACCGCTAAACTCCAGAAGAAACTCAAACGAATCCAAAGCGCCTCAGCCAGGCTCATACTAGACATCCCACGCAACGAACACATCTCTGGTCACCTAAAAGACCTCCATTGGCTACCCGTCAATAAGAGGATCACTTTCCGACTGCTCACCCACGCACACAAATCACTCTACGACATCGGACCAGATAGCCTCAACTCCCGACTGTCCTTCTACACCCCCTCCCGCCAACTTCGCTCGTCCAGCCAAGCCCTCGCCACTGTACCTCGCATCAACAAGACCACCATGGGAGGCAGATCCTTTTCATACCTTGCTGCCAAAACATGGAACTCACTCCCCGCTTACCTTCGCCTCACCCAGAATCACCTAGCGTTTAGAAAGCAACTTAAAACGTGGATATTTGACAAATGATCCTCCTCCCCTCCCTAAGCGCCTTGAAACCCTCTGGGTATGTAGTGCGCTATACAAATCTTATGACTTGACTTGACTTGACTAACAAATGAAACTCCATGAGTTTCATTTACTAATTCGTAGTGGATATCAAATCGAACTATCTCAGGAATCACTAAAATCACAGGGATGGTGGTCGTTGGGGTCAGCAGACCGCCATGTCCGTGATTGCTTTTAAATGAAGTAATCATTTTTTTAAATGCAGCCCGCAGCTGCATTTAAAAAAGAAAAATTTCATTTTTTCTTTAATCTTTTAAGAGACGGCAGTTGTCTGAAAAAGCGTTTTTGCTACCATTCCCTTGGGGACCCCTTTCTATTTGCAAATGGGTTACCACCTACGGGACCCCCTCCCACCACTCCCATGGATAATTTGAAACTAAGACGTCTTTGATATTAGCACTAGAGAGCGTGAATTGTTTTTAAGAATAAGGAGAGCTACTGCACTGTCTACACATTCGTGAAATTAATATTGAAAAGAGTTTATTATATTTAAGATTTGCCTGAACTGCATATACAGGACGATCCCTATTGATTTGATGAAAATGTGGATTCTTGTTCAGGATACACGTGTCCTGTTGCACTATGAATAAGCCCTGAAGAACTTCCCGTGGCACTAGGGAACAATACACGTTGGCTGTGCCAGTTTTTAATGACTAAACAAGACTAATTAAGAGAAGAATTTTGGAATACACACGGTTTCTGACTGACTTCAATCAGAGTGCACCTTCCTTTCTTGTGGACACCCCTTCCTAACACTGAATCGATATGTATTTGCAATTCTGAATTGTTATTCAGTAACATGTTACTGAATTGCAGATTGAAATTCATACATACTAATATGCATTTTACCAGTCGCAAACAGCTCAATCTGGTAAAAGGTTTGATACATGTGACCCAAAGCTCCTCTTACAGAGGTCTGTTTTGTGCCAGTCTGTACAAGTTAATTTTATCAGCCAAAAATCTGGTGCGCCATGGTAAACAGTGTCGAGTGACAGTGGCTTTAAAGCTAATACAGTTCTATGCAGGCATGCAGTGTAATAATTTCAAGGTAGCAGAGACATGATGAAACTTATTGCTGCCAGTTATCACTGGGGCAGCTGCACTCTGGATGAGCTGATGTTTGTCAACATGTTTAGACTGTGCCTGTAGATAGATTGTATTCTTGTAATCCAATCTAGATTGGACCAATGTGCAGATGTTCATCAATATATGGAAAATTATGTGCAGCATTTTTGACTGAAAGAAGCAGGGACTAGAGACTTTAGAAACAAGAGTGGTCAGACCCAGATTTGAATCTAGGTTAAAACCCTAATTTCAGACTGAAGGAAAGGTGGTGTTTGGGGGATATGACAAATAAAAGAGTATCCCTCTGACTAGTGAGGAAAAGTGTGGCTGTGTTTGTGCACCACAACTAAAAGCCAATTCAGTGTGAAGTAGGAAAAAGAAAAAAAAATTTTTTTTTATACATATGGGGGAGAACTACACCTAAATAATAGGGGCCTCATTTATGAAAAGTGACGCATCGCTGCGTGAAAACAGCGATGCGTCACTTTTCACTACGCACTCCTTGCGACACCAATTGTTAAAACTTAGACTGCAGCATCAACATTATCGGCGCCATCTTGCCCCCTTTTCGAGCCCATTCGTGCGCGTAAGCGGCAGCCATTTTGAGTACCATGGCCTCTCTGCCCATCGTTGATAGCCAGCGCGTCTCTCTCTCTCTCTCCTGACCTCGCAAAGCATCCCCCGCACGCTGACAGCCCCCGCTCTCACATGCCCTGGGTCATAAACCCCTCTTCCGCGCGGCTCTGCCTCGGAACCCCATCCTGTTCCTAGCGCGACACCTCCCTCCATTCCTTTCATGATCCCGGATCCTTTGATAAAACCCCCTTTCCTTTGTGCCCGTTTGTCTCACTCGTTCCCAGGCCGCCACCTGGCCCTGCGGACACTGTTATTGCCCCCCCCCCTCCTGTACAGTAGGAAGCCTCCCCCATCAAAGGATCCATGAGTTGATCAAAGCCCCCACCCCATGAGATCCGATCGACCTCATACATTCTGTGAATCGGCGGAATGTCCAGCTGCGCGATAACCATCACCTGTTGTGACCGGGGTGGGGACTTCGACTGTAAATGTGTGTGGGAACGGGCCTGAAGCGGGGATTCCGAGGATGTCTTTCCTTACATCAAAGTAATGACAGATGAGATGTGTCTGACGTAATAAAACAATAAACTTGTGTATAAGAGGCCAGGCCTCAGAGATGCGGTTAGAGCACCTCGAGAAGATACCCTGTTGTCTGATTTGATGTGTTCTGCTCCGTCGGAATAAAACTTCTGTTTCCTGCCTTCCAGTCTCCAGCGCCTGCCTCTTTGTTTGGTAAACTTGAGTGGGTATAGAGGCGGTTAACGCCGGGCAACTCTGAAAAAGGTCATCAGCCCTACCTTTTTCCACAATTGGCGTCCCAAACGTGGGGCCCATCAGCGACTCGTGGATCCAGTGGGAGAGGTCCCGACGACAGAGTGAACGACTGCAACGATCGGGAGAGCTCCTGTCCGATAGACCCTCGTCTGACAGCCGATCATCCGAACTTCACTGGTTCCGAACAGACCTCTCTCGAGTGATCTACGGTCCTGACTGGGAACCATCAGGAGTGCCGCGAGGATCACGAAGAATAGAGGACGATCGGGCGCTGGATTCGGAAGACAAGAAACTGTCCATGCGGTCCGGGTAAGGTCGTGTAAACACGACGAATTACGAAGTGATTGTTTGATTTGTTTTGAAAATACTAGTATTACTCTTTTGATTGATTTGTTTGGAGATTCACTGTCTGCAAACGGAGAAACAACAGGCTCTCTCTCTTTGCAAGCAGTGAAGGATAGGTAACGCAGACTTTTGTCCCCGTTGTAACCCGTCGTGCCTATCTTTTCTCCCCCACTGATTGATTGTTTGAACCCGAACTATTGTTCGCGGATTGTTTTCTGGAGATTCTCTGTCTGCAAACAGGAAAGAACAGGTTCTCTCTTTGCAGGTAGTGAAAGGGTAGGTAACGCAGACTTTTGTCCCCGTTGTAACCCGTCGTGCCTACTTATTCTCCCCATTGATTGTTTGATTGACCGAACATTGACTGTTCGATATTGGTTCTTGAGGTATTCACTGCCCGCAAACAACGAAGAATAGAGATATTCTGTCTAGTCTTTGCACGCAGTGATAAGATAGGTAGTGCAGACTTTTGTCCCTATTGTAATCCGTCATGCCTGTCTTCTCCCCACTGATTGGTAGCCTGTTTAGCCCCGACCGCTTATTAGAGATGAACCATCCGGCTCCACTGGAAGGCACCCCTAATAAGGACATGTTCATGAAGCATGGATTGACCGCTATAGCATATAGCAAGCTGTGGCATAAATATACGAAAAAGGATCGAGAAAGTCAGTGGCCACTGATAGGGTCCTTTGATGAGGATAAAATAAGCGCACTAGAAACAGCCCTTGGGAAAAACAAGACGACACCCACTATGCTTGATAGTCTCGGCATGTGGCGCAAAGAAACCGAACAGCGTAAAAAGAGAAATGAAAGTAGGTTGGGAAAAGAGCTGCGAAAGGCAGCCCACCTAGCTGCTAAGAAACTAGAAGAAGAGATTAAGGAAAGAGAGGAAGCCAACCAGAAACCAGAGGTAGAAACATCAAACCAGTGTCCGGTTAGAACGCCCCCTACGCTCTATCCTGAATTGCCCTTGAAACAACGAGCCAACGATGATCTTTTGTTAGGACCTCCGATCATCTATATGCCCCCTCCATACGCCCCTTCCCAACCCTTAGCACAGCACCCACTACCCCCAGGCACAAACGAGAGTAGCGCCACAGCTTCGGCCGCCATGGCCTCTGTGCCGGCCGACCTCCTTGTATTAGATACTACACAAACGACAACGTTAGGCGACCCTGAGACCCGAAGGGCTGGTTCCGCAAGAACAAACAGATTAAGCAAAGATGAGCGAGCAGGGATTGACAAGATAGCAAGGACATTGGTAGAAAGAAAGGAAGATGAAGAGTACATCACGGATATGTTCAACTCGTATACAGGGAGTCACAGGCGACATTTTACCGTACGACTGTGTTATCATGTCTTGAACGCATACGAGGACCGATATCGAGACAAAGGTCCCGAGAGCCTAACGACTCTGTACCGGAAGGTCGATATCGGGGATGAGGGCGAGTGTGATGTGACGGACCTCCTTACGCGTACGCTTGAGGTTTTCCGCCACCTCACTGAACAAGAATCGGGAGCTAAACCCACGACATCCGTAGCAACCGAACCACAAACTGAGTGATCTAACGCCATGATGCCGATACGAGAGGCTGCCCCTTACTGGGTTCCTCCACGAGGTGAAGGAACTAACGATGATGTTAATCACAAAGATGCAAGAGGGAGGGTAGTGTACAACTGGGTCTACCAGCCATGGGATCGGCAAGATATTCTGACGTTCCGGAAATCTCTGCCTGATCTACGTAAAAACCCCACTGCCTTCTATACTGAATTAGGTACAGCCCTAGGTTCAACCATTATGACCCTAGCTGACATCGACTTGTTTTTCGGGTTATGTCTACCAGCTGATGTGTGGAAGCAAATCCGGAAAGTCGACCACCATGAGCTGTTTGGACATACCTGGTCACAACTCGATGGCATTGATAGACAACGAGAACCTGGACAGAAGCCTTTGAAATTCATTTTAGACCTCCCAGATAAAATCGTACAGAAATTAAAAACCCTGATTCCAGAAAAGAAAGTGGACTGGTCGATAGTAACGGCCTGTCGCCAGAAACCCCAGGAGGATGTATCGGACTACTTCTCCCGGTTTGAAACGGTGTTCTCCGATTACAGCGGCCAGGACATGACCACTGCAACCGGACACCATCTGTTTGTCCAGAATTATGTTAAGGGTTTGTCACCAGAGGTCTCCCAGAAACTGCAGGCCAGCGAGAGTAGTTGGGCAGCCTCCAAACCTGCGGCTATCCTCCAGATGGCCCAATATTACGAACATCAGAAAAATGAAAACGATAGAGCAACAGAGAAAAAGAAGAAAGACTTGAAAGAGAGGGTGATGATTGCACAACTGCAAGGCGTGACTATAGGACGAGACCAATACAAGGGAAACTATCAGACGAACGCCCCTAGGACTGCACCTGCCAAGGACCGCACTTCGACTCCCCACATTGGACGTACAGACATTAGAGAGGACCAGTGTGCTTTCTGTAAAGCGACCGGTCATTGGAAATCCCAGTGCCCGGTTCTTTTGGAACTAATCAGAAATAAAGACCCCAAGGACATAGCAAGTGGACCGAGAAATAGGGGACAGCAGCGAGGGCCCACAAATGACACAACTAACGATAGATTAAGCAGACCAAATACATTTGATCGACCCAGACAGAACCAGTGCCAGCAATCTGACTACGATGACGCCCACGACTTTGCATAGGACTGCCAAGGGCAAGGGAGGGATCCAGTCGAGCTCTATGTTGACCAGCAAGGCCCTTATGTCACTGCTGAGGTCTTGGGTACAAAGTCTCCATTTCTGGTAGACACTGGCGCAACACGTAGTGCGTTATCTAAACGACTGATTCCAAGGGCACCCTTGTCTGGCTCACTTATAACATCGACAGGTTTCGATGGAACGCCCTCCACTAACCCTTTGTCCGCTCCGATCCTCTTCGACTTAGAAAACAACACCACTGACACCACGTTTTTGCTTTCCTCCAATAGCCCTGACGCCATTATGGGACTTGACTTATTGAAACACTTCCGAGCAACAATTAGATGTTCTCAAGACGGAGTTCGAGTTTTCCTTTACGACAACCCCGTTCTGCTTAGACATTGCCCTCCCCGACGCATGTTTTCCATCACTGACGCTGACACATCCCTGCTTGACACTCTGCCTCCGTATCTGTGGGCCAAGACAGATTCGGACGTAGGGCGCATGATGATTGACCCAGTGCACATTACTGTCCGACCGGACGCGATACTCCCAAAACTTCCACAATATCGGATATCGCCCGAGGGCGAGAAGGCATTGGTAAAGATTATTCAGTCACTGATAGACGCAGGAGTGGTAGAGGAAGTGGTAAGCAACGTTTGCAACAGCCCTATCTTGCCCATCATCAAGAAACAAGGAGAGGGAGATGAGAAAGCATACCGCTTTATCATTGACCTTCGAGAGATCAACAAAGTGGTTGTACCCCAGTACCCCGTGGTCTCAGACATCACCACCATCCTGACTTTGATTCCTTCTACTGCCACCACCTTCACTGTCATTGACCTCAAAAATGCATTTTTCTCTATCCCCATCCACCCAGACAGCCGATATCTCTTCGGCTTCACCCTAAAAGCCCGCTCATATAGGTTCTGCCGAGCACCCCAAGGCTACACGGAAAGCCCCAGCATCTACAGCCAGGCCCTCAAGAGACAGCTGGATCAAGTCCAGTTACCCGATGGAGTGGTGTTAGTGCAATACGTCGATGACATCCTTTTGGCGGCTGACACCACTCCGCTAGCAGTCACAGCCACCATTCAACTCCTGCACTTCCTTGCGGAAAATGGCCACAAGGTTTCCAAGAAAAAGTTGCAATTCTGCCAACCCCAGGTCACTTACTTAGGCCACCTCCTGTCCAAAGACGGAAGGAAACTCACGCCCGACCGGATCCAAACCATTCTCGACACCCCTGTCCCTAAGACTCAGAAACAGGTTCACTCCCTACTAGGCCTAACCTCCTTCTGTCGACAGTGGTTACCAAACTTCAGTCTCATTGTAAAACCGTTGATTTCTCTGCTAGACAAAGATGTCCCTTCCCCCCTCCCTTGGACTACTGAATGCCA
This sequence comes from Lissotriton vulgaris, assembly GCF_964263255.1. Lineage (NCBI taxonomy): Eukaryota > Metazoa > Chordata > Amphibia > Caudata > Salamandridae > Lissotriton > Lissotriton vulgaris. Next base: position 416,416,683 of record NC_141685.1, on the reverse strand, counting down.
ATCCTCCTTCACAGAATTACGAGATGCCCTTTGTTCGGCCCCTGTCCTAGGTACCCCTGATTACACAAAGCCCTTCTCCCTTTACACTCACGAAAGGGAGGGGTGAGCTTTATCTGTCCTGACCCAGTCCATTGGCCCAAAGCAACGACCTTGCGCTTACTTCTCTGCCACTCTTGACCCTGTAGCCAGAGCCTTACCTGCCTGCCTTCGAGCTGTAGCTGCCGCTGCTATCTCTATCCGACAGAGTGAGGGGATCGTACTCTCGAATTCCCTCACGGTACTAGTACCCCATGCAGTTGACACCCTCCTGAACCAGACCAAGACCCAACACCTGACGAGTGCACGACTGACTGGATACGAGTTGACTCTGCTTGCACCCCATATCACTCTGAAAAGATGCACCACCCTGAACCCAGCAACTCTGTTACCCCTACCAGAGAATGATCCCGATGCGCCCCCTGTGCATGACTGTGTGACCCTTACGGACGAACAGACTAGAAGTAGAATTGACCTCAGAGACACGGCTTTTCCTGACCCCGACGGAGAGCTGTGGGTGGACGGCTCTTGCATCAAACTCCCCGATGGCACCACTTCAGCTGCCTATGCAGTCACCACGGCTCGAACTGTAGTCGAGACAGCCCGGATCACGCAACGATCTGCTCAGGCAGCGGAACTGATTGCCCTGACACGAGCCTGCATTCTAGCAGCAGGAACCACAGCAAACATTTACACCGACAGCCAGTACGCCTTCAGGGTGGTTCACCATTTTGGGCTCCTTTGGAGGGAAAGGGGATTCTTGACCTCACACGGCACCCCCATCTTACATGGAGATCTAGTCTCCGCCTTGATCGAAGCTGTCCTTCTCCCCAAAAGACTTGCGGTCATCAAATGCCAGGCACACAAGAAAGTGACAGACATTATTGGACAGGGAAATGCACTAGCCGACATCACTGCTCGAACGACAGCTGAAAATAGGACGACAACACGTATGTACGTGACCAGGTCACAAGCAGAAAAATGGACTGACGCTAGGGACACTATTAGAGACATTCAAATGGCTAGCACACAACACGAATTGACTGAATGGGCACGGGTGGGATTAAAAGACGACGAAGGCTGCTGGCGGACAAAAGACACAAACAAATGGTTGCTACCTGACTCATACCTGATTCCCATACTGACTATGGCACACTCCCCTGCCCACATAGGATCACCCCCCATGATTGAACTTGTCTCCAGAGTTTGGCACAATGTTAAAATCACAGACTATGCCAGACGTCTGGTCCAACAATGCTTGATATGCCTGCAACACAACCCCGGGAAAGGAACTGTAGTACCCCGGGGAGGGTTTGGGGTCCCAAATCACCCGTTTGAAGTCCTGCAGATGGACTACATCCAGCTAGACAGATGCCAAGGCCTGAAATACGTACTTGTTGTGGTGTGTGCATTTAGCAAGTGGGTGGAGGCATACCCAACCCGTGACACCACTGCTATGGCCACCGCAAAAGTACTGTTAAAGGAATTCTTCCCTCGCTACGGCCTTTGTCGAATTTTATGGAGCGACAATGGCCCCCACTTCATAGCCGAAGTCATCCAGCTCATCTTAAAGGGGCTGGGTATCAAGCAGAAGTTCCACGCAGTCTTCCACCCCCAGTCTGCCGGACTTGTCGAACGACACAATGCCACATTAAAATTAAAATTAGCCAAGATAATAGCTACCACAGGACTGAAATGGCCAGACGCTCTCCCCCTGGCATTGCTATCGATGCGTTCCACCCCCACCAAGCACCACTTGACACCTTACGAGGTCATTTTCGGCCGACCCATGAGCGTCTGGTCTGCACCAAAACCGACTTCCATTCATGACGTCCCAGATGTCCTAATGTCTGATTATCTGTATAAATTGACTGAAACTCTGTCTGTCATTCATCAGCAGGTGCAGCAGACCATCCCCGATGCTTCCAGGGGTCCGGGCCACGACATCCAACCGGGGGATTATGTATTAATCCGGATCTTTCAGCGGGCGAAGAGTTTGGAACCCCGGTGGACGGGCCCCTGGCAAGTACTGATCACCACCCGGACGGCTCTTCGAGTGGAGGGGAAACGGCACTGGCTGCACGCACACCACTGCAAAAAGGTCTCCTCGACCTTGGCCACAACAGAAAGCATCGACAACCAAGAAGAGCTCCTGAACAAGGACCGACCGTCACTAACCTGCTATCCTGATACCGAGGCACTTGAACTTACAAAATTCTCTGATCCCACTGTGCCATCCAGAGAAGGGTATTTCCTGCGTCGAAAGGAGGGAGCTTCGGCTAAGTAGACCACAGACTAAGTTAAATCTCAGAACGGTGACCTAAACACCACCAAGGGTCACCCGGAGAGAAGCTAAACGAAGTCTGTGGTTCTGCCCGCTACCGAGCACCTTGAAGATGATGGAAGCGCCAGATAAGAAGATGATGGAAGCGCCAAATAAGAAGATGATGGAAGCAACGGGAAATACCCACTACAGAAACCCAAAAACAGACAGACTCCACAGCTCAAAGACAATTGCACTTTTCATCACAATCCTTTTCTGCTTTCTCCTCATGACCACACTCTGGATTGTGGAAGAAAATACACCTGCTCATGAAACATTCCTGACCACTGCTCAGCCTACCACCATGAAGGAACATTATCTGATTTCGCTCTCTCCTCAACTCAGAGAGAGGCGAAAGGAGTTTTGGAATACCTCCTTTGTACAGCTGCTGCACCAGCACAATCTTGCCACCAATGCCACCAACTGTTGGATCTGTGGGTTGCTACCCCACGCCACTGGACATTCAATACCTTTCATCCCTTCGCCCTTCTCAATTCACGGCTCCTGCCTTGCTTGGCTGATCCTCCTGCAAGAAAGCTATAAGGACAATGCCACCTCCAGCAAAACCATAACGCATTTCTTCCACGAGGTCTGGCGAAACAAAACCAAGACTCACTTCTGCCCGCAGACCTCCAACGACTCTATCCACATGGACATCCCTGCTAAAGAACGAATTGAAATGCAGGTGTTCAACAATCCAACCAGACCCACCTTCTCCTACCTACGGAAACGAACGGCTGCCACCCTGACTGTGGCTCTATCTGTCATCAACGTCACAGGCCACATGTGCATAGAAGGGCTTGGGACGCAGTTGGTAGGCCGCAGCGCTTGCCGTTTTACCAGAACTTTGGACTCCGTTGATCCACCTTCCTTTGTATCGTCCCCAAACATGTACTTCGTCTGAGGCACAAAGGCTTACACCTGCCTCCCCAAAGGCTGGGGGGGCACTTGTTTCATCTCCTTCATCCTTCCTCCGACTTATGTGGCTCCAGCGAATCACCATAGACAAAAACGAGCCACGGACATTGAACAAGCCGACTCAACAGGAGCACAGTTCCTCGATGCTATGAAGGGACTTGTTCCGCTCTGGGGCCCGATGGCAAACAGCCGTGCCATCCGACATCTGACTCAGGCAGTTGAGAAAACAATGAACATCACAGCTGGTATCCTTGCTAACAACACCGCCGAGCTTCAAGCGGTCCGCTTGGTGGCACTCCAGAACCGCCTTGTCCTAGATGTGGTTCTTGCGGACCGTGGTGGAGCATGCCGCATTATTGGGTCCAGCTGCTGTAAATAGATACCGGACAATTCACCCTCAGTGTACAAAGCCATCGAACATCTCCACAGACTCTCTTCAGAAGTCCACCAGGAGCAGGAAGAATGGTCACCTGGTGGATGGTTCTGGAGTACTGTTAAGAACTGGGGCTGGAGACTGTTTACCATTATCCTGATTCCTGTAGTTGCAATATGCGGTCTATGCTTAGGAATTCAATGCCTGCCACCTCTGTGTTCATTATGTACAAATTGTATTTGCCCTAAGACTGTGGACTTTGGAAATGAACGCATGGGAGCATTGTATGATGCCGAGGTCAGGAATTTAATGAAGATCGATATCGAGTAGGCAAGCTGACTAGATATGTTGAAAAGGGAGGACTGTTAAAAGTTAGACTGCAGCATCAACATAATCGGCGCCATCTTGCCCCCTTTTCGAGCCCATTCGTGCGCATAAGCGGCAGCCATTTTGAGTACCATGGCCTCTCTGCCCATCGTTGATAGCCAGCGCGTCTCTCTCTCTCTCTCCTGACCTCGCAAAGCATCCCCCGCACGCTGACATCCCCCGCTCTCACATGCCCTGGGTCATAAACCCCTCTTCCGCGCGGCTCTGCCTCGGAACCCCATCCTGTTCCCAGCGCGACACCTCCCTCCATTCCTTTCATGATCCCGGATCCTTTGATAAAACCCCCTTTCCTTTGTGCCCGTTTGTCTCACTCGTTGCCAGGCCGCCACCTGGCCCTGCGGACACTGTTATTGCCCCCCCACCTCCTGTACAGTAGGAAGCCTCCCCCATCAAAGGATCCATGAGTTGATCAAAGCCCCCACCCCATGAGATCCGATCGACCTCATACATTCCGTGAATCGTCGGAATGTCCAGCTGCGCGATAATCATCACCTGTTGTGACCGGGGTGGGGACTTCGACTGTAAATGTGTGTGGGAACGGGCCTGAAGCGGGGATTCCGAGGATGTCTTTCCTTACATCAAAGTAATGACAGAGATGTGTCTGACGTAATAAAACAATAAACTTGTGTATAAGAGGCCAGGCCTCAGAGATGCGGTTAGAGCACCTCGAGAAGATACCCTGTTGTCTGATTTGATGTGTTCTGCTCCGTCGGAATAAAACTTCTGTTTCCTGCCTTCCAGTCTCCAGCGCCTGCCTCTTTGTTTGGTAAACTTGAATGGGTATAGAGGCGGTTAACGCCGGGCAACTCTGAAAAAGGTCATCAGCCCTACCTTTTTCCACACAATGATGCGTCATATTTAATGTATGACGCATCATGTCGCAAGGACTTACAGATACGTCAGTATTTCTGACGCATCTGAAAGCGCAAAAGTGACGCATTGCTGGAGTGTGTCACAAAAGTGACGCATCCAGCAATGCGTCCTTTCACATGGGGAAAGCCCCATGTGAAAGGGCTTGCGTCAGTCTTACGCCTGCTGTGAGGCAGGCGCAAGATTTTGACGCAACAGCATCCTAAAAGTGACGCAGCGAAATCTCATAGATTTCACTGCGTCACTATTACGAGGCTTTTTGCGGGGGAACGCCCCCGCTGCATACATTATACCTCACGCAGGTATAATGTGGCACAGGGGTTTAAAAAGTGACGCATCTACCTAGATGCGTCACTTTTTAAATATGGCGCAAAAAGGCTCATTTTGTATGCCGCTGGTGCGTCACAAAAAGTGACGCACCGGCAGCGCAAAACTGACGCAAGGCCTCATAAATAAGGGCCTAGGTATGCATTTGTTTTAGATTGGCCTCGAAAACGGTGACACCAATGTTCAAAGCTTTGTATGCGCTAAATAGGAATAGAATGTATGTATGACACCTGCACAATAAAATTGGTTGCAGGATCAATGGATATGAAGTATATGAGTTGATATACATAAGAGGCTGTATCTGTGTGTGTCACATGAACCCACTTTGATGTTAAAAGAAATGCTTGTTTTGTTTATATTTGTTCATTCAGAGGTACCTTTGAAACAGCAACTATTAACTGCCTGTGCATACTTAGAAAATCTTTTATTGTGCATGTTATATTATGAAACTTCTGAGAACAGAAACATCACCGTGGGGTATTAGTAAAACAAACCCACCCTGACTAATGAGCTGGACCTCACATGGTCATCAGTTTAGGGCAGAAACATGTTCGCACAATGAGGGTCATAGGACCATTGTATCCCTTTTGTACCTTATATAGTTTATTTTAACCATATCCCATCCACCCTGCTAATAAAGGGATACCTTGGGAGTGGATGAGGAGTATTTATTGAAGTGTCGCACCCCGACTACTAATATACAAAGAGCTCCCTTAACCCCTTCCACACTCATGACGAGCTGGGCTCATCATGGTGTAGCCTCCTCATACACTGATGACGAGCCCAGCTCGTCATAAAACAATGAAAATAGCAATTTCCCAGCACAGGAGGGGAATTGCCTTAGCAGCCATGGAGTTAAACACAGTTGAGCCCAACCTGACTGATTTGTATCAGATCATATTCTCAGCCTGTGACGTACTGGCGAGAGGCGTTTTGGATCGTAACTTTTCATCTTCCAGGAGAATTTCTCCGGTCCATCTGGGTCGGATTCTATCCATTGTCCGGCCTTATCCTATACTTGGGACATCTTGGCGAGAGAGCCTTTCTGGATCGTAATTTCTTATATCCAGGTTATTATTTCCGGTATTCCAAAGTCGTTTATTCATCAAATCCCAGGTTCTGACGTCACCGCCCACATGTAACCACAATTTCGTGGCCACATATTCTTGAATGTACCCACAGTCTTGTAGAACCTTCATCTAAAGTAGAGACATTGTTTTTTTTAAAACCTTTATTGTGCATATAGAAGCGTACAAATACGGGCCTACAACCAATCAGGCCGGCCACGACACAGTATGAGCGTACGTGAGTCAGCGTTGAAGAACCCCAGCAGTCACTCAGTAGAATATAATCAAGCAATCAGACATTAAGAGGCCGAACATAACTGCCAGGAGCAGGATTAAATAAGGTTAATTTTATAATATAATAGGAAGTATAGCAGGATCAGCTGCAACCGTTGACATCTAAGTTCCCATGGCGGGCTGTTGGTAAAGCATCAATACAAAGGAGCAATGAGAAATGGAAGTAACAGCAACACTTAGCAAAAGTCAACGTATATTCGCCCCATTTCAAATCAATCCCCACCACGGCCTAGCACACACCCGTTACTACCTGAATGTGCGCCGGTACAAATCAAAGGAATCAGAACAGCAACGCAAAGACAACCATCCACTATACTAACCCAGTAAAGAGAAAAAGAGGGGAGGGGTACAGAAAAGAACAGTAGAAAGAGGGGAAGAAAGAACGCAGCGCCACTCCACGTGTCTCACAGCAAATAAAGCACACAGAACTGGACGACCCGCAATCGGGGTCAAGTCCATGCAAGACATGATATATGTGCAGTCAAAATCGTGGAAGCGAGGAAGTCATCCCCTACACTACCGACTAACACTCCATGGAGGACGCGCGCGGAACCAGCGTCCCGATAAAGGGATACAAAAGTTGCCATAGAACTAAGAAAAAACGAACAATATAAAGACCCCAACCCTCCCACACCACCCTGCACCCCTGCAGAAGGCTACGGCCTACCCCCCAGCAGCGAGCCTGTCGCCCTAAGTAGAACCCGAAATACAGAAGAATAAGAAAGTAAGAAAAGGACACGACAGACAAAAAGGAGAAAGGAAGGGGGAAAGAAATCCAGTGGGAGAGGAGTTCTGCAATCGAACATTCAGCTCCTGCCTCCCGCCCTAACACAAGTGAAACCCACATCGAAACGAGAGCGACACAGCCTCAAATATCAGGAACAAGAAGAGGAATCAGTCATATTGTCACAGCTGCGGGCAGTTCTTATCTCCATACAGTAATCAGTAGTCCGCCGAAGCAATTCTATCTCACCCCTGTCCACGCCTGATCACAGCCTTCGTGCACAATAAAGTAGAGTAAAGCAAGCAGTTCGGCATGGAATGTACACAGGATCGAAACAAGGCAGGCCAAGGGTGCAAAACAGAAGGTTCCAGTCTCGAGCAGCAAAGCAGACAATGGCATTGGCAGACTAAACTGCCAAATAGCATCATCAGGAGCAGCAAACAGTCTGGGTGTGGTCCCGCCATCCTAAAAAGCGAAGTATCTCCCGCGAGGCAGCCGTGGGACCTCACCAATGCAGTTCGAATCGAACATCCGCTGAGCTCCCCAGACAGACTGACCTGAACGGGCCCCGACGTGGGACCCTCACTCATGTCCGCCACCATCAAAACTTCCTGGAGGGTCGAGGATGCAGACATACTGTCCCTTGAGTGCCCGGTGGCAGCACTCTCCGCAGCAGCCGAGGGAGGCAAAGCAGCACACACCGTCAATCGAGCCACAATCATGGGGGACGGTCCAACAGGCATGACGGCAGAACCGCTATCCTGCACAACAGCGTCAAAGGCCATGGCCGCACGCAAGGAACACAGGGCGGCAAGGATATCACCAATCGTGGGCTCACGCCCACTAGCTTCAGCCAGCGTGTAGTTCGAGAAACCAGGTTCGCCGCCCCAAACAGGTCCGGGACCCAGGGCACCGGCTGCCATTTTGTCAGTGCGGCAGGGACGCTCCGCTCCTCAACCTCTGGACCAGGCCGTTGAATAAGGCCCACCGGAGTCTCTTCGAACCCCCGCAATGGCAATCTTGGTGCAGAAAGATGGGCCACCAAAAAACGGGGGTCGCCGGCGCCAACGTCTCGAGGGCGCCTCCCGCCGAGTCCGGGCAAGGGGCTTCAAGATGGCCGGACAGGACAACAAAGGGGGACACGCCTCCTGTACGGTCTACCCCCGTCCGAGGCGGGCCGCGCCCCGCAACAGAGCCCCCGGGCCACCAGACCGGGCCCGGTCAGTCGCCACCGGTACAACCGCATAACGGCCTCTTCAGCCTACCCCTCTCCTCCACCTGGGGCCGGCGTCGACACCCCGCTCCGGCCGAGCGTCCCTGGCCTGCACGCCGCGGAGGCTCCGGAACAAACAAGGACACAACTCCGGATCCGTGGCACCCCGGAGCCCCCGGGTCAGTCGGTGAGTGCGAGCAGTGTTTCACCTTCCCATATTTTGCCGAATGTGTCTCCTCAGGGCAGGATGGGGTACAGGATATGCGTTTCAGGCAAGAAGGTTGACGGAGCCGAGCTACAGTGCGGCCATCTCGGTCGCGAGCTTGGCTCCTTCCCCAGTAGAGACATTGTTGAAGCCACAGTTATCATCTTCTATATCCAGAATAAATTATATGTGCAATTGACGGCTACCTGATGAAGGCGTGTATGCCTAAATGCGCATTGTAGACATCTGCCGCACTGCCTGAATCAACGTTTCGTCTATCATCTGGATTTGTATATATTCATGTTGGCTGTTTAATTTAACTCTTTTCAAATGACTGTTTTTGACCTATATGCACAATTGAATTTTTGTAACATTAAATGAATTATAAAGTATACAAAAAATAAGTAAATACATTTATCATGAGAATCTTCTCTACGTGTACACATTGTTTCAATTAGGGTGTTCCCTGATTATATTCAAATATTCTACATATAGAGAGGTATTCTTATTAATAAGTCTTGTTGTAACTTCCTACTGCTATAATTTTCTTATACGGGCTTGGCCCTTTTTGCAGGGTCATCCCTGAACTTTTTGCCTTCCTCCTCTATTTTATCTGACCTGTTGTTGGCTGTTTTATGACTCTGGACACATTATCACTGCTAATCAGTGCTAAAGTGCATTTGCTCTCCCCATTGTAAATTTATGTATGGATTAGTGATTCCATGATTGGCTTGTTTGGTTTACTTGTCAGACCCTAGTACAGTGCACTAAGTGAGCCCAGGGCTTGTAAATCCAAATGCTGCTGGTGGGCTTGCTGCACTGGTTGTGCCACCCACAGAAGCAGCCTTGTAACATGTGTCTGAGGCCTGCCATTGCAGGGCCTGTGGGCAGTCAGGTACTGCCATGTTGACTGGGCAAGTGCACCCACTTGCCAGTCCCTAAACCTTTCCTTTTCTTCATATCAGACACCCCTATGGTAGGCCCAAGGGCAGGGTGCATTGTAAGTATAAGGTAGGGCATGTTTTGGTGTGTGTGTGGCATGTCCTAATAGTGAATTAGAGCCATTTATGTGTTTCACTATTGCAAGGCTACCTGTTCTCCATAGACCAGAATGGGCAGTTAGATTATTATATTTTATACTCCTAACTGACTCTGGGAACATGGTAGAAATTCGAGTTTAGTATGCCTGAACTAAGAATGATAAAATACATCCTTTAGTGAAGTTGGTTTTAACATTCTGTGTTTGAAAATACCACTTTTAGAAAGGAGGTATTTTCTTCTCTAACCTTCCAAGCCTGCCACTGCATCGAGAGAAGTGTCTCGCAATGAGGAAGAAGCGTGTCGCCATTGCTGCTGCTGCCATCGCATCGTGGATGTCGCCGCTGTAGCTGTAATATTGCACCGCATCAAGAAAAGCGCCTTGCATCCACGGAGAAGCGTGCCACCGTCAGAGCTGCTGCAATCGCATCTTGGATGTCGCCGCTGTAGTTGTCGCATTGTGCGGAAGCCTCTCGCAGATGTTAGAGAAGAGTGTCGCAGCCGAGGCTGTTGCCATCGAATCGCTGAACAAGGGTGTCGCCGCTGCAGTTGAAGGTTCGAACCGAGACTTCTTGCATCATTGGAGAAGCGTGCCGTATCTGGAATATCGAAGAAGAATGATGGCATTTACTTGTGACTCTTCAAGGAGTCTTAGTTAAACCCTACGGTTGGCTATTATTCATTCTATCGCAGTCGGCACAATAGGTAACAGATTCACATGGGATCTCTTTTTTTAGTTATATTCTTGGCAATGAGCTCTGCAGCTTTTCAAGTTGTTTATTCATCATTTACTCATAGGGACAGAAAGCCAGTTCTTGTACCAGTGGTTGAAGTTGCTTGTCCTGCAGCAACTTGCTAAGTAGGTGTACACCTTGTTTCTTACTGCCTTGGCAGCAGTTTTGCCCTGCTGCAGGGCACTTATTTGATTCAGCAGGCATTGTTCTTTCCATTATCAGACACCGCAGTTTTGAATATCCGATCAAGGATCCCATACCAGTGTTCAGGTGTTATGTGAATGGCCGCTCTGTCACCAGGCGGTTTCTTTTGCTTTGATCCACTATCACTTTTTTACTCCTTTTGTCCACATCATTTCATCAGCAGTTTTGTCTTTGGTTAGACTTGGTTATTCAATTTTTTCCACAGAGGTGTTGGTTCTTTCATTCCTCACGCAATTGACAGTGGTAGCTACACTAGTTTTATAGACCTATGCCACTATCACTCATTATAACCCTGGTCGATCTGAGGCTGTTTCTCATTAGTCATTCAATTTACAGATTTGTAAGATCACAAAACTTGCAGAAGGTTTAAGATTCTTTTATATGTTCTTTGTTTTACAGTGCCCCCGAAGAAGGGATTGCATCCCGAAATGCATTGGGCATGACCATGAATACAATATAATATTGATGCAACATGATTATATATGCTTGTTTGATTTAAGTTTGTTTATGGTTTCTTAACTAAATGAGCACAATGCTTGTATTTAGTATCTTGTGATTAATTACTTTTGACATTAAAAAGTGATTGAAAAAATTTCATTGATTCATGTTTTGATGCAATTTTGTATTATCGTTGTTCATATCTTTAATACTTTAATTCTAGCAGTGCGCCTGGCATACTGGTGGTGATTCATCAGTTCTTTTCTCTCGTATCTGGAAGATCTTCACGTCTTTATTTCTTTGCACCGGAACTTTGCCACATTTCCATCGCTGCAACATTGCTTGTTGTGGAATCGCAACGTGCATTGATGCAAAGTGTCACATCTTAAGAACTGAGCTGAACTAAGCTAAAATTACTATTTTTAAGTACAGTATTGTGGATTTCTGTCGTTTGTGGTCTTGTGTTAAGTCTATATAAAGAATACTTATTTTTAATACACAACTGTGTGGTGTCCATTTGTAGTGTTGTCACTGGGTTACTGTATGTGGTCATAAATGCTTTACACACTGCCTCTGAGATAAGCCTGCCTGCTCAGGCTAAGCTACCAAGGAGGTGAGCAGGGGTTATTTTAGGAGTGTACCCCTTTACCCTGACTAGAGGCACGGGCTCCTATTTGTCACAAGTACCTACCTGTCCCAACTAGAGACCCCCAAATCTAAAACTGACCTTTAGAAGGTAGGCTCAACCCGATGATTAAACATGCCACTACTAAAGTGGGTGAGGGTTGTCTATACAAAAAGAATTATTTTTCGATTTTTCCACTTATTTATTTATTTATAAAGTTTTATATAGCGCGAACTTGATCCCGAAGGATATCAGAGCGCTTTACAATCTGAGGCAAAGGTAACATTGAAAGTATTGACACACTTATACTTATACAATAACTTCAACATTACACAGTGTCACATTTATCACCAACTTGAGCTAAGTAACTTTTACCATCTTTAAGTTAACTTTAAGTACAGTATTGTGGATTTTTGTTGTATACATTTTAAGACTGTTGTCTTCCCTTAAAAAGCAATCCTTCGGGAGGTTCCATGTTTGAATAGTACTAATATTTAAAAATATATCAGGAATTACAAAACCACTTTCTTTGTAATTGAGAAGTGTGATACAAACAAAAAGTTAAATAGGAGCAAAACAAATCAGAACACTTTACTTGGTGATGTGAAGATGACAAATATTTACAGAAACTCAATTTCGTAACATTATCATTTGCACACTATATAGGTTTTTCATGTGCATCCTATATGTGGCTAGATGTGTATTATGTGCGGAGAAAATGTTTAGTCTATTAAATCAAACAAGAGTTTTTTGTTTTACTGACATGCGGAACTCGCACATTTGAAGGTGATTTCCTATATGATTATGATGAAAAAATGGTGACTCAGTGGATTAAATATTTGTCCAGGATCACATTATTTAAAACCAGTATATGGGTCAAGAGCATTACAAATAGGTTGAGTGGATTATTTAAATCTGTTCAGCTCAAAATCTTTATTTGATCTTTTGGATAAATGATCATGAAAGCACAAGATAAAACAAAAGACTACATTATGGCTTTAACCCCTTCAGTGCTCATGACGGCTGCATGCCGTCATGAGTCACAGTAGGCGTGTGCTCATGACGGCGTGGAGCCGTCATGCCGCTGCCGCTCCTCCCATGCGTCACTAATTCCCCGCCTGTGAGGAGAATCCTCACTGAAATAGCACCAGGATACCTATTGGGTGACAGATGCACTTCATAAATGTGATAAATAAATAAAAAATAAAAAAAAAGTTGTGGTGCACCACTGCACTTTTCCTCACTAGGCAGAGGAATACTCTTTTGTTCATTGAATATTCCCAGGAAGAACTTATCTCCGGCATCCCTTGATGTACAAGCAGGGCCGGACTGGGAACAGAAACCGGCCCTGGCAAACTGCTCAGCTGCTCCCCCCCTGGGGTGAGGGGGATTGCAGCTGAGCGGTTTGCAAGGGCCGGTTTCGGTCGATTTTGTTACCGGGGGCTGATATTGCCGACCCCCGGTAACAAAAAAAGCCCCCCAAAACCGGCCCCCACCCTAGCGGCCTACTGTGGATACGCCTGATTCCCACTATCTCCTGTCCGGCCCTGTGTACAAGAAGAGCACCATGCCCTTCCAGTGGGAAGGTCTCCCTACCTCCCGCACCATAGTCTAAAGGTGTTTGGGGGATACCATAATTGGGGGTCAAAGGAGGCATTCCATTGTAAGATTTTCAGAGGTTAGCAGCCGTTCAGTTTTTGTTGGATTTAACTTTAATAGGTTTACATCCACCAGGGTGTCATTGATAATCATTCTGCCAATAGAGATGATTTTATGTTTCTGTAATTTGAAGATGGGGAGATTGATTTGAAGATGGGAATACCCCAAAAAAAGATTGAGTATCAATGATGTACGTGTATATCTTTGCTCCTATCTGCAGTAGGAATTGTCAGGAATTCTCAGCTTCTGCAGCGGAGTTCAGCTATGGTGGAGCGTTGCAGGCTTAAAATAGCCTGAGGACCCGAGAAGAGCGCTCCACGTTCTAGTATTCGTGGGTTCCTCTTCCACATCCAGGTTCAACCTATCACTTCCAGGGTGTCTTTGCAGGCTTTGGCAGTTTTACTCAGCCCGACCTCAGGCATCCGGTTGGCGGTGGCTGCTGCAATGATACTCGTCTCCTGTGCCTCTCGTTCTATCAGTGGTTGGGAGTGGATAAGAGTTTTATACGGGACTGCCTTGTTGTGCTCCGCCTCTCGATTGCTTTTATGTCAGGACCTGCAAAAGAAAACAGAACATCCCCAAAGAATCTGATGGCACGCAAAATGGTGGTAACACACTTGCGTTGGCATACAAAATATAATTAAGCTATACTTATCTGCCTGTAGTCCCCACTGCCTTTTGGAAACATCTGTATTCTTTTTGCACATTGACATAGCTGTAACAAAGATAGTAACAGTATGTTAGAGGTTTCCTGAAGTCAAGGAAACACATGATAAGCCTGCATACATTTTGGATTTTTTTGTTTTATTTAACATAAGACTTGAATATACATATATTCTTACAGTTACCAGTTAACATTTATATGGCTTTTTAAATTATTTTTATGGTGAGTGTTTTACCATGTACTCTTGATTGAATATGTATTCTTAAATATAGAATGGCACATCTTTATTTCGGTCCTTATTTCTTCTTGATTATAGAATTACTCTATTTCCTGATGGGATTCTATTTGGATTATATTGGAAGAGTGGAGTAAAACAGGTAGTGAAGATAAATACTTACCTCATTGAAATACAAACCATACAATGCTCTCCCACATACTGATTCTTGTTCTTTACCTACAGGGACATACACACCTTTAGTTGATGCTTACCTGTCTCACTGAGTGCACCGAGGGACATTCCCTTGTTTTCCCTCTTCCTCCATATACCAGTCTTGCTTTGACTACGTTAGGCATACTTGGTGGTTGATGGAAGTTGGGATCTTCTCTTCAGCATCTTGCATCTCATTCCTACGTAAACTGCAGGTGAGCTTTGACAGGAGGTGAGCAAGAGGGTGGTGAAGAGTAAGAGGGTACTGAAGAACAAAAGGTTGCAAAAGAGTGCTGACGAACAAGCGTGTACTGAAGAGCAAGAGTTAGAAAGTTGAATCTTGAGACATGTTGCAGATGAGTGATTTTGGTTGGGAAAAGAAAGGTGGTAGAATAACTACTTGCTAGTGAAATTATGGAAATGACGTAAGCCTGCTGGGAGTCATCCTTTTGATAACTATGGGCCTTATTTAGAGTTTGGTAGACAGGGTACTCCATTGCAAATGTCACAAAATACCCTGTCAACAAACTCTTGGTCTGCCTTCCTCATTTAAAGATGTGCAGAGTAAAAGGTTTCTGTCGACAGAGCCCCCGTTTGAGGAATTCCTATGCACTGCCATCCCCATTAAGGGTGGCACTCTAATGTCCTTTATTTCTATACATCACTTCCAAGAAAAACCGTCAGTTTTGGATAGAAAAATTCACCCCACAGCCTGATAGCAAACTCCTAAGGAGTGGGGGGTCATTACTTCGCAGGTTTGTTTCTGAAAAACAAAAGAAAATGATCAAGTTAGATGGACAGCCATCATAACCAGTGGTGCCTGCCCACCAACCATTTTGCACCTTTAAGGGAGCCACTGTGATGGCAATTCCCTTCAAAGTACAGAGATGACCACTGGGGCTGTGGTCAGCTCTAAACTTGAAGATGGAGTACTCCATCAAACTTAAACTCCAGCCCACTATCTTTGAATCTGGTAATAAAAATGAAGTGATTGGTGGTTTCTAAGGCTTCTAAGAGGTCTAATAAGATCAGAGCCCCGGAGTCCCAGGCATCAACTAGTTTGCACGCCAAGTGTAGTGATCACAACCAATTCCATGCTCTTGCCAGGGCAAGAGCCAGGCTAGCAGTTGTTCAGAACTTTTTTTTGCTCCATAAAAATTTGGGTGAATGTAAGTGTTTGCAAAAATGTGAATGAGTGGAGGAGTAATGAGATAGAGAGAAAATCGTGCAAATCAAATGGGTCGAAGAAAGGGTTTTTTATAGAGGTTTAACAACCTAATAGTTTAGGAACTATTGCTGATTGAAAAAAGTAGTTAAAATTTACAAGAACTCATTGTGGAGGGTAGGAACAGGCTTTTGCATATGTTTTACTGGACACTGATCTAGTGGGAGCCTGTAGGATTTAGAATCCAGTAGAAATGGATTAGTAATAATTTACATTTTCTCTAGTTTGATAAAGGGGATACACTTCAAGGAGCACAATCACTTAAAACTGTCCAAGGTATGGATTCTTTAAGGAGAGTATTCCTTATTATTATAATCATTTTGTTTTGGAAAAAGCTGGTTAAATTATACACAGAGATTTGAGAGAATTTGAGAGGTTAAATTAATTTGAATGCCAGGTCGAGTTTTTATTTCTTTCATAATAATAAAGACGTCTTTGAGAATTTGGGAGCATTCAATATAACCTGAAAAATTAGTTTTCTTTCCCTGCTGAATTTGTATATTCTTTTTTTTTTTTTGGAAAACCTTTCTTTACAACACAGTAGTACACAGCTATTCAGCCATACATCCCGGAGGCTAGGCAGCAAGACTTTACGTAGTATAAATGGTGCACACAGAAAACAGTACAGAATCACATGAGGTTTATTTTATAGTGTGAAAAGAAGAGAAACAGTGTAGAAAACGGAAAAGCACCTATAACGGTGCAAGAGGGCAAGGCAAAGGAAGTGAATACGGCATCGCCCCACTTCGGGGCAGGATGGGCCTATATGTGGAATAGGATACATGAGCAGGTCACATGCACGGATATCGGGGGGGAGGAGGAGACAGGACATTGTGTATCAATAAGTCAGCTGGCCTCAAGGGCTAAGGGGACAGTCGCTCCTCCAAGGGCGCTGTGTCCGGCGGGAGGCAAATATCACCTCTATACTCATTCCAGGGCCCCCAGATCTTATTCCATTTTTTGGGCCTACCTCTGGCAACATACACAGTTTTCTCCCGGAACATGCACCAGTCCATGTTAGCCTTCCACATCTCTACTGTGGGGGGCAGAGCCGCTCCCCATTTCTGTGCAATGTCCCTTTTAGCCACCATGTTGCCTAGGGTGACCCATTGAGTTTGTGAACTGGTGTAGTCCTTGGGGCCCCATACATTTAACAAACAGCGCCGGGCTTCAGCGGGCAAGTCAACTCCAGTCACTTCACCCATCACTATGTGTATACGCCTCCAATATGCAGCTACCGTCCTACATTCCCATATAATATGCATGAAGGTCGCTAGGGAACCACACCCCCGTCTACAGAGACCATCCTCCGAGAGACCGATGTGGATCAGTCGGGGGCCAGTGACATAGACCCTATGCAGGATTTTCATTTGTACAAGTCTCAGTCTGGCCGGAATTGCCACCTCCTTCGGAGACGAGACCGCACACTGCCAATCCTCGTCGTCCAACTCAATCCCGTCACGGGTCCACTGATCTCGCACCCCTAGTAGAAGGTGTGCGAATGTTAATGAGTTTCTTATAGGTCAATGAAATAGCGCTGTCAGGCATATGGCCGTCCAGCAACCTGTCCTCCAACGGGGAAGATTCAGGGATCTTTTCACCTTCCGGCATAACTGCCAGGAGGGCGTGTTTTAACTGAGCATACCTAAAGAACTCCCTTTCCCCCAACTGAAATTCTCTCTGCAGTGCCTCGAAGGGCTTGATCTGTCCCTTGGCAATAATTTCCTCCACCCTGGAGATGCCTATCAAGTCCCAGCGGTCAAACCCCTTTGTATGCCACAAGTTACCCAGCAGATCGGAGTCATAGAGTGGAGTCACCATTGTGAGTTTGCCTTTCCATCCCTGCGCCTTCGTCACCGCTTTCCAGATGTGGACGATTTCTTAGTGGGACCCGTCATTGTTCCATCCAGAGACCTAGAGTACAGAGCCCGGTAATATTTCCCATCACCCAGGAGCCACCGGTCCATAGCAAAGCCCGGATTTACGGCTGGTCCATAGAATCCGCGATTAATGGCTACCAGTTGAGACGCCCAATAATACCTGCGGATGTCAGGCAGCGCAATCCCTCCGTCATACCACGGGAGAGTCAGTTTGGTAATGGCAATGCGTGGCCTACCATCCCAAAGCAGGGCCCGCTGGAGGCCCTCAACCTCTCTGAAATATCCCGATGGGATCAGATCCTGGGTGTTCTGAAGCACGTATAGAAACCGGGGCAGGGACATCATTTTGAACAAAGCCGCCCGTCCGAGCAAGGAAAGCGGCAACTACCGCCACCCCTCCACATCACGCCGAAGGCGCACAAGAGGGGGAAGCAAGTTATTCGCGTAACGTACCGCGGGATCAGCAGAAATGTAGATGCCCAGGTATTTGAACCCCTGCCCCGCGACCTGTATGTTACAGTCTCACGGGAGTCTCGGGACCTCACCCTTCAGGACATATAAATGAGACTTCGACCAATTAATGACGAGTCCAGAATGTCTACCGAAGGTACACAGGACATCACACACAACAATAAGGGACATACACGGCGAGGTGAGGTACAGGAGAATGTCATCTGCGTTCAGAGCCCGGGGACCACTTGATTCCCCTAATGTCCGGATGCCCTCTCAACCACGCCGCCAGTGGTTCCAGTGCCAATGCAAACAAAAGGGGGGACAGGGGGCATCCCTGCCTGGTGCCCCTGCCAAGGGCAAATGGAGCTGATGTGCGGCCGTTAACCACCACCTTGGCAAGCGGGTTGGCGTATAGGAGCTTGACCCATCCTATGAATCCCGGACCAAACCCAAACTTCTCCAGCACCACCCACAAATATGGCCACTCAAGGGAGTCGAAGGCCATCGTGGCATCCAGGGACGCCAAGATGGCCGGCTCCTGAAGTGTGCGGACCCTCGCGAGGGCTCCCTGAAGTCTTCTCAAATTGAGGGCGGTGTTACGATGTGGAATAAAACCAGACTGGTCCGGGTGCACCAAATCGCCAATCGCTCCAACCAGCGGATTGGCTAGCACTTTAGCCAAGATCTTGGGCTCGGCATTCAGTAACTAGATGGGACGGTTTGACCGACACAAATCTCTGGGCTTCCCTTCCTTATGAATGACCACAATGGTGGCCAGCCTCTGATCAGGGGGAAGTGCACCCGACTCCCACGCCTCAAGGAACATAGCCCGCAATGGCGAAGCAACGAGGTCCAGTTTAATCTTGTACAGCTCCACTGGGATACCGTTGGGGCCGGGAGCCTTGCCGGATCGCAGGGAGCGTATCGCCTGAGCGATCTCGTCCACCGCGATGTCTCTATCCATGTCCTCTCTCTCAGTCTCTGATAGGCATGGGACCTCTATGCCTTGCAGCAAGGCACCAGAGTCTTCTTCCAACATCTCGGAGGCCGAGGCATAAACAGATGAAAAGTATTCAGCGAAGGCCAGAGCAATAGCACTAGGGTCGGTGACAGCCGTGCCATCTTCCCCCAATACCTCCGGGACAACGCGGCTGGCCCTTTCCTTCTTATCAAGCCAGGCAATAAGCTTACTGGCTTTGTCTCCAACCTCATAGATTCGCCCCTGCTGCTCCCTACCCATGGCCTTTGCCGCCTCCGTAACTGTGGCGCGATACTCCAACTGTTTGAGTGAGAGAGCGTGTAGGAGATCCGGTGTTGGGCCGGCCTCCAACTGGGTGTCTATTGCCGATATATCGGGCTCGATAGTCACCACGTCCACGTCTCTGCGTCCCCGGCCCGCACCTCAGCAATTAGTGAGAACGCCTCCCCCCTCAGGACAGTCTTGAATGCCTTCCATAAGGAGACAGTGGAGGCAACCGAGCCCGTGTTTTCGGAGAAGTAGAGCTCCATGGCTTTGGCCAGGAGTCCGCGGATCTTGGGATCACGAAAGTACCACGGGTTAATCAGTGCCACCCTCTCGGCCGCTCCAACATCAAAATCGAAGGACACCCAGAGCGGAGAGTGGTCCGAGATGCCCCTCGTCATTAATCTGGCCTCCGAGACCGCTGATGCGTGGGCCGCTAATGTCAGGAAGTCAATCCTGGAGAGGCTACCGTGAGCCCCTGAGTGAAATGAGTATTGGCACTGGGTAGGATGCAGAAGCCTCCAGCAGTCAACAAGTCCTAAGGTGTCAAGAAAATCGGGAAGCCAGGTCTGCGCACTTCGGAGATCTCTGGATGGGTATCGATCCAATGTCCCTGAACCCACTGCATTTAAGTCGCCTCCCATAAGAAGCAGCCCCTGGGAAAGACCTAAATTGGTGCCCCCAAGATCTTTGAAGGTATCCGTCTGTAACCCATGGGGGACATAGATCGAAACTAGAGCCAGGTTACGCCCCTCCCATCTCCCTGTGACGGCAACGTAGCGTCCTCGCTCATCGACCACTTTCGAGTCAATCTCCAAGGGGAGGGTCGAGCGCACCATAATCCCCACCCCCCGGGACCCCGAGGAGAACCCCGAGTGTGCCACCATTTTGAAGCCCTTTCTATTAAGTGCGTGGCATGTGTTCCCCACCAAATGCGTTTCCTGCAACAGTATTACGTCCGGCACACACCTCTTAAACATTTGCAGTACAATACCCCTCTTAATACGGTCCCCCAGCCCGTTGATATTCCAGCTTAAAACATTCAATTTCCTACCCCCCATCATCGAAATCCACACCCATCCCACCCTCGACGGGCACCGCCATTACATGAACAGAATCATAAAACCAATTGCCTTGCCAAAAAGGGAACAAAGAATAAAGAAATTCAACCCAGGAACAAAAACAAAGAACCCGTCCGCCCCCCACCCTGCACCCCTGCATCAGACTAAAAAGCCCCCCCAACTCGCAGTGTGCCTGTCGCCCCTAGAAAACTAATCTACGAGAAGCCCCCGAGGAGAAAGGAGGTAACCCTATCCCCCCCATCCTCCAAATAGAAAAGTACAGGGAAAGAGTGTGTTAAAATTGGTCAAAAGAGCATGGAACGATATTTATTCTGTGTATGCTCTCAATACCAAGGTTAAAAATATATATAACCTTAGGCAGTCAAGTTAGGTAGACTGTCTGAGGTAGGGTCGGTCGACATGTTTCAGCAAACATGGACTATTGCGTCCTTGCTTTCATCAGGACCAGGACTTTGATGCTAGTGCTACTGCACAACGTGAATAAATCATAAAGTGAAAGAGTGACAAAAGGAAGAAAGAAACAAGTGCATAAAGTCACCTGTATAGTCCAAATGCCATTACAGTTAGTGCCGTTCACTTAATCTGTAAGGAAGACTTGCCCTACCCCACCTGGCAGCGGCTCAGGGATAAAATGAAGCACCGCTCTCTCCGTCGGTAATCCGTGGCCGGCGTCCTAGCCGACTGGGGAGGACGCCGGCCACGGAGTACTCTTTTGACCAATTTTAACACACTCTTTTGTCTTGGTTTCTTTCTCACTCACATTTATTTGCACTGCACACCCCAGTCCCATGTCTTTTTCCACTCATTAAGATCGAGTGGTAGACCACACTGTAATTAGTAACCACCTAAGGGACCTCCTTACCACCAGGTCATCCTTTGATTGTGGCACTGATTTTCTCAGACGGGTGGTCCGGATAAAATCCCAAATGATGAAGGGCGGATCCGTATGGTGACTGATGGGTATTTTCCTCATCCCTTGAGAGCCTTTTGTGTCGAATAATTTTTGACCCCTGGGTGATTAGGGGACTGTGGTTGATCAGGCGGTTAGCGTACACCTTTGAGCTTTGTTTGGTTTCAGACCCTCTGGTACTTTTTGTTGTTTCTAGGTTCTTTGGGGATTGTACCCAGAGCTAGGTCTATAAATTTCCCCGAGGTCCTCTTTTACCGTAGTGTTTCTTGTTCTTCAACGAAGAGGTCCACAGCCGAGTCTTCGGCCCCCTCCAGCACGCCAATAATGCGGACGTTCTACCGCCTGGCCCGACCCTCATAATCCTCAAGCCTCCTCGCAAAAAGGTCGTTGGCCGACTTCAAGTTCCGGACCTCGGTTTGCAGGTCCGAGACGTCCGTAGTTAGGCTAGAAGTCTGGATGTCTAGTGACTTGACTCGCTCGTTTGTTTTGCCCAAGTCCGCTCTGATCAGGTTGACGTCAATCACCAGGGTGTCCACCTTGTGCGCCATCACTTCGTGCTGCTGTTGCATCTCGGCCTTCATGCCTTCAATGGCGCCCATTATGTCGCGGAGCGTGGGTTCTTGAACCTCAGGCGACACTTCCCGAGGCAGGTCCTTGGGTCTCGTGGAGGCACCAGGCGAGCCCCTCGGCTGAGCGTAGCGCTCCATGTTGTTTGACTGTGAGTACGTAGTCTTCCTGCTGACCCGAGGCTGCGGTTTATCAGCGCCACCTTTGCCAGCCATAGTTGGTCCCCGGGCCACCTCGTCCGTCCACACGACGGGCCTCACCAGTTCACCTGCGTCAGGGATGAGTTATCCCGCACTCCGTCTGGTACGCTAGCTCCGTTGTGAGCCGGAGCGGCCAAATCCGTGCCTCATCACCTCCGTCTGGCAGTGTCGCAATCACCGGCCCTGGCTTGAATATTGGTCCCACTGCAGTCCGCGAACGTCCACACGGTGTAACTGCGCCCAGAAATGTCGGATTTGAAATCGGACAACGGGACCTGTGTCAGCGTCGGTTCACCTTCAATATTTCACAAACATCGATGAGGATATGTGACAGGATTAATACGGAGGATCGGAGGGTCTTCGGGGCTCCGAGCTCACGCGGCCATCTTGGTTGACCGCGAAGCTCCTCCTCCAATTTGTATATTCTTGATGTGCCTCTGTGCGCAGAATCTTTCGGTCCTAGGAATATAATCAGCACACTTTGCTTCCTAGATGGCGTATTTCAAGTTTATTATTTGAAAGTTCAGCACAAAAACATTTGGTTTTTTTTATCATTCCAAACATTTCTTTTAAGTGTCAAAGTCGCATCTCGCATTTCAATTAGTGAAAGGGTAAATTAATCTAATAGCATTGCTAAGCCACATGTAGAACTGAGGGGCCCATTATGATGGTGTAATGATCGGCAACTCCGGGCCGGCGGTGGCGATCGTTACAACATCGTCATGCGATTTCCCCCACCATATTATGATGGCGGTGGGTATTGCAGCAGACGGAAAGTCCGTCTGCAGCTTTTCCGCCTGTGGCAATCATAACGATTGCCTGCTGGGCGGAGCAGGGCTCTAATATGGTGGTGGTGCCTAGCAGGCACCGTCTACCATATTAGGATGTCAGGTTTGTAAGGTCTTTCCATGGTGGCAACGCCACCATGGAAAGGCCGGTGGGGATTGTGTTTGGGAGCCCGGTTCGTGCCTCTCTTATATCTGGAGGAGCTGGGTTGCACTTGCGGGTACCTATGGTACCCCCCTACATTTCACTTCACCAAGTGGCAGGCACCGTGTGGTGCCTGCCATGTGGTGCAGTGAAATGCCTTTGCATGCGATTTTAACATCGCAGCGAGTGCTGCTGTTAGCAGCTCCCACCACAATGTTAAACTGCAGAATGCGACCGCCATGGGGCAGTCACATTCTAATTCCCGGTGCGGGACCACTGTATGCCTGCCGGCCGGTCCTAACACTGCACCCGGCATCCTAATGAGGCCCTTAGTCTCAAAAATCTTTCTGTTGTTTTTATGGCTGTCTTGTTTGACTGATTTGGCAGGTTACTGGAACAAGGGATTGCAAAATGGTCTGTCCAAATCCTTGTTACAGGGTTCTCATTTATAACTCTGTTAAAGTTTGAAAAATGGGGTCAAGAGGATCACCCACCACGAGTGTAGGATCGGAAGAGAGAATTTGTAAGTTGAAAACCTTTAACCTGTCATCAAAAGTTTGGGGTGTACTTTAGGACTGAAGTAATATTAGATTTTGTTTGTGTAGACAGAAATTGCCAATTTTGTTGATTAAAGAAGTAAGCTTAATAAAAGATATGTTGGAAGAGAGTTAGAGAAGAGCAAAGTAAATTAAGACATCATTAACATGATGAGGCAACCATTCTGTTAAATAGGGAGGTTTCTTGAATTATGGACATTGTGTTATGGCTCCTCCTTATTTTGTACCGCAGTCAGCTTTAGTTTTTTTACCTGGGAAAAGCTCATCTACTGACAGGATTATCATAAGTGGTTGTAAGAAATTGGGTTATTACTTGAGAGGGGTGAAAGCCCCGTTCAAATAATAAAGACTTTGTCACTGTGAAGAACAATAGTTACTAAATAAACCGGTGCTTGACCTTCTGGTAGCTTGGCACAAAAGCAAACAGGTTAGAGGTAATGTATGAAGTATTTATGCATCAAACAGTAATTGTTAGAACTGACATCCTTGGTGTGTTTTCCTCAGTCTTTTTGGCCTCTGCCTCTTGTATTTTTGCTAAGTGTTGAATTTCGTCTTTGCTGGTCTACATGCTTTTTGGCACTTTGCCACTCCTGATCAGTGCCAAAGTGCAAGTGCTCCTTGTATACAGTGTGTTGATGGATTATTGTTTCCATGAGTGGCTTATTTGAATTATGGCTAAGACCCTAGCACAGTGCACTGTGTGTGCCCAGTGCCTGTAAATAAATTGCTGCTAGTAGTCCTGCAGCACGGATTGTGCCAATCACACAGGCAACCTTTTAAAGGTGTCTCATACCTGCCACTACAGTGTCTGTGTGCAGTTTTTACTGCCATGTTGACCAGGCAAGTGCACCTACTTGCCAGGCCCTAACCTACCCTTTTCTTACATGTGAGTCACACTAACATAGGCCCAAAGTACCTCATGGGCATGTTGCAGTGTATGTGAAAGGTGGGACATATACTGGATGTGTGACATGCCGTGATAGTGATGCACTGTGTATTTTGTTTTTCACTATTGAAAGGCTATCTGTCCCATAGGATAGCATGGTAGATATGTTGTAACATCTTACAAGTATAACTTTCCAAGATAGAAAGATGGAGTTTACGTTATCTGAACTCAGAATTTAATAACACATTTTTTAGTAAAGATGGCTGTTAAATTGTGGGGTTGAAAATGCCACTTTTAGAAAATAGACATTTTCTTGCTCAGCCATCCTATGTGCCTCTGCTGAATTGTGTATTGACTGTCTGGTATTGGAGTGACAGGAGCTGGGGATGTGCATTCGATGCAGACAGGCACGGTTGTGGAGGTGTGTCCTGCCTTTCCTGGGTGACTCAGAGCTGGGCTGAATAGATCTGGGCTGCATTTAGAGTAGTGGGAGGAGTTTTCCTCACACCTGAATAGGCCCAGTCTCATGGGCACAATGCTGTCTTTACCTCCTGCAAAAAGGTGAGGACAGAACTGGTTTGGAATGAGCTGAGAGACTTTTTGCCACAAGAGAACAATGGAAAATAAATATTGGGGCCTAGACCCCAGAACTTTAGATTACTTCTGGACTCAAGAGGAACCTCTTGGGAAAGCTGAAGCAGATGTACTGCCCCATTGCTGTGTAGATGCTTTGCTGGTTTTGCTGGGTTAGCCTGCAGTGTCTGCTTTCGACAAGGAGAGGACAAACACTGAACTGTGCTGTGTATCCTGCATGAAGATGATCTCCAAGGGCTTTGTGTAGAGCTTGCTTCCTATTCTGAGTCTCAGTGGCACAAAGACTTCACTCCCTCTGTCCTCCTGCAGCTGGAACTGCTGTTTCAGCTGCAACAGAGGGGAAAGGCAACACCGATGTGGTGAGCTGCAGCAAAGCCATGGGCACCCCTCGTAAAGTGCATGAAGTACCGTCCGACTTGCCCCACATCCCCTACGCCAGCTGATGCTGCACCACTTCGACTCTGATGCTTACTGTTCTTTAGGGTACATATTAATCCAGGTCCATCGATGTGCACTTCGTAGTCAGTGCCCTACATTGTGATTTTTCATCTATTACCACATCGTAATAGCCCCAGGTGGATCTATTTGTTGCAACAAGCCCTATTTTTGTGAAAAGCCTATTGTTTATGATATCTTGATATATGCATGGTGGATTTTTGTCAGTTTGGTCTTCTTTTGTTTAGATAAAGATTCCCTATTTTTCCATTTGTTGTGTTTTCACTGAGTTACTGTATGTGTGCACAAATGATTTACACATTGCCTCTGAGATAATCCTGCCTGCTCATGCCAAGCTACCAAGAAAAGGTGAGCTGGGGATGTCTAAGGACATAACTCCCTTACCCTTACTAGAAGCAAAGATCTCTACATTGGACATAGGTGCAAACCAACTATAAAACCCAATTTCTAACAGTTATAAAGTGAAAAGACAACACTGATGAAATTCCAAACCAACTTAGAAAAATAGCGTAATCTTCATTGCATAAAACAACACCAGAATGACAAAAATCCAGTCAGTAGAACCAGAATTATGAGTTTATAAAAAGTTATATGTAATAATAGTGCAAAAAAGTACAAAGTGCCACTTGCGGTTATCTGGTCGCACTGGACCGAGGGAAAGTTGCAAGTTGAGGCCAGTTGTGATGGAACGTGGGTGGCATACAGGGACTATTATGTCCCCACTGAGGAGTTCCCTTCCCAATTCTGCATGAAAAGTGTCCCTCATGTTTGGAGGACTGGGAGTAGGCAGGTGTCAGCATGGGTCATTGGTGAGTGTTCTGGTAGGTCACTGCTGTCGCATGAAGAGTTAGTTATTTCTGGAGCTTCAAGTTGGTGGTCATCACAGGCTGTCATTGTAAGCGAGAAGTCAAAGTCTCGCAATGGGGGTAATTATTGACTGCTGCAGTTGGCATGAAGAGCAGGATCCTGTGAAGGTTTGCATTGGTGGTGGTCACAGGAGGTCGATTATCAGTAGAAGAGGTCACTTTGCAGTTGTGAGCAGCCAAAAACTTTGGTATCCTCATCTTTGCATCAGTAGGAGCACATTCTGATTCCAGCCAAAAGTCCAGGACTTGGGGGCACCTCTTGGTGATCAGGATACACTCCAGCAGAGACCAGCAGCAGGGCTCAGACCGATCCAGGCAAGTCCAGTTGGTGCTGGTCAGCTGGACAGCTAAAGTGAGGCCTCTGGAAGCATATTGTGTTCCTGCAGCTCAACCATAAGGTCAGACAACTGACTCTGGGAGTCAGTTCTGGAGAGACTGTGTTCAAGGCACTTACAGGTAAATGCATCATTGTAGGTATTTGCGATTTCTTAATTGCGATTTTTAAGGAATCGCAAATAAGAATTTGCAAATGTCTATGCATGAAGAAATCACAGAAAAATGTGCGATTTCTAAACATTCCTTAATTGTGACTCGCAAATTGCGAGTCGCAATTAAGGAATCCCTCCCCATTCATTCCTACGGGCCTAGAGGCCCATAGGAATGAATGGGAAGACATACTCAATTTGAGAATCGCAATTAGCGATTCGCAAATGGAGAATGCGATTTCAAGGGTGCAGGGGTGTCCAAAGGACACCCTATTGCACCCCTGAAATTGATATGTGCACCCATGTTACGCACACACATGCCCTAGGGGCATGTGTGTGCGTAACATGGGACATTTAAAAATGCACTTTGATGCTTTTTTTTTAAAAATCGCAATTTACCACCACCTTACATGTGATGGTGAATTGCGATTCTTAATAGCGAAATCGCAAATCTTTTTACTTTCTTGCATTGCATTTAAGGAATCGCAAATTGCGATTCCTTAAATGCAATCGCAATTTGAGAAATCGCAAATTTTGCGATTTCTTAAGTTGCGAGGGGCTACTTGTTTCATGCATTCCAAAAGCCATTTTTTGCGATCGCAAACGGCCGATTTTTGCGAATCGCACCGTTTGCGATCGCAAAATGCTTTGATGCATGTACCTGTTAGATCCAATGTTCCTTCTTCAGGTAGCAGGGCATTCTTTTGAATTATCCACAGGTCGAGGAGTGTACTGATGAGAGGGTGTGAAGATGCTACTTTTATACCTAGACGTAGCTTTTGTATGAGAGAATTTCCTCGCCTACCCCCAAAAGTTTTTGGGGTTAGTTTTTCCCTTCCCCTGGTCCTGCCTACACACTGTCTAAGGCTACAAAGGCAAGGGCAGCCTGGTGTCAGATTCCTTTGTGTGTGCTGCAGAAAAATGAAGTGTAATCAGAGCAGGACACAGCTTCTCCCCAGACATTCTGTCAAGAATATCGCCGTCCCTCACAACAAGCGCTCTTTTGCATCAATGCCTGGAAGCAAAACCTAACCCACAACAGAAGAGTCAACCCCAGTCATGTGACCCAGGACACTGGCAGAAAGGCAACGTTGGAATCGGCAGAAAACGTTAAGCATTAAAATAAAGGTTTCGGCCTGGCAAAGGGCTTATTTGCCAGGTCAGAATATTAGTTTAAAACTGCACTACAGGCTGCAGTGGCAGGCCTGAGACATGTTTTACAAGGCGCCTTTAGAGGATGGCACAATGAGTGCTGCCACCCAATAGTAGCATTTAGTGTACAGGCCCTGTGTATAGATAGTACCCTTTACTAGTGACTAAGTAAATTAAATGTGTTAATTGGAGGGATGATAATGTTACCATGTATAAAGAAGAGAGCATAGGCAGTTTGCCACTGGTTAGCAGGAAAGTGCAGCAATAATGGGTTCAACAAAAAACTCATGACTTGAAGGCAAAGTCTGAGGGAATACCATACCATTCCAAGCATGTCAGGTCTACGAGGGGTCGATCAAATCTCAGCAAGAAATAGTATTTATAAATTATACAGTTAAAATAATGTTTGAATTGAGTTCTAGTGGGCCATAGCAGATAGTGGGTTACTGAGCATGGCTTATTAACTTTAAATTTTGTCATGGAGAGTGATATCTTGGACTAACACAACTTCTTCAGGGATATGTGATGAAAATCAGCATTTGCATACATGTAAAACACGACATTAAATTCATGTAACAGATTAGCAAGCATACATAAATAAAGAGTGGAAAGGAAATGGCATACTTGACCTTTCCTGCCTTACAGCTACTGTTACTTTCCAGTGCAAAGAACGGAACTCCCAATACAACCCTCTGTGATGATTTGCTTCACTCTTCTGCAAATTGTGGAGCTTATTTGTAAGAGCCCTGTGACAGTTTTGCACAAAAGATTTATGAAGTCACACAAAGCTACCCTGCATGGCTTTGAGTGGCCTCATAATTCACGGGTAAGGTGACGCATCGCAAATCGCCGCGTCGCCTTACTCTGCGCCTGGAAGGTGTTCCATTGGCATTGCAGTGGGTTTTCCTACGCAACACCCATGGAATTTGACACTGCCCCAGATTTAAAAAGAGATGTAAACCTGGGGAAGCACAAAATCTGTACACATCCTGAGGTGAGGCATAGCAAGCGGAAATAACTTCTCATTTTTTCCTCTTTCCATGCGTGCTGCATTCTGCAGCCCACATGGAAAATCTTAGGATTGTTTTTGTGCAGGAAGGTGCCCCTTCCTGCACAAAAACAATCCTGCCTGCAACGGACTCATCCTTGCACTATTGTGCAAGGGTGCCTCCATTGGCTATAAGCTGCACACACGGCACCAGTGCAGACAGAAAGGACAGGAATGCACTGTATTGCTTATGTACATGCCCTTTCACTTTGGCTTAGGGCAGTGCAGCAAGCCATATTGCCATAAATGCAGCTCTGTTAGTTAAGCTGGGCCTACGTGGCGAACACACATCTTCCTAATGTGGCCCCTGCTAACTCATTCACATTTCGATGTACTCTTTCTCCAACGCATGAACGGACCTGATTTATACAAAATGTAAAATACAGAAAACAAAAGTTGGTAAGTTAGCATTTTTGCATAGCACCTGCAGCATATAAAGTACATTTCTGTTTCAGGGCAATCAACATTGAATAACATGCCAAGAATACTGTCAAAAGATTCTCTATATTAATCCGGAAAAAAGATCATTATTATTGCTAGAACGATTTTCAGCATTTGCAGTGATCGATGTATCTGCCTTCAGCTTAAAACCTGGGTGTTGAAAAAGAATCCCCAAGTTCATTTCTCACAGTCCTTCTCAATCAGTGAGTTGTATTTTTCTATTGGAACTTTGCTCTACTGGACACTATCATGCTGAGAAAAAGAAAACATGAGCCCTGAAGGTTAAATCCATTCCGTGCCATATCTTTGGAAAGTACAAATAAACAGGAGACTTTTGCTTTCCTTGGAACGATTCACATTAAACAGAATAATTTCTGTTTTTTGGAGCCTGAAAGTTAAATGTGAAGCGGCAGGACAAAACAAGATTAACCTTTGTGTCCATAACTTTTCTTACAGACGCAAAAGAGAGTATGATTTTTCTGCTTTTTTTTTTAAATAGAAGGATTATAAAATTTATAATCATAAAGTTAGCTTGCTTTGATCTGCCAAAACAAACTCAGATCTCACTAAATTAGAGAAGTATTCTACGCGAGACTCATAAATGCAAATGTTAAATTTCCATAGTGAATCCACAAAATTGTCTCACATTTTTTACTAATCTTTGCTAAGTACCTTGGGGCAGATTTACAAGCCCCTTGTGACAATTTTACGTCGCCGATGCGTCACAAAAGTGTAAACAATGCATCACGTTGCAACACATTTACAACATGACACATCTAGGGAGATGCCTCACGCTGTAAAGCCCTGCATCACATTATACCTGCGTCAGGTATAATATTTGCAGGGTGGGCGTTCTGATGCAAGAAAGCCTTGTAAAAGTGATGCAGTGAAATCTACAAGATTTCACGGCGTCATTTCTACAACGCCACTGCGTTAAAACTTTACGACTGGTTGAAGCAGTCATAAGGAGTGTTGCAGCAAATTAGGAATAGGCATTCCCGAGCATTGATGGAGTTGCATCGTGCTTGCGACACGACTCCAGCAATTCGTTACCGGTATGCCAACAGATGCATGACACATCTGTCAATCCTTGCGCCACGGTGCGCCGCATTGTAAATGCGATGCATCCATGGTGGCGCAAGGGGTTTTTTGCATGACACAATAGAACTAACGCATCGCTGCTAAAATGCAGAGATGCGTCAGTTCTTGCAAATCTGCCCCTAAGAGTTTGACCAATTATTGATCTTACTGATCGATTTCAAGCAATGGCTCTCCCAAGTGATCATTGAAGCTGCTCAGGCTATTCTATGACGGGGTTAAGTCAGTAAATGTTCTTACTTTTAAACGCATATATGAAAAATCCAGTAAAATTATGGCTTTGTTTTTATTTTTTCATTGGGTATGCTAGTTTTTTTTGCCATTTAAATTTCGTGAGGTTCCAGATTTTCCATCTTCATGTAGTTTGCATTTTACCCATTTTTCCTTCACCATTGCCAGAAAAAAACACACCCTATAGTGAGATAATTCTCACACTAATGTTATGATAGGAGTTTATAAAATGCAACAGTTACCTCAAGGGTGGGCTTGTGGTAATTGTGGTCAGAGTTGAGAAATATGCTTAAAAAAAAATAATTTAACCTGACTTCCCACATGTATGGTAAAATCCATGCTACCTGCAAATATGCTTCAAAATTGAAGCAAAAAAATGTATGGAGAAAAATTTGCTGCAAGATTGCTTTTTGAGAAGCTTTACAGTGTATGATGGCTTTGCAAAAAATTGGGGTGGGCGGAACTTGTGGAGTTTCTGCTGTGGAGTTACATGAACACTCCCCAGGAATTTGTGGAGTTCCGCGAGTGGGTGGAATCGGCATGTTGTGGTGATTTTTAGAGCCGGGAGCTTGTTCCACACTGCAAAAGCAGAGCGAATGGACCGATATGGTGCAATAGAAGGTACTGCTTCTTTACTGTGGCTTAAGTAGATTTTCTACGCAAGCGGCAGCTATCTCACTGCAACCGCCTGCGGCCGCCCGCCTTGAGAAAAGCTCAGAGGGTGACATCCTATCATCCAAACACCACACTAGGGGATACCAATTCTTGCTCGTCAACTTACCGTTGTGAGCCACACACAAGAAAAAACACCACGCAGTGGCTGGCCAGGTTTTGCCGGAACTCCACATTACGAGTATAATGCAGAGTGGGCAAAAGTTTATGAACTCTGCAGGAGGAATGTATCGCCAACCACATTTCTGCTAAGTATAATTCTATAGAACGATGTTTAAACATAACTTGATGTGCATGATATTGATCATCTTCCAACATGCCATATAATGTACAGTGCTCTGTTGCTCCTCGCTTGGTTTGCACTTTATAAATGCCATAACAGACATTCATAAAAAAGCATGACTGACAGAAATTTTTGCAAAAGTCATAGTTTTCGCATGAATGTCGGAAAAGATAAACTTTACAAACTCTGGTCTGCTCTAGATTTTTCTATAAACCATCACAAAGGGCATAGAAATAGATACAAACTGCAACACCAAACACTTTTGATTTGTCAGTAGTAGTTTTGTCCCTTACATCTCTTTCTTTATCCTCATCACAGTTCGTTTTTCAGTAAGACTGAGTCCCACAATGTGACCTGTAACTAAGGGCTTGGTGCTATGGTGCTCCCCCCTTTTTATAATACCTCAGTAGCATTCCCACTAACTGGACATAAGTGAATCCTCCGGACCTCAACATTAGTTTTTGTTTTACTCTGTCTTGAGTTGTGTGTCTATGAAAAGGCTGGATGCATAGCAGTATTTATGGTCAAATATGTAGAAACTTTTCATTCCTTACATATAGAGTATAGCCACTGCTACTGAGACTTAGCCTCTGCAGGCCACTTAGCTTCACTGCTACGTTATTGGAGGGTCCCTAACCCTGCGTTCTTCCATCACGCTTCTGCTCTTTCCCACTACAAGATTCCTGCCCATGCCATTACAGCACAGCTGAATCCAGAAGGACCACCCATGTCTCGATGTTCAGGTGTCCACGGTGGTGAGGCACTGATGTGTTCTGTATCTTCTAGGAGCTGCATTGCTTCAGGATTGGCTGGAAAAATACAAAGAGTGCCAGGCAAGGATCAATCAGTGGTACTAGGCAGAAAATACATTGAAGTGTTGTGCTAGACTTCAGGTTTAAGGCATCTGAAACAGAAGTAATGTTTTTTAGTCTAGCACCAATACCAGCAAACGGGAAAATATAAATGCCATTTAAAAATAAATGTTTACTTTCTGGATTACCTTTCTGGTGTGAGGTTTTCGGCAAAAGGCTTGTTCAGCCTGTTCATATTAGAGCAAAAGAAGCATCATAATCATTTGTGTTTAGCTAGTTTCAGTGACCCGGATGAAGAAGATCATAAGCAGAAGCACATGGCACATAAAACAGCAAGGTTTTAGTTATACCTGCACCAAGGACGAAGATGCAGGTATTGTGCTGTTTTCTAAAGGTGTGCCCCCTGAATATCGAAACCCTGAAATCGATGGGACATAATATTGAGGACAGAATATCAAAAATTAAATATTGGCAAGTAAGTAAGTGTACATTTTTCATACCTAACTCTACATTTATGAACCTATGCTGTACAAATATCTTCAAGGTACATAGATCTGGAGCTAGGAATAGTAAGTAGGAGTAGTTTCGACATTTTGTCCCTCGATATTATGTCCGTGATATTCTTTTCTCTTAATATTATTGATGTCCATATTCCGTAGCACAACCCTTCAAATGTTGAAAGGTCACATGATAGCAGGGCAGCTGGTGACATTTGAATGTGGGGGGACGTAAACTGATTAGCACCGTTGCAAGCCACCATAAATTTTGAAAAAAGAGAAGAAAAATCGTGCATTTTCAAGCAAATTTGAGAAAGCAGGAAGGTTAATAAAGCAATTGTGAAAGTGCATTTATTACATTAATAGATGTCATAACATAGGTAGCTGCTTATTCAGTATAACCACAGAGCTTCAAACACATGCCGCGCACACACATGCAGACTCACACACACCCACACATCAATCCACACGCATACTCACACAGACACCCCCCCCACACACACACATACAAACACGCTCACACACACATCCACACACCAACACACATCCCTGGGACATAATGCACACAGTGTTGCATACGAAGGCCTGCAGAACACACCCCTCAGACGGTCTCAAACATATATCCCCCCTTTCTTCTTCCGGGATCATTCACTTCTCATCAGCTGCTCGCCGGATTCCCAGCCCCCATGTTTTAGATACTTTCTCTGGTGGCGGTTTCTCTTTGCGGGCGTCGGCGCTCCGCCCCAGGTAATTTGCACAGTTTATTTCAATAGGATTTAGTAGAAGTTCACGTTTATTTATTTGTTAAAAATATTCCAAAGAACACACGGGGCACTGGCTCTGAGACTGCTGCCCAGCCCCAGTCACCAATACCGCTGCCCCAAGTTTATACATCCGCGTGACGTCCACTGATTGATTTGCTGATCTGTCTTTTGCCGGCTGAGAACCTCACAGCCCTGAAGGCTGTGATGTCATCAGCTCGGCAAAGACATAGCCTGGAGGCCCAGTCTCCACCCCCTAATGGCGTGGAGATTAGGTTAGCCCCTGGAGTTTTTAACACAAGCCCGGGATTGCTAACGTCTCCACGTCAATCAGAGTGGAGGAGACTCAGGAGAGATTGCTGTCGTGTCACCGCACTCCCTCCCTACTCGTCAGAGGGCGTGGTGAGACCCTCCCTGTGACAGTTGGGATAGGGACCGTCTGCGCAGACTCAGACACTTCTTCCTGCGCATGCTTTTGCAGTTGGAGCCTTGGAGGAGAAGTAGCAGCCATTTTATGTAGTAGAGACTTGTGAACTGCTCGGGCAGGTAGGGCCCCCCAGGCGGGCAATTTTTAACTTCTGCTGCACTGCGTGTGTAATGTTAGTGTACAATTCCATGGTGGAGCGGAGGAATAAAGGGAACTAGTTTAGTTTGAGGGCAGAAAGGCACAAAACACGAGTTGAACAGAGGGCAGAAGGGAAGGCCTAGTCCATCCATTTTGGTAATGGTGTTTTTTTCACTTGGTTCAGGCTTCACACAGCACCATGTGTGGCGGTTCAATACTTTCTGTGAGGCTGAGGCAGCAAATCTGGCATGCTCGCTTTATCGTGCACAGTTTCACTTCTTAATGAAACACTAGTTTCCAAAAGAACCACCAGAC
This sequence comes from Lissotriton vulgaris, assembly GCF_964263255.1. Taxonomy (NCBI): domain Eukaryota; kingdom Metazoa; phylum Chordata; class Amphibia; order Caudata; family Salamandridae; genus Lissotriton; species Lissotriton vulgaris. The sequence goes on along the minus strand of NC_141685.1, from coordinate 416,381,948 downwards.
ATCTGTGCAAACCCTCACGCTAGCTGGCTGTTGTGCATATGGTGCAGGGTGGTTGGTGGTGTTCGGAACGCTGCAATACAGCACCTTAGTTGCATCGCAAATAAATAAAATATTCACCTCGGGCAGCAATAAAAGACAGCTCACTCACTCACTCACTCCCCGGACTAGCCCCTTCCGACTGAGCCACTTCCTGCCTGGCTGTGCCCCGTCTCTCGTGACACCATGGTGTGCCAGAGCGAGCCTGACACAACCCAACAATGACTTTCATCGAGTTCGGTGAAATACTGAAATAAAACCTATGTTTTCGTGCCAAGAGAAACGTCTGTGCCATTCACGATCAGAATTACTGTTTGCATGAAAAAAAGGGTTGTTCCTTTCTACTGACCCACACAGAGAGTCATTTAGCCTCCTTTTTTGATACAGCAAAAGACAAAAAAAATGACCACTGCATAGTTAACCATGGGACTTAGGTATATATGTCTTACCCTTTGGCAAGTGCTTGAAATTGAAAAATAAAAGTGCAGGTACTCCTCTGTAGCAGAGTTCCTGCTTGTTTCTGAGAAGTGCCGGTACTCTCCTTTGGCTAATCTAAGGTATCTGTCTAAATGGGATTGCCTTACCATGTGTGTAGAGTGCACACGGTAAAACCTGCTCACTGTCATAGTTCATTGCACCCACTATTAAACAAATAGTAAGTTCCTCTTTGCTGATGTAATGCGAAACTAGGAGAATATGATTGATGACCATTTCAACTACACCCCAAGCCCCATCAGACAGGAAGTAATAAATATCTGAGGTCAAAGGCCAGCGTGTATTGCTCATTCTCTGCGGTCAGCCGATATGTAATTTGGTCAACATAACGAAACAAACCCTCTGTATGCTGGTAACTAAACTCGCAGGAGAAAGGGCCAAATCATTTTGTAACCGGAGCTTGGCCTCGCACTCCATATAAACGCTGGCATTTATTCAGAAACCAATTATTGTATCTTTTGCAGGGGGGGAGTCAGATACTGAGCATGGGCATATCCTTTATTTTTTTAATTTAAGGGAGAGGAGCCACACTTTTTCAGCAAGAGTGTCGAACTTTTAGCTGACGAGTACTTACTGTAGACTCTCGGATAGATTTCAATTTCAAGCTGTGCGAATGACGACAGGGCGGGTTCAGTCACGCCAGGCCAGGGTCTCTCAAAGTACAGTGCAACGAGGGCAGAGACGGTCACGCGGCAGGCCAGTGCCGGCCAAGTATGTGCCTCTGAAGGGCCAGTGCGACCAGCATAATCCGTTCTGTGTGTTGGCCTCATATTAAAATGGCCTGCTGGGCCGGAAGGAGTCAGGTTCACGGAGTGGTGTTTTTTTTAAAAGCCATTTGCATTAGGGTACATTCCGTCACATTAGCTTTGACTGAGTCTCTGAAACGTCAGAGCAGTGCTCTTCAGACATTTTAATGCCGCAACCCTCCCCATACCTTCTTTCAAAAAAATAAAAACATTGCGCCTCTTCAAAAATGTTCACAATTATTTTATTGAATTGGCAATGTTTAAATAGGTCTAGACTTATTTAAACCTTGTAGTTCCTTCCCGCCAGCTCCCCAATATTCGGAAACACACAGTTATTTCTCATCGCGGTCTGCAGCATCACCCTCGGGGGGACAGATGAAGGAGAAGGGGAGACTCCCCTGGACAGCCACCGATGTCGGTCTCTCACCTCATCAGTGCTGCCAGCCTCCGGTCACAGTAGGTGTCCCACTCGCAGCAGGGCCCACCGCCTCCTCTGCTAAATCCGTTACACACACACAACCTAAATCTTTCTCGGTCCACCAGCAAGCCGTCATTTTGGAAGGCTGCCTCGCAGTCCACCGCACACCATAGGCCTCACGTCACGTCAGCCAATAGCCACTTATTAGATTAGAATGTGAACTACTTGGGCAGGTAGCAGGTAGGCCTGCTGCACTGCGTGTGTTATGTTAGTGTAGTGTAGACTAGTTATTCCATGGTGGAGCGGAGGAATAAAGGGAGCTAGTTTAGTTTGCAACAGAGGGCAGAAAGGCATAAAACACGAGTGGAACAGAGGGTAGAAGGGCACAAAAAACGAGGGGAAAATCATGAAGGGGAACAGAGGGCAGAAAGGCACAAAACACGAGTGGAACAGAGGGCAGCAGAAGGGCACAAGAAAACGAGTGGAACAGAGGGCAGAAGGGCACAAAAAAACGAGTGGAACAGAGGGCAGAAGGGCCCAAAAATCGAGGGGAAAAGGAGTGGAACAGAGGGCAGTAAGGCACAAAAAACGAGTGGAATGTTTACATGGTTGTCCAGAAGCCTTAGCCTGAACCCTTAGCCAAAATTAGACTTACACATTTCTTCTGTTACAGAAATTGTTTTGTGATGCAGTGAAATACTATCAATCATTGATATTATTTGTAAGATTTCGTGTTAGGAAATTCTCTATGAAGCCTTTTGTAGTTTCTCTGTTATTTTAGATTTTGTGTACTGATTAGAATGTTTGTATTTTCTTTTCAAATATCTTACACATTTTGTTCTGAAGATATTTTATCCACATGAATCTAAATTCAATGTCAAGTTAAACTTTCGGTGGAATGGGAGTGGTCTACTGATTGGAAGGTGCGGTCTTCAGCTGTTCAGTTATTTGTTATGAGGTGTTTTTCTTGGCCATGGTATATGATTAACCAGTATAAATATGGGTGTTGTCAGGTAGCGTTGGGCTGTGATTCGTTGCAAATGATAGGAAGATCAGTTGGGTAAGCAGATGTTTTACAACACATGTCAAGCCCTAACATTCCATTATTTACTCTTTACTGGACGTAGTGTGCCTATTTGTTTGAGAACACTCCTTTCAAAATCAGTGTCCAAAATAAGAATGGCCATTTTGAGCAAGAGCATGAATGTGTGCCTATATACTTATCAGGAAAGATACTTTGCAAAATATATACGCAATCAAAAGTGATAAGTTAACACCTCGTTATTCAATATTGTCCATGTAATATGGAACTTGAATTATAAAAATTGTGTTTAGTTTCTTGCCTAAAATATTTAGCCTATAAAGGTTGAGTATTTTTTATGAATATGATTGTATTTGTTTATGTGCACTTGTAAGGAGGAAACAAATGTTTTTACCATTTAGGTGACCAAAGCCATTCACGTATCTTGTCCAGGTCTGATTAAAATCTAGTGATCTGTGTATGCGTCTCTGAATCACAGTCCATGCACCATCTGAACACAAAAGTAAAATGGAAATGAAAAATATTTTTTTATTGACATTTCTGTCACAATATGTTTAGTGCAACGCGAATGGAATACATAGATTAACTGGTAAAACGCTATCATTCCAAATCCAAATAACTGACTAACCTATCCACTACTTAAAATGTACTTGCATGTTTCACTATACTAATTCAACACTAATCCTCTATGGGTCCCAATGTTTTTTGTCACTATTCTTTTTATTTGTTTTAATGATACTTATGTGTTGTGTGTGTTACAGTAATTCAAAGCCCTACCTCATTCACACACCGAGAAGAAACCTTGCCTGTACCAGCATTTTTGTCTACACCCCTTCAACCATTCACAAACCAACACAAAAATCCGACCATGCCACCATAAAATCAGCTGTTTCAAAAATCTGCCCGCACTACTGTGTTGACAGGTTCGCTGGCACCTGTATCCAGAAACTCAAATTGTATGCATTTGAACGTTTAGCAAAATCTGTTCTGTCTATGCTTATCTATGTGAACAGAAAGGTATCATTTCATAGACATTTTCATCAATGCGGTGATTAGTCATGTAATGTTTTATGTTTAGAATGTCATGAGCAAACCATGACTCATTTAATTTAAATGTTGATGGAGGCATCCCCTCGCACTCTTATGCATTCCTCCACTCACCTATGCAATTACATCACACATCTTACCCATACCAATGCCCCCAGCTATGCACTCACTTAATCTTTGGCCCAACCACCCTTGAACGCACACTTATCCTGCTCAGTTATCCACATGGATCTGCGTAAAGTTGTATATCCACCCATACCTATTCATTCCTAAACCACCTTGGCTTCAACCAAGCACATATCCATTCACTCTTACCTGCGCATTAATCCATCCTCTAATACCTGGCTGTTTACCCATATGTTCGCATGTGCATCAAGCTAGTTATGTGATTAACACCGATCAACCATAGTATGCATATACAGTCATCCAACAGTCTCTTTAACTATGTATTGCTCTTAACAGCCATCAGCGCATCCATTGACAACCACCTGTGATTGCATGTTGCCTTTTGTGTATTGTCTCACTGCATATCTCTACATTTTGTCTGTGTATGTTTCTGGGTATGCTTATAGTGCTACATGAATGTGTTTGCTGTTTATGTATCTAAACAACAACAAAGACATTACACACAAGCATTGGCATAGCCAATAGGTCCCACCTTAGGGACTTTATAAGTGTTTAGTTATCCAGCACAATATCCCTGGTGCAACAACATCAACTGTTACATGGCTAAGCACTTATATGGTCCCAAAGGCGAGACCTCTTGCCTATGCCATTGCTTGCTCTTAATTATTATTATGTTTCTTATTTAGTAGAATGCATGTTGGCTATAGTAGGCATGTAGGCTTTAGTGCATGTAGGCTATATAAATGCAATTGCAATTATGAGTACTTAACAAGGTCAAATTAACTGCTATGAAATGTTATGTTGTCATTTTAATGTTATTGCACTTTAGCTCTTGTGAAGTGCTGTGCAGGGTTTGTTTGCCTTGTGCGGGGCCTGTGGTGGGTCGTCATTTTGCGATTGGCAACTGGCGCAGTGTGTTATTCCGTCTGCCCCTCATAATGTGGTAGTTTTGAAATCACGAACACAGCCACATTGGGAACTCTGAGTCTGATCCCCGTTGAGTTTAGTTAATCACAAGAAAACCATGCATATGGGGTATTTTCGATAGCCATGGCAACAAAAACATCCTTACATATCACAACAAAGAGGATGTAGAACAGTACTGGTGTAGAAAGGAAATTACTTGGCAAAGTACTTGTAGATGGCTTTTTTACAAAAGAGAATTTAGTTACAGAAGATGAAAGAGTAAATGACATTTGAAATGTGTTGCTATACAATTATGGTTTTTTACTTAGTGAAAACATGACCCCATTTTGTGAATATCCTACTACTCTGGCAAGCTTTGCACTAACTTACAAACTATAGCCTGACATACTGATACAATGCACCTTCCATTACATACTTAAAGATGGTGCATACTGGGCTACAGTCAGTCTTGTAAGAATTACAGGATATTGTTTATTGGTATTTATCTTTATAGTCAGTCCTGATCCAAGTATTATAGTCAGTCCTGAATACAGTCTCGTTTTACAAACTTTTGCTGTAATGCAGTGGCCTTTAGGAAAAACAATTTTCTTCTGGCTATTCGGTAGATGAAGCTGTAGTTTGTTTGATCTTTTCCTAATTGCAAACTGATACACTGTAGTGTTGCTGTGTGGTAGAGGCCTGTAGAATCCTGGACATATTTCTTTTAATGATCTCTACTGACCATCATGGACTGATACTGAGTGGATTTGTTAATAACATTACTTCATTTATAATGATAGGGCTCATTTCTGAACTGAAGAGCATACTAGATTTGACACTATTGCATATCTTTAGATCTACTCATGACTCATTACCTCATACTTAATACTCAACACACCATAAAAAAATTGAAACAAATATATTAAGGCGGCAGCACTTCATGTTCATCAACTCCTTTACTTTAGCAAAATCTGATGCGAATTGCCATCTGCAGTGATGCAACATCTGTAAGGGAGGACTTATATTTGCATGCAAGGAGTCTGAATGTTGGCTCATTTCACTTTCATAAATGATATAACAATGTTTGTTTTCTTGTTGGAACATATAGAGTTATCTACTAGTAATATTTTGTTGGTGGCCTCATGGGTGTTAGATACTATAAATGTGTGAACCCATAAAACTTTGAGAAAGTTATGTTTCTTCCATGCACCAATACATATCTCATGTAAATATACAAGTTTTTTAAAGTACTGGTTAACCAGACACTTTAGCAGTTATGTACAAAGTATTTAAATTTAAAGTATATAAAACATACTTCTTGTACTATTAAACCTTCTCTACATAAAGGTTTTGGTCATCTTCCTGCTCCTTATTAATTTTTTTTAAAGGATTTTACCATACTGGATTGTTTAAATGTAAATCTATATAGAGCATTCTACATTACTGCTTGAATAATTGGCTTTGGGGTGATGGATATTTACGTGTTTCAACTGTAAAGCTAGCCGACTCAAAGTTTGGTTGACAGTCTATAAGATTGAATTATTTTTTTCTTCAAATGAATATTTCTATCTGTAGCCAATTATATCATATGAAGATTTCATTCACCTCCTGTGTACTTGGCTTTGAACAAATGATTCATAAAGGAAACAGATAAGCAGAGGTAGGGTAAACATTTTATGTGTTGCATGCATATATTTCATCTCTGTATGCTTATGTGTTTTTTGTTTATACATGGTGCCTTTATGCAAGCTATTGAGTTTCAAAAAATGAACACTAGCCAAAATGATATTCAATTATTTGTGGAAAAAGTAGGCATTTTACTCTGATGGGCTACCTGGAATGCCACTTTATCTCAAGTAGCCACTGGGTCAGTAGACAGATCCAACCTATTTATGCAACATTGTTAAAATTAATTGTGGTTTATTGCAATTTCGAATGGTTTATTCATGAGGCCTTGGAACTGATGATAGTTTTAGGGGCGGCAGTGGCCTGTTTCTGTTAAGCACAATGGCTTCGGAAAGTCTTGAAAATCCACCATTTGGCTGCTAATTTTTCAAAATTTTCTGGTTCGGGATCGCTCGCTGCGGTCGCTCGCACGGTGTGCTACACCAAATATTATCAGCCCACCACTTTCAAATCTCATCAGCCGCCACTCACTTTCTCTGTCCGTCATTTGGCATTTTTAATTTAAAGAAGGCTGCAGCCATGCCAGTACTGCCACACGGAAGGGCACAGAAAGTGGGCACACGTCGTATGGGGGCAGACGGCTGGTTTCTAAGAAAGAGGACAAGCTGCGCCTGTCAAGCTTTCTCTTGATTGAAGATTTTCAGCAGCGCCCAATGTCAGTGGCACCGTGGCCACGGGCGTGGGGAACCCTATTGTTCTGTTTTTTACAACTAGACCAGACCATGGGATGTCGGCCCCCTGTCCTTGCCCATCGCATTCTTCTTGCTACGCCACTGAACTTGTTAGAGAAGATACTCCATTGTCGATAATATATAACGTTTACTAATTCTGACGAGGCCTCAAAGCGCTTTGTGGCGGGGTAGTAACTACTCCATGGAGCTCAGTTATTTTCTACTGCTGTTATTTTCTACTGCTAGTTGTAGTGGGTTGCACCTGGGTTTGCTCATACCTGCACACCGAATGACCGATACATAAATCTCCCTTTAGTGGACCGCTATTGGGTCGCAAACTGCCCACACCCGCATAATTCCTGATCACTTGCACGGTTCAAGGGAAATCGCACCACCCTTTTCACTGCCTTTGGAGCACCATCACTGGGACTATCAGTGCAGACAGACTGATGACAGACAGATACACGGAAGATGACAAGTTCATAAGCACCCTATGCAGCACTCTCAATTGTCAAACCAACAACATGCAGGTTTACACACTGCTCCCTGAGGCTTCCACAAGGCCAAGGGATTGTCTAACGCAACCCTAAACAAAACTGCATAACATATATAATAACCCGAACTGCCTTACAATGACTTGCGACACAATTCTGGGGCAAGGATTGGTTGAAGCCTTAGGCAAAATCACGTTTTACCATATGTGCGCTCTTTTTACATATGGAATGCTACATTTTGTGGACGGAGTATACATACATGTGCGATGCAAGCTTCATCTCATTGTGTGTGTGTGATGGTGTTTCGCGTTTTACTGTATGTTGTGCATCTTCGATGATAATGGCGCCAACTTGAACTGGAGTCTGTACCTGGTCGCGCCGCAACACATGTGCATGTCATCGCCAATGACATGCACTTGTGTTGCTATTTCAACACAAAGGATACCTCTGACACCATAAATTACACTTATTGTTTTTAACACATGAGTCCCTTTTATTGACTATGTGCTGTCTTACGTTTTGACTTTTTCTTTGTATATCTTATTATATATTGGTATCTGCATTCATTTCAAAGCTCTCCTTTATGCAAATCATATATCGCTATTGAAAGACAAAATACATTTAAATTCACAGTACATTCAACTATACACAAAACATATATACACTGTACATGCTGCTAATTATTTCATTATGTACATATTCATTAGTTGGTTTAATCGGATCATTCCAAGAAGCAATAATAATATTCAATAGGTCCTACTTTATATTGTCAGGGATTCGCTAACTGGGGTGATTAGATTTTTAGTCCCTCAGTTTAAAGCTATGTCTCTGGCCCTAGATAGTGTAGGAGGATATCACTATGTACAGTGATGCTCTGCTGGGAAATTGTTCTATTGTCCAGTGTTCCTCATGTGAATAAGGTCAAGAGAGCATCAATGTCTCCAGTCCACTATTAGATGCCAACGCGTTTCGACCGTCTTAGGGTTAGGACAAGGTAAGTCTTCTGTGTGCGGTCTTCATCAGGGCTGTATACTTGGACTGTAGGACGTCACCCGTAGTTTTCTTTATCCATTGTGGTAGATTCAGTTCTCCCACTTCTGAGTCTATATTGCAAATGTCGATGTATTTTCTCCTGTGTTTTCTTCTTATTCCGTAGTTTGTTGCGTTCTTGCTCCCGGCTAGGTTTTCATCTACGCGCGTTGCTTGGGAGCAACGCGAAGAAAAGACAGAAGAAAATACATCGACATTTGCAATATAGACCCAGAAGTGGGAGAACTGAATCTACCACAATGGATAAAGAAAACTAAGGGGGACGTCCTACAGTCCAAGTATACAGCCCTGATGAAGACCGCACACAGAAGACTTACCTTGTCCTAACCCTAAGACGGTCGAAACGCGTTGGCATCTAATAGTGGACTGGAGACATTGATGCTCTCTTGACCTTATTCACATGAGGAACACTGGACAATAGAACAATTTCCCAGCAGAGCATCACTGTACATAGTGATATCCTCCTACACTATCTAGGACCAGAGACATAGCTTTAAACTGAGGGACTAAAAATCTAATCACCCCAGTTAGCGAATCCCTGACAATATAAAGTAGGACCTATTGAATATTATTATTGCTTCTTGGAATGATCCGATTAAACCAACTAATGAATATGTACATAATGAAATAATTAGCAGCATGTACAGTGTATATATGTTTTGTGTATAGTTGAATGTACTGTGAATTTAAATGTATTTTGTCTTTCAATAGCAATATATGATTTGCATAAAGGAGAGCTTTGAAATGAATGCAGATACCAATATATAATAAGATATACAAAGAAAAAGTCAAAACGTAAGACAGCACATAGTCAATAAAAGGGACTCATGTGTTAAAAACAATAAGTGTAATTTATGGTGTCAGAGGTATCCTTTGTGTTGAAATAGTGTTATCGATTCCAGCCTCTGAAGTCCTCAATTGAATCAATCCCCCTATATATACCATGCACTTGTGTTGCGGCGTGGATGACCAGGTACAGACTCACTCGATTCCAGTTCAAGTTGGTGCCATTAATCGGGTCTGGCTCTGGCTGGCACGGAGGGCATCTGTGCAAGAGTCAAGTGAAGGTAGGGCCTAGGCCTGTGCTGCAGTCAGTATGCTCACAATGCTCACCATCGGAGGGGGGGCACGGAGCCAATCGGTCCTAGGCCCCCTGGCCGGGCAAGATGTTTATACGAATGAGTAGCCACGGCCAGCCCAGCTGACAGCATACAAGGGTCACCTCAGGCCTAGGCTGTTCCTCCCAGTCCCTTCTTCCCTTTTGCTTGCGCTAATCTCATGGCGCATGAAAGTGAAACTGGAAAGGTAACCAAGACTGAAGTTCCCTGGTGGTGAGATCAGGCACAGAGTGGCGCAGCCTGTGAAGAGAGTGGATGGATGCAGTGCAGGCAGTGCATGTGCATTGCGGTCTGTGTCACATCAGAGCGACAACACTGAGGGTCCTCTGCAGGGCAGGCAGCCCTCCCCACGCCCATGTTACTTACAGCAGGTGAATTGAAGGGTGGTGCGGTGCCCATGATGACTCTGCTGCTGCTTGTGTATGTGTGATGAGACCTTGATTGGAGCTTCTGAGAACTTCTGACATGTCACATGATTAATTGCTGACTACCGTACCGAGGATTTTTTTACAAATTCGGTCTGAGTCACTCTTACTTTTTTCACAGCAGCAGCAGGATGGATCGGATCTGAAACACGAACATGACGACGTCCTGCCTACTACTGTAAGAATAATAACTGTACAGACAGTCACAGTACACACACAACAGCGAGCATGATGGTGAGGCAGAGGTGGGAGTTGACTCGGTCTGCTGCCTGCGCACGTCGGCACAAGCCCCTAGAGAGTGAGACATCACTCACCTATACACCAGCAGCGCGTGCGTCCTGAAATGGCCAATCACTGCATGACTTCACATGAAGTCATACAGTGATTGGCCATATAAGTGCGGCTGAGGCAGTGTGTGCCACCACCCACGCGTGGCATCCAATAATGTATTGCCTGCCCTTCTGCGCGGTGGACCAGCCAATCCTGGCGCTGCATGAAGCGCCAGGATTCGCTAGGGGGGCACACTGACTACTCGCCCTTTGGAACCCTGGAGGCTGCGCCACGGCTGCTGTGAGAAGCAGCACCCCCTGGTCCCTCTCTACTAGTAAGGGGAACTTCACTGAGGTAGTGTGAATGCGTGGGCTAGTTACAGCCCAAAAATTTACGTGTGCAGTAGTACTGTTGCAGCTGAGTGACTGTCACTCAAGCTGCAGCAGCCCAGCCCAGCCCCACCCCCTGCGCACTCCCGAAAAAGTCAGGTGTGTCCCGATTCAGCGCAGCGGCCCTTATAATATTCAGAATCGATTTCCATGCCTATGCAAAAAATATTTTTAGTGTGCTCTTGACGGCGGTGCGTCCATGTGGCTTAGTGGGGCTATGCCCCTACGCCCCAATGGACACACCGCGACTGCATGATAGTATGAACTTTGCAATGCAGAATGCAAATTAGATAGGTGATGACTCTAAGTATTGTAGGGGGTGAAAATATCCAACTTGGTTCATACTCCAGTGCCAACTTCAGGGGATGAACACCCTGCTCCTTGAGAAGTCATTCTACAAGAAGAATAGTGTACTAAAGCAGTCCTTCACTGATACTGCCACGACTATCTGGAAAGCCATTCCACCAAATATTAGGACAGACACTTCCTTCAACTCTTTCATCAAAGAACTGAAAATTATATTACTCCACACCCCTTTCTATTAAATGAGTGCACTCGTGTGAAAAGGTAGTTCGATTCCAGAAAGAAATCTGTTTAATTTGGTAATAAAGGATTGTTTGTTACACTCTGATTTTTTCACCTATGTTTATGTCATTCTCCTTTTTACCCTCACCAGACTTATCAGTTGTATAGGTAACAGTACTCAGTATAACCCAAAATATGTATTTATTGTGGGAAAGAGAAGAGTATGCCAGTAAGACGTTTTATGGACTTCTGCTCCAAGTATTAGATTTATTGTCTCCAGTCTTGCCTCACCAAGCTCGCTCTAAATAACCATGCCAACATTTGAAATACCCCTTAATGGATCAGTCCATTGAAGCAACAGAGGCAGGAGGAAATGAATGGTAAGGCAAGAAATGGAAAGGGACGGGATAGGACAGGTAAGGAAAAGGAATGGGGAATACAACACATATACTTTCCATACACAAATGAAGTTGTAGAATCACATGCATGCAATACAAAATGTAACCATAGGCAAGGCAGCAATATAACTGCATGTAAAACATAATATGATTTGACAGAAAGTGAAATCATATGTTAAATATTCTGATCAAATTTACCACATCACGGTTAAAAGAGAATTTATCCCATCTTGTAGTCATAGCGTCATAGAAGTGGCCTAGAAATGCTGACTTTGCTTTTCACATCAATAGGATTTACAGTACAATGATCAGCTGTAGTGGCATCGAACATATTGGGTGGTCTGGATCACTAGGTAACTCTATCCATGCACCACGATTTCCCATCTTCAAGAATTCCCATGTTGCATTTGGCTTCTTTAAGTCTGGAGGGTTACGAAAATGTGTTGAACTTATGATATTCACTGGTAGATCTTTTGATTATCACTCATTGTCCATCCACAAAAGGGTTTCTATTTTATGGATCCTTTTTTACCATACCAAGATTTATAGTTTTCCTGGTCTATGGTTATTTCGTTTGTTTCTATCAGCCCATAGGATCTGTCCTCCATTCAACCAATTTGTTGTCAGTTTTGAACTAGCTTTCCTTCCTATCAGAGATGTAGAAGGAGAAATACCAGTCACCATATTCGGGGTGGTGTGGTGGAGCCCCAGCATGTTCTGCAGTGATTCCGTAATAGACTTCTGCATGGCGTGAGCCAACTGAATAGAGTCATTAATCAATCTGTCTGTTCTCTCTACTAACTCAGTAGCTTTGAAGCAGTAAACAGGTGTTTTTCATGTGTTTTAAGGACAAATTATTTAAGAAGATCACTACGCTTTCAGATACGAACGGTACCCCATTGTTAGTTGCAATGGTACTGGGGATCCCTTCTGAGGTGAAAGTCTCAATAAGAAATTCAATTCATTTTTCAGTATTGACATTATTAACAAATGTTGTGATGATCAAATGAGAGTGATAGTCAATCAGCGCAAATATGTATCTATGGTGTAAACCTCCTAGTTTGATATTTGCTATAAAGTCTAATCCTAGTATGTCCCATGGTTTGCAGGGAACTACCACTGGGGCCCCTGCAGCTCTATGTATAAGGTTAGTCTTGTCACTTACTCCACGATCATAACACTACCTCACTTTCTTTACAACCATCTTGTCCATACTAGGGAACCATAATATGACCTGATCTTGTTCTTGGTTAGTGTCCGGACTATATGGCCTTTGTAGGCTAGAACCCCAATACACCCTCTCATGCCTTCTGGATGTACAATTTTGTCTAACTTATATATGGTGTCACCACTTATGGACAGCTCATTATGTACATTCCAACATGGTTGTAAGTTATCTGGCATGAGTTGACATGTTTCTGGTCATACTTGTGTGATCTTTTCCTTCACAGCCTTTAAGGTATTGCAAAGTTTCATACATTTCTCACACTCCTGCATAATCAAAGCTAGGGTAATAATAGAAAAGGTGGACTCTTCTGGTATATTTAACTTATTCTTGTATGCATCAATAGTCATTCTAGACAGAAAATCTGCTACATGATTTCTATTCCCTTGTCACGTACCCTGTTTTGAAGTTAAATCCTTGTATGCCTGATAGCCATTTAGCAATACTGGGGGTGGCTTTTCCCATCCTTTAAGTAGACATGAATGAAGCAGGGGGTTTGTGATCCATTCTTAACAGGAAGGGTATACCCTAGAGATAGAATTTAAAACGTATAGTGCCCCCGAAGCAGGCTAGCACTTGTCAGTCAGTCAGTCAATACAAAGTTTATTGTGTAGATTACTTAAAACCATGACAATAGAAAACATGTAAGAAAAAACACAATTATACAGAAGTAAAATAAAATGCTAGATGCATGTCAAAACCATGCAATATGAATGGCTTATTGTGCCAGAGGAAAGGAAGCACTTGGTATATAGACTTTCTCTCTGCCATCTTCCCTTTCCCATGTCTGTTATGAAAATAATGGATAAAAGTAAGTTAAAAAAAAAACTTCCATAAAATAAATAAAACGTTTACAACAAAAAAAGACTCAATTATGGCATAGGCTAACTCTACTATGCATCAATGACCGTTATCCATGGGTTACGGGTTAATACATAATCGTCTCAGTGCTTTGTACAGAGTTTTTTAGGAAGTCCTGCGCAGCTTTAAAAAATGTACCTATTCTTGCCAATTCAGGGGGGACCATTGTGCTAAAATTCCAGTTCATTGCTTGGTTGCATAATCTTATGCCGTGAATTAAAAAGAGTGGCTTTAGTAAAGTTTGACGCCAATCAAGCAAGATCGGACAGCTGCACAGTAAATGTAAAAGAGATTCTGATTTGTAGCCATAGAGTCTGCACTTGTCTACTTTAGAAAGCAGCGGCCAGTTAGGATTAAAATCTTTGATTTGTAATGCCAGCATCCTTACTGCCAAGATTTTGGTCAGGCAGGCTTTCCGTATAGTACAATTAAGGTAAGGTTGTGCCCTAAGTCCAACTTGACTTTCATTGTTGTATGACGCTGCCAGGGCCCTTGATGGTGGAGTGGTATGAATTTTTTGCAGGTCCATGGTCTTGGAAAGTAATCTAGCCTATTTTTTCATTATACTTTTTATTGTAGCGAACGTAAATGAAGAAGCATTTAAAGTGGTCAAGTCGATTTGTAAAGTTTCTACTGATGTCTTTAAGTAAGTGGAGCATGGATTGATTTTATGTTTGAAGATATCTTGCAAAATAAATTTCAGGGTGACCAGTGTTGCTGTGATACATCTGTGATAGTATTTTACAAAATACCCCGTACTTGACCATGTGATGCCCTCCAGGCCAAATTCAAGTCTCACCAGGGGTCCCCTGGTATAACAGGGCAATTTAAACACTCTTTTGTATATTTTGAGATGTAATTTTTCAATGGTGTTGGTGAGTTGACCTGGAAAGGCCTCACTGCCGTAGGTAATAGCGGATGGTTCGGGTTCCGTCCTGCCCACGGCACAGAAACAGCAGTTTTAACTGCCATGGAGGATCTTCGAATGCGTGCAGACAGGGGCCAGCCAGTGGCATTGATACTGCTGGACCTGTCTGCCGCATTCGACACGGTCAACCATGCTAGGCTGCTGCAGAGACTTAGGGAAGTGGGAGTGGAAGGCACTGCATTGCTTTGGTTTCATTCCTATCTTCGGGACAGAAGACAGGCTGTCTCTCTTCCCCCTTTTCAATCCGCCTTTGCAACAGTACCCCAGGGAGTCCCTCAGGGCTCCTCCATCAGCCCCATCCTCTTTAATGTGTATCTCATCCCGCTAATCAAATTGATCCAATCCTTTGGGGTCAAAACAATAAATTACGCGGATGATACACAGCTTATTCTCTCGTGGGAAGGTGAAGATGCCATTTCTTTCTCAACCTTCCACGACTGCTTGAGAGAGACGGCTGGATGGTTACATAGTAACTCCCTCCAGTTCAACTCCGCGAAAACGGAGGTCCTGTTCTGTTCAGGCACTAAGATACCCCGTCAGTTTCCGAACGAATTCTGGCCCCCGGAGTTCAGAGACAAACCTCTGCCAGTTCCTTCGGTGCGCAACCTGGGAGCCATGCTGAACAACAAATTAAGTATGGAAGCCCAGGTGACAAAAACCGTGGGGGTCTGCACTGCCCTGCTTCGATCACTGCGGAAAATCATGCCTCTTCTCCCGGCACAAGCCAGGGCGTCGATAGTCAGGTGCACGATACTCAGTCGCCTTGACTATTGCAACGCCCTGCTCCTGGAGTCTCCAGTCACGATACTGGACCGACTACAGCGAATTCAATCTGCCGCCGCCAAGCTGGCTCTTGGCTGGACGAGAAGGGCCTCAGCCACAGCAGCTCTGGCTGAGCTACACTGGCTACCCCTAAAACAAAGAGTGGCCTTCAAGTCCCTCTGCATTGTCTTTAAGGCTCTGCACGGACTTGGACCTAAACCTCTACAAGCCCTGTTCCGGTGGTACACTCCTGCCAGAGACCTACGTTCATCTTCTGCTTGTCTGGTAAAGGTACCCAGATTTAACAGAACTAGAACAGGGGGCAGATCATTCAGCGTAGCTGCGGCCAAGCTGTGGAACAGCCTGCCCACTGACATACGTCAGATATCACAGCTTCTTCCCTTCAGGAGACGCATTAAGACATGGCTCTTCCCCAAATAAACTGTCCGTCTGACTGTTCTTCCGGTTTACCGCTAACAGAGTAATTTCCAGCGCCAGGAAGCCTGCAAGGTGTCAGTTCGCGCTTTATAAATTCTCAAAATAATAATAAATAATGGTAATACTGCCCTGAGTACCTTTCTAATTGGCGCAGAGGATGGACTTTCAAGGGCAGCGTGTAATTGACACAGTCTTGTGGTTATTAACGCTGCCTTGTTCTATATGTGATGCTTGTGTGTTGTTGATGCGCCGTTTGCAGAAAACCATGTGCCTAAATAGTTATAGGATATGGCTCCAGAGATTTTTAAGGGACCCAGGGACCAATTGTTTTTTTTGTTTTTTTTTGCATCCTTCCGAATGATAGAACCTTTGTTTTTGCTTCATTTACTTTCAGTTTATTCACACTATTGTATAGGTGGAGAGAGTTTAGTGGGAGACCTATTTTTGAGTTGTCGAGGAGGACGATGCCGTCTGCATATTGCAATATTGTGATCTTTGTGTTGCCGACTTTTGGGGAGATTAGATTAGCATTGGTAAGCACCCGCGACATGTCCGCTGTATATAAATTAAACAACATTGGAGCAAGGACGCACCCTTGCTTTAACCCTTGGGTGGTATTGATCTTCTTGGTTAGCGCAGTGTCAGACAGCTTGACCCTCACCCAGGTAGTTGTGTATAGCGATATGATGGAATTGAGAAGGCCGCTGGGAATGCCCCACGCCTGCAGTTTTCTCCAAAGAATGCCTCTGTCCACCAGATCGAATGCAGATGAATAATCCACGAAACATGCGTAGAGCGCTGGTGTCTTCAGGTTTCTTGCCTGGTAGGCAAGGTAGGATAGGGTGATTATGTTGTCCAGTGTGGATGAATTGGGTCTAAAGCCAGTTTGGCAAAAATGAATTATTACGTTTGTTGTTGCCCAAGCCTCTAGATCTTTTAAGAGTACGACTGCATAGATCTTAGCCTCAATATCCAACAAGGCTATCAGCCGATAATTGCAGGGATTCAGTCTGTCGCCCCTTTTAAAAATTGGGTGCAATATTGAACCTCTCCAGCTGTCGGGTACTTGATGGAGTTTAGTGCAGGTTGTGAACAGTGAGAGAAGTATTGCAGACCATAATGACGAGTCTTCTTTGAACAGTTGGGCCGGGAGGCCATTTGGACCAGGTGCACCTGAGGATCTTATTTTGCTTAGTACTTTTTCAATACTATTAATCGTAAATGTGGAGGCACTGTCCTCGGAGTCATCCGAAGGATCTGAGTATTCAGGCTGAGAGGCTCCTGTTTGATCAACTACATAGAGGTTGTTTACGTGCGAAGACCCCTTTACTTCAGTGATGGATTTGCTCCTTACTTGGTCTTGGCTTGTTTTGTTTTTGATGTATCTCTATAGGTCTGCCTGATTATGATTGCTCATGATTGAGTGGACATATTGCCAGTCCTTTTCCCTCTGTTGATTTTTTTCCTGCTATATCAATTGCCTATGCTTTTTTCTTGCGCCCTGGAAATCCAAAGACAGGTCGACTTTGGTTAGTACATTGCAAGTTTTCTTGCGTGCAGTTGTCAGCTTACGAATGTGCCGTGAGCTCGCCAAAATCGTTTGATTATTGTTGGTTGGTATTAACTGGTGCTGCCTGGGGCCTTTTTGAGGATTAAGTAATTCATGGATGCCCCTAATAATGGGAGTCCAGTGAGATAGTAAGTATTCGCAGCTTTGGGCTTGCAAGGACTGTCCTGTGGCTGCTTTCCAAAATGCAAAATTCCGTAAATTGACCAGGCCCTATTTTATCCTCCGAATTAGGTGAAATCTTTCGTCGTTGCATGAAGTCCCCAACACTTTATGACTTTTGTGTTTCGAGAGATTTACGTTAAATGTTGTACAAAGTGGTAGATGGTCGCTATCTAGAGAAAAAAGGCACTTTGAAGCTCACAAGTTGATTAATAAGGTTCGCCGTGGCAAAAACGTAGTCGATGGTACTTATTCCTTTGAAGGTCTTCAGGGATTGGGAAGATGAACCTTGGCTGTTTGGTTGTAATCCATGTTTACTTAAGCTGTTATTCATTTGGGTACTTAAAGGATTAGAGATAAAGAGGTGGTGTTAAATGATCCTAATTGTTGTAGATTAAAGTCTCCGCAGATTATTGTGTCGTAGTTAACATAGTCACAGAGGGTTTGATACAGATTATCGCACAGCTGGTGAAGACGACTTGCTCGATCTGAGCCGAAGCTGTTGAAATAGACATTGATCAGGAGGATTTTAAAGCGGGCGCCAATGGCTTGCTGCTCTCCAATACGAGTGCTTGAAGCATCTCATCTTGAGTTGAAATTGATCGTGTTTTTATTTTCATATTCAAGTTGAGATATATTGACTGGCCTCCGGAGGGCCTTCCAAAGATGTTTTTTTTCTTAGCTACGTGGTAGATCCCTTGGAAGCCAACAATTGTTAAAGGTGTTAGAGCCCATGTTTCTTGGAAACAAAGAACATCAGACGCCAATAGCAGTGCTTTTGCTGTGTTTGAGCAAAGAAGTCTTGCTAGTCCTGCTACATTCCATGATAGGAAGGTTATCTGTTGTTGTGGGAATAATGCTAGCACTTTTTTTTCTACAGTGGAGTACTTTAACACTGTTCAGCTGAGTGTCCTTGAAGTAACAGTGGTTTCCTTACCACTAACAACTTGAGACAAAGTAGTCCCTAAGCCCTTGTTGCTGGCATCTGTATTTTGCATCAAATTTGCAAATGTTGGGAGCATTTGTAATAACATGTTTTATCTCATTGAATGACTTATCATCATACCCTTTTTGAGTAGAGCTCTTTTGGGTTGTATTAGGTCTGCAAAGTGTTTTACAAATTTGGAATTATAATCTGCTAGACCACAGGTTGACTTTAGCTCATCTTTGTTGGTAGTGGTAGATGCATTTTTAACTGAATCAATTTGACTTATTTTAGGCTTTATTTCCTCACTACATATTGTGTGCCCTAAATTCTGCACCACTGTCATTTGTTTTTTGGTAAACAATTTTATTGGGTTTTTGATATCCAAAAAGCATTGCATATGCATACAAAACGTAAGTACAGGTAAAACATAAAGGTTACATTAATAGTACTGAGGCAGCTTTACATGCCATTGTCACAAAGACAGGCTCCGTAGGATGTCAATGGAGCCCCTTGTGGAAGCGGATCTCTCCAGAGAAAGTGTGTACACCTGGGTGTGTACCCAAGAAAAGAAAGATAGGGGGATAACCAGCTGCTAACTCGGGGTACAGAACTGGAGTGATGAGGAGGGAGGTAGGATTGGGTGGGTGCATGTTGATGCTTTCTGAGTAGATGGGGCTACAGGCCAAGGCTAGGGAGAGCACATAGTGACACAGCGAGGGGCTACCGGTGTCCAATGTACATGTGCGCAGTGAAGGGGGCCTCGAGACAGCAGGCCTACCTAGGCCCCTAGAGAGGGTGCTCAGCGAGGTGCCCCGGGTGAACCTTATGACAATTGGTGTCATTGTCAATTGTTTGCCAAAATGCAGGAGTAATATGGCCCATTCAGGGGAGATGTGGTGTCAACGCACACTACGCACATCCTTGTTATGGTTATGGAGCGCATCCTCTTTTGCAACGCCCCGATAAAGGCCGCTAAAGGGAGTCCCGTGGATGCAAGTGAGCGCATTGTAGCTCCTCACTTGGCTAGAAGTAGGGCCAGGGCTACACACCATGACTGGACTTTGTGTTGCTTCCTGCGCTGGAATATACCTAACAAGCAGGCTTCCCAGAAAGAGCTGTCTAGAAGCTCTGTGACCTCGCTCAGTGCTGCAAGGCTGGGCAGGCCTAAAACATGTGTAGAAACGCTGCTCTATGGGCCGGCACTGAGAGCAAGAAAACTGTGACTCCGGGTAGTGGCGCTGGAGCTGCACCAGCATCAGGTATGCCCGGTACAGAATAAAACATTTTGGGGCAGATTTATGTTGCCTGACGCATCTCTGCAAATCGGCAGAGATGCGCCAGGAAAGACACGGCACGCAAGTTTATCCTTGAGCCACCCATGATGCGCCGCATTTACAATGCGGCGCACCATGGTGCAGGAATGAACAGATGTGTGTCGCATCTAGGGCGCGAAGTTGGTGCAGTGCTGAAGTTGTGTTGCGTGCGGCACACAACTCCAGCACTATTCCAACTTGCCCTATCTCTAACGTGGTGCGTCAATCCTTACGCCTGCTTCAAGCACTTTTCAGGGGTGTTCCTGCGACGGAACAACCCCCCCACCTTGCTTGGAAACACCCACATGAAACCTGACGCTGGTTTCATGTGGCACAGGGCCTTACATCATGACGCATCTCCATAGATGCGTCACGATGTAAGTATGTCGCAACGTGGTGAAGGGTTTACGCCGCCGCTGCGTCACAGAAGGGACGCAATGGCGGCGCAGAAGTGCTGCAAGTCCGACATAGATCTGCCCTGCAATGTTTTTGAAACATGAGTTCTGGGAAACCTTCTTTGAGAATTCTAGAGTGCGCTCCCACTCTTTATCGTGCAGTGGTCTCCCAAACTCTTCCTCCCATTTGTGACGCAGCTGAACAAGTGGGTCAGGTGTCCGTTCCGGATAGCCTTGTACATTCAAGTGATAAGGTGACGGGTGGGTCCCATAGTCAGTATTGTGTGGAGCACTGGATGCGTCGCAGGCTTGCCCCCCAGATATTTCCCAGAGACGCCGGAACACCAGTACAAGTTGCCTGTGAAGAAGGAATTGCCCTAGGGGAGTCCTCTCTATTCTGCCTGCTGATTGAAAGGGATACATTGGACCTCATAAAAAAGGGACTCCACCTCAAGGTGCAAGAAGTCAGCCCAGGACTGCAGTTTCTGGGCAACAAAGTAGCCCCCACCGCGGGGTAGGCCAACCAGCGGCAGCAATGGGGTATAGAGCGGAGCCCCTCTGGACAGGTAATGAATTTGGAGCACACAGGTCTTCACTATATTTGCCTGTATTGAATCAGTTGAGGCAGGCCAGGCTCTCGGCAAAAGCAGGAGGCAGATTTCCAGTAACAGTGAAGGCCCAGTGTCAGAGCAGGATTCCCCTCGGTAACGCCTCGCTGTCCAGCGAGATAACCACTGGAGCTGTGCCACTAGGAAATATGCCTCAAATGACGGGACCCCAGGCCACCCCAGTTGACCGGGAGGTGCAGCTTAGACAATGTGACACTCCAACAGCTGCTTCCCCAGATAAGGGACCAAAGCAAGGTGTCAACGTTCCTTGAGAAAGGTGCAGGGAAGGATGACCAGGAGGTTTGCAAAGTAATAAAGGAGGCGAGGCAGGAGAACCATCTTTGCCGGAGCGATTTTCCCAATGGCAGTCTTCTGAAAACCAACCACTGAGCGTATGGCCATCAGTGCTCTACAGTGATTGCCCTCGTAGAGATCACGGGGGTATGATACATACGGACACCCAACTAGCAAGGCGTCTGCGTGTGCCAGGCAAGAGTTAGCAATGTGCCTCTCCCATGGGGGGGGGTCAGGGCTGAGAGGATAGACAGAAGATTTTTGCCCAATTAACCCTTAGCCCAGCCGCAATGGTTAAGTTCAACAGCGTTGCCAAAAGAGGTTCGAAGTTGGTCGAGATGTGTCGCAGATGGAGGAGTAGGTCATCTGCGTACAGGGACACACTGTGGGTCTTGCCAACCAGGGGGATGCTTCAATCCCTTCCCTCCACCCCGAAGGCACACAGCCAAGGGCTACATCAACCTAGGAAAAGAGCAGGGGGGAGAGCAACAATCCCTAACGTGTACCCTGGGTCAAGGAGAAGGGAGACAAAATGTAGCAGCCAAAGCAAACCCCAGAGGTGGTATTTCAAGTATAATTATTATACTAATCCGAACCTGGCGATGTGGGGTCACCTGATTGGCCGCACTGAACGAGCAGTTTGGGTAGGTACTATTGTTACACTCTACCCCCCCCGTAGAGGCACCGCCAAACCTCCCTATAAATAATCAATTCATCCAATTGGGAAGAAGCTCCTTCCCAATTGGATGAATTCAAGTATAATTACTTTGTATAGGCTAAGAGCTTTGGTCCCACTCTCATGCGTCGAAGCACCACGAATAAATAGTGCCAGGACAGGGTGTCAAACGCCTTCTCCAGGTCTAGGACCAGACAAGCAGCATGAGAAAAAAGGCCCCTCACCTGATCCCAGACTTGAAAAAGAAGACAAATGTTTTGGGAAGTGCTCATGCCAGGAGCAAAACCAGTCTGATCTGAATGCATGAATGCATGAAGGATTTGGGCATAGGGATCTGCAAAGACCTTACCCTAGATTTTATAATCCGCCTCCTGGAGGGCAATCTGCCTATAGGAACCAGCAGGGTTGGATCCATACCTGGATTCAGAATCAAAACCAAGAGAGACTTGCGGAGGGAATGAGGGCGCTCACTGCCCCTCAATGCTGCTTCATACATTTCCTCCAGCCCGGGTGCCAGAAGACCGGAAAAGGTACTGTAATATTCTAGTGGCAGGCCATCCAAACCTGGAGTTTTATTGTGGGCTAAGTTCAGGATCGCCTGTTTTACATCAGCTGGTGTGATCTCTGCATCTAGGGAGGTCTTCACATGGGCAGGAATCTGGGGCAAAATGAGGGCGGTGACTAACTGGTCTATAGATTCTGAACAATCGTTCAACACAGCCCTGTACACTTCATCATAATAGTCATAGAAGTTCAGCAGGAGGCCAGAGTGGGCGACCACTTCAGTGATAGGGCAAGTGTTGGAATCCTGGCAGATAAGCCATGCCAGGAGTGCACCGAGCCTGTCCTCATCCTGATGCACCCTGGCGGCATGCATCTTGAAGTTGTATCGCCTAAGATCTGCTAACAGTTCAGAGTATAATGAAACAAGGGTGGTTGGGCCCTGTGGGAAAGAGGGTAGGTAGGGCCAATATAATGAGAAAACACAGGATTTTTACCTAAGCCTCTAGAGGCTTAGGTAAAA
Source organism: Lissotriton vulgaris (assembly GCF_964263255.1). NCBI lineage: Eukaryota > Metazoa > Chordata > Amphibia > Caudata > Salamandridae > Lissotriton > Lissotriton vulgaris. The sequence continues at coordinate 416,358,925 of NC_141685.1, read as the reverse complement.
ATCCCGTGTTTTCTCATTAACAGTTCAGAGTAGGCAGTCCTTGCCTCTACCAGCTGGGCCGTAGACATCAGATTGGCATCCGCAGCCTTACTGAGGGCATCAAGCCTGCTCTCCACTGTTTGCAGGTCCTTTTCAAGAGTCAACGGACTCCCGCTATCTGTCGGATGTATGCCCTCTAGTGACTACCTTAAAAGCGTCAGATTACACCATTCTAGTGGACGTTTTGTTGGAGTTGTCGGGAAAGTAGCAACGGATGCTTATTTCCTGTTCATGGCGAAACACCTGATCCTCAAGACAGTCACATGGCAACCTACATGTAGGGGCAGGGGTAGGGGGAGTCGCCGTTCAAGGATTATGGGGTGCACGTCATTGTCTGACAGGACCTGACCTAGGTAATCCGTGTTCTGAACCAAAGGAACGATTGCAGGCGAGCATGAAGCTGTCAAGGCACACCTAGAGGCTGTGTGGAATAGAGTGAAATGAGTATAGTTTAGTTGTGGCGTGCCGGGATCTAGTCATCTGTAAGCGACAATAAATTACCCAAGCACGAAAGTGCTCCGTCTGCAGGTAGGGTGGGGAACAAGGAATGGAAAGGTGGGACCATGGTGAATTGGGTCAAGATGCCCGAAAGGAAAGCCCAACATTTACCCTGTTCAGTATTGGGTGCGTAAATACTACTTAGAAGTACAGGTTGGCTGTCTAGGTGCCCTTCAAAAAGTGCATACCGCCCCTCCGTGTCATCCACCCTACAGGTTTCCTGAAAGGGGATGCCAGGCCGAAGCCATATGGTGGCCCCCTGTGTGAATGCTGAGTAGGTAGATCGCGCAAAAGGCATCCCACCATTGCTTCAGCAGGTGATCTAGCCCTCCAGCTGTAAAGTGTGTCTCTTGTAAGTGAATTATCTGTGTCTGCTGATGCTTGATGTAGGAGTATAGCACGTAACGCTTGCAGTCATTGGGCATGCCTCGTACATTCAGAGTAAAGAGTCAAGGTGTCAGCCGGAGGGGTCTTAGCGTGATAAGAGTGAGGCAAGGAAGAAAGGTGGGGAGGGGACACGCCGCATGACCAGCCCTTGTCTAGGAAACAACCTCCCCTTAGGCTTGTGGCACCCGCCTGCCACTGTGCCGGAACTAGAAGGAAGGAAGAGGCCAGGAGCTGGGTGATACATGCTCCCAATCCTCTGTAACCCTGTCCGCAACCTTTCGATGATCTATTGCGGCCAGCATTTTGTCCAGTTTGTCAGACATGATAACGGTAACCATTGCATTTTCTTCCCCCTGTGGGCACTTGAGGCCGGAGAAAGTCACTCTGCAGTAAACCGGAGCCTGGGATTTGGCGTTTGAACTGAGCCTCCCCATAGTTTAATGGGATGATTATTCACTGCCAGCTGATGTGCTCTCCCGAAGACCCCCGCAGCGTGACAGCCAATATTGTGCCCCTGTCTCATATCATGTCAAGTAGGCAGTCCAGGTGGAGAGCGCCATGCAGGCAAAATGAGACCAGGTCCAGTCCGCAGGAGACTGGGACCGGAAGCACTGAAGGGATGCCCCCTGCAGATCCGCAGAGGCCTCACGGGAAAGCAAGGCTAGTCAGGCAGGCAAGAAGGCAATATTAAGGCATGAGAATGTCAACATCCAGCCCCCGAAGGAGGCATTCCCCCAGTCACCTTGATAATGACGCTGATTCAGGGATCAGGTAGCACTGGGGGCCACCATCTGAGGAAATCGGTAGGGGGACTCCCTTGCTATGAGTAGGGCCAAGCAGGGAATAGGCACCCAGTGTCAGGAGGCTGCCAGGCCAGGCCCCCTTCAGCAGAGATGTCTCACTCTGTGCCTTGATTGTGACACCGACGGGGACCCAGACCACGAGCCCCTCACCCAAAGATGTCACCCCAGCCCTCATCAGTTGGGGCTCTTATAGTAGTTTGCCGCTACCCCGTGCCTTGGTTATGGTGCTGAACCGGGGGGTCCCTAGTGCAGACTCCACATGGCAGTCGCCCACCCAGGTACTTCATTGCACCCAGCAGGAAGCGGAGACAGGTCTCTCACTGGGACTCGGTCTAGAGGCAGCCCTATGAGAGCTCATCTCAACAGACTGCAGTGCTTGCTTCAGGTCAGGCGGCGGGGAGGGTGGCCCAGCTCCCCGCAATGCTGCAGGGAGTCCTAGGCCACAAAGCGAGGGGTGGCGGGAGGGCTGGGAACAGCAGCACTCACCCTTCGACCCAACCCTGCTGCTGACTCCTCACTGAATCTCTACCTTGGAGCAAGGACAGAAGGGTCCGCAGCGAGCCCCATACAGGCCTCCCGCTCCATCTAGGCACTGTGCACTGTGGAGGGTGACAGTACAGTGCTGCCCATGTGTGTGCCCTCTTCGTGCCAAGTCTGATCAGTACACAGAGGTGAGCAGCTCTGAGGGCCAAGAGATTCAAGATGTAGCAAGAGTCCTTCACTGGCCGAAGCATGCCACCCGAGGTGCCATGGTCAGCAGGCTAAGATCCTACGCCCTGCCGTCATCTCTACCGCACAGTCTATCGGGGGCTGTGCTCTGCCATGTGGAAAGCATCCCGGCCTGGCCAATTCATTATTTCCCACTGCTGTGTCGCCTCCAACTCCCAGAAAATGGTAGGCTCAAACTGGCAAGCTCCTTGCAGGTCCGCAGTGTCTCAGTGTTGCCCTGCTGGCCCAGATGTTCTCTGATTGTCGGACCTGCTCACGGAGCTCTAGGCAGCCACATCCGCCATCTTGGCTGGCTCAGCGACTTACTGCACCACTGTCATACAAATTTTACACTTTTATTTCTTGATGGTGAGACTCACCTTCTTGAGTACATTTTTTCAAATGGCATTGGGTTTTTTTGCAGATGCACTGTATATTAAGATGTCAAACTGGAAGCCCATTTTATTTTTGTGTATCTAAGGATGTGATGCATAATTCTTTGGAAATCTGCTGCAGCAGAAGCCAAACCAAATGCATTCCAGCAATATTTGTATGTGCCTAATGGGGTGGTGAAAGATGTGATTGAACTGGATTCCAGGTATATAGCAACTTGACAGTACGTTGCAGCAAGAGATAATATGTTAAACAATTTGGCTTCACTTCTAAGGCTTAACATCTCATTGATTCTCAGTAATGGATGTCTGTCTACGTACAAGAATATTTTGGTTAGCATCTCTCAAGTCCACTCACATATATTGCTGGAATCATTTGAGTGGTTATTAATATGGGAGCATTACCCTTTGATTTTCTAATCTACCCAATTCCTTCTTGAGAGTTTCTTGCATGAGAAGAGTAAACAGCTTTTAGTCTCAACAGAGATGTTTGTGTAAAATGTTTGAGTAAAACTAATTTATCTGAAAATACTTCAGGAAAATTGTCAGACACTTCCATGCCAGTCACAGATCTGTCAATAGTTAGCATGTGTTCCTCATTGTAGGGTTCAAGTTTAATTCCTTAATCTTTTTGATGCTTCCATATTAACAAATTAGAGCCTTGTTTTGTGAAATATACTTTACCTACAGTGTTTCTGTCTTTAAAGGATATTTTCCTTCGAAACATACTCACTAAGGAAATACGGACCTTATTGTATCTTTTAGATTTTTTATCAAGAGGTTCTAATACATAAGCCCTACTTTTATATTGCTCCTGAAAGGTTTTCTCAATAATTAAGGTACAAGGGAAACAGGAATCTGCATATACTGTGAAGGGTTACTCCATAAAGAGTTATATCACAAGTTGGGTAAGTCACTTTCGGCCACATGCATCAAGGTATATAGGAGTCGCAAACGGCGCGATTTGGTAAAATCGGCCGTTTGCTATTCCTAAATATCTTTTTAGTATGCATCAAACTTTTTGGGAAAAATCGCTATATTTAGCGAATTCCAAAAATGCGATTGCTTTTAAGGAATCGCAAATTTGCGATTCCTTAAAAGCAATGCATGATTACTATTAAAATTGCGAATTCGCAATTAGGGGGTGCAAATTACCACTAGGTTGAACCTCGTGGTAATTTGCGAAAATGTGTTAAAATGCTCAAAATTGCATTTTCACACACTGTCATGTTACAGACACACATGTCCTTAGGACATGTGTGTGTGAAATATGCACTTCAAAATACATTTCAGGGGTGCAGGGGGGGTCCTTTGGATCCCCCCTGCACCCATGGAATGCATTATCATTTTGCGAATTCTAATTTGCGAATTCGCAATTCCCATTGATTCCTATGGGCCTTTTGGCCCATAGGAATCAATGGGAATTGCGAAATCGCAAATTGGAATTCGCATAATATTTGCGATTTGGTAAAAATTGCGATTTTTACTGAATCACAAATTTTATGCGATTTAAATCATGCATCCCGTTTTGCGATTCCTTATTTGCGATTCCCTAATTTTCGCAAATAAAGAATCGCAAAACCTTACATTGATGCATGTGGGGGTAAGTCTCCATTCTCATTAGAGTTTACTTGGAATACTATTGCTTGTGGTTATATCATCTTGAAATTCTTGTTCTATGGTTCTTTGCAACCTTTAGCAAAGTGCCCTCTTCCCCCACTTTTTCTGCAACTTACTCCTCTGGCAGGACACTTCGGGTTGCTGGCCAAGTGATCTGAAATACTGTATTTGAAACATTTTGATTTGTCAGGTTTACTATTGACCTTCTGTCTAATATCATTTATTTTACAAACCTCCTTAGAGTCATGGATATTATTGATGCCATTGGCATATTTAGGAGAATCAGTAAATAATTTCATTTCTTTTAAATGTATCACAGTGTGCTCTACTCCTTTAGCAATCGTTCTTGAATTTTAGGGTCATTAGTACATCTGACTAGTTGGTCACGTATGAGGGAATCTGTTAGGGACCAACATTAACAGGTAGCTGATAAACCTCTGACCTCAGCAATATCGTATGCAACTTACGCTTTGTATCCTTGTTTCCTATTAAAGAACTTGTGCCTTTTTAGGACAACATTGATTTTTTTGTGTGATTTATCTCTCTAGTTTTTTTAACGTTAATTGATATACATCAAATTGTTGTTCCCCCCATCTTCTGTGAAAATGGGTAAAGGCAGGTCTTTAAAAAATGTCTGCCTTGCGTACTATTGTTGTGCAATAAGATATGTTGTTGACATGTGGGACTGAATTCTTCTCCCCCAGTTGGTATTAGGTATGTTTCAAACATCTTAGTCCATGCCTCCCTTTTTTTTTTTTTTGAAAATCTTTATTGATATAAAGTCATCATTAATATACATAATATTGTCGAAGGATGCAGGTAATCATATACAGGTTGAATTAACAATATCAAATGGCGTCTGTTGGTCGATAACTGTATTATGTGGGGATCGTGTGCGTATTCAAATGCTCTATTCACAGTCTGATGTCAAGTGTTATATTTGGTACAGTAAGCATTCCCAATTTCGTCCATTACAGTACCCCCTAAGCTATTCATGGATGCGATTCATGGTGACAAGTGGACGGATAGCATCAAAGTAGGAAAAGTGATTAATAGAAGAACAAGAAACAAAATTTAACAGTGTCGTCATCAAGCTATCTGAAGCAGTTTTACACCATCACTCGAAGCAGTAATGTAAAAGAGTTTGCATAGTCCGGTACCCTAACAAAAGCCAGTGCTTAGCCGGTTACGGCACCCAGGTCATGACATTCCCCCCCTCAGTCCTCTTCTTCCTCAGAGTCCAGATCCTCGTCCTCCGGGAGAGGTTCACAGATGTCTCCTCTGTAGCTGTTCCAAGGCGTCCATATTTTATTCCACTTCCTAGGGCTTGCCCTAAGTACATACACACCCCGTTCCACTATCATTAACATATCCATGTTCTTGGCCCACCTTGCCGCCGTAGGCATTTCCTGAGCACCCCACCTCTGTGCAATGTCTCTTTTCGCTACTGTAATGGCCAGGGTGGCCCACAACTGCCCATATCGGTCCAGGTCATTGGGTTCCCAAATGTTCAAGAGGCATTTACGGGGTTCAGGCAGGACAGATATGTTAAGTGCCTGAGAAACTGTACGCAGAACCTGTTTCCAGAACTCCTGTACCAGTGAACATTCCCACAGTGTGTGAAACAGGGTCCCTTCCTCCCCACAACCCCTGAGGCAAAACGGGTAAGGAGCTCGATGGATTTTGTGTAGTAGTGACCTCGTGTAGTAGACTCGATGTAGGATTTTAAGTTGTACAAGCCTAAATTTCATTGATATGCCCACTTCTTTTGGCGAGGCCAGTGCTTCGTTCCACTCCGTCTCGTCAACTTCCCCTATCTCTCTTACCCACCTCTCCTGAAGTGGTAGCGTGGGGTCTTGCAGGTTATTGACCAGTTTCTTATACGTAAGGGAAGTGGCGCTTTGTGGCATAAACTCCGTCAGGAGCCTATCTTCTAACAGGGATGATTCAGGAAGATCAGCGCCCCGTGGAATCGCTTTGAGTAGGGCGTGGCTGATTTGAACGTATCTGTACGTCTCGGTGTGGCCCAGACCATACTGTTGTTGAAGCTGCGGCAAAGGAATCACTGTGCCCTTGTCCCATAGGTCCCCCACTGTGGAGATCCCTATGTGATCCCATTGTGTGAACCCTTTACATGCTCTGAGATTACCCAATTGTTTGGTGTCCCATAGCGGCGTTAGTTTAGTAAGTTTGCCCGCCCAACCTAGTCGGGCCTGCGCTTTGTGCCATAGCGTCGCCGTGTGGTGAGTTGGGCCAATCAGTCGCCTGACCTGGGCTTTATTATACAGAACCGAAAGCATCCCTTCAGTTCCCAACTGCGACCAGTCGGCCCTGTAGGCCGGATCCTCCCGCGAAGCATGCACCCAGGAGTTGATCACCTTGAGTTGGGCTGCCCAATAGTATAGTTGGACGTTAGGAAGAGCAATCCCTCCTCCGTACCAACTTCTCACCAACTTGTCATGGGCTATTCGCGCCGGACCATTGCTCCAGAGGAGACTGGAGACTATCGCTGCGATCTGTTTGAAGTAGTGTGGCGCAACCAAGTGTGGCGTGTTCTCTAAAACATACAGAAACCTGGGAAGCGCCATCATCTTATATAAGGCCGCCCTGCCCAGTAGGGTTAGGGGGAGAGTCGCCCAGTGTTTGGCATCAGCTTTTAGACGTTCTAGAGGGGGTTTCAAATTAGTATTATAGAAATCGGTGGCGTCCCTCGTAATGTGGATACCCAGGTATTTAAAGGAGGATGTCGTTAAGGTCAAGGGGCAGGTTGCACTCAGTAATGGCGCTGGGCCTCGGAGTACATATACCACGGACTTGGTATAGTTGAGCGTGTAGCCCGATGCCGCCCCGTGTGTGTCACAGAGCTGCAACAGTGCTGGGATGCCAGCCTCGGGGTCTACCATATAAATAAGCATGTCGTCTGCATAAAGGGAGACCTTGTCTTCCCACCCTCCCGTCCAAGTGATCCCCCGAAACAGGGGTGTTTTTCTGAGTAGAATCGCTAGGGGCTCTAGTACCAACGCAAAGAGCAACGGGGATAAAGGGCATCCTTGTCTCGTCCCTCTCTTCAGTGGGAAGGGTGCCGAGATGTGTCCATTGGCCACCACCTGGGCGACCGGCTGCGTGTATAACAGGCGTATCCACGCCTGAAATTTAGGCCCAAAGCCCATTCTGGTGAGCACTGCGAACAGGTACTCCCATTCCACTAAGTCAAAAGCCATAGTGGAGTCAAGGGAGAGGATTGCTGTAGGCTCAGTAAGAAGGTGTGTGCGCGCCAGTACCCCATGAACTCGCCTCAAGTTCAAAGCCGTGCTCCGGTGTGGCATAAAGCCTGATTGGTCAGGATGGATCAACGAGTGAAGGTGGTGCGTCAGTCGGCTGGCCATGATCTTGGCGAGGATTTTAGCCTCCACATTGAGAAGGGAAATGGGACGGTAGGAGGCGCAGGCAGTCGGTGGCTTACCCGGTTTGGGGATCGCCACAATTGTGGCAGTGCGCTGGTCAAGTGGCAGGATCGCCTTGTTAAGACTTTCGTTATACATGTGCAGCAGCGGTTTACTCAGTGTGGGCGCCAGCGCCTTGTACCATTCCACCGGTAGGCCATTAGGGCCCAGTGCTTTACCCGACTGCAAGCACTGGATTGCCGTCTGAATGTCCTCTTCCGAGAGGTCAGCCTCCAGGTCCTGTTGTGTTTCAGGTGTGAGTGTAGGAATGTCAATGTTTTCCAGGGAGTACAGTGCAGTCTGTGTGGTGACTTCGCTGTCTGGGGTGTAAATGCGTTGGAAATGGTTAGCTAAAGTTTGCACTATGTGTTCTGGGTGTTTCTGTAGGACCCCATCGTGCGTGTAGAGCATCTGTATGCCTTTATTGCTACCTCCCCTCTTGTCTAGCCATGCCAGCATTTTCCCGGCCTTATCTCCCACATCATACACCCTGTGTAGTGTGTTCTCGTGTTGTGCGCGGACAGTCGTTTTGAGGTGATCATGGTATTGTTGTTGGCGTAGTTGCATCAGGTGTGTCTTTTCCGGTGTGGGGTCGGACATGTGGGCTATATTTGCGTTGTGTAGTGCAAGTTCCAATTCCGTGAGCTCCCGTCTCGAATCTCGTTTGTGACCCGTTATGGCTGCTATGGCCTCCCCCCTCAGAACAGTTTTGTAGGCCTCCCAGAGGATAGAAGGTGAGAAGACTGTTCCCTCATTTTCAACAAAGTACCTAGCAGTGGCCTGTTTGAGCTTTTTTTGTACTGTAGGGATTTTTAAGTAGTTGGGGTACAGTGGGTAGGTTCTCGCGCTCTTCTTCTCCCTGGTGGCAAGTGATAGGGAGATTGGAGAATGGTCGGAAACTCCTCTTGGCAGGAATTCAATTTTGTCAACTAACCCCAGCCCCAGCCCCTGGAATAGGAAATAATCAATTCGCGAAAGGCTCTTATGAACTGCAGAGTAGTATGTGTAATGTGTGGTGGCTGGGTGGAGGTGTCGCCAGACATCTGTAAGGCCCATTGCTTCTGCAAAGTCGGGAAGTACATTCGTGGCACCCGAGCGGGCGCGTATAGGTAGGGAGTCCAGCGACGGGTGCATTATGGCATTAAAATCCCCCCCAATGATCGTGCCCCCCTCCGGGAGGTCCAGGAGAAATTTGCCCAGGGCCGGCAGTGCTGTTGAGTGGAGTGCTGGGGGGATGTAAGCGGAGACCACGTTTAGAGCCCGACCTTCCCATTGCCCATGCAGTGCCGCGAAGCGACCCTGATCATCGGCTTTGTGCCCCCCCACAATAAAGGAGGATGTTTTCTTCATGAGTATCCCAGTGCCCCTGGAACCCGATGTAAACTCTGAGTGTACCGCCATTACATATCCCCGTCTGTTGAGTGCTTTACATGCGGACCCTGCAAGGTGCGTTTCTTGAAGTAATACCAGGTCAGGTTTCTGACGTTTAATTACCTGCAAAACGAGACCTCTCTTGATTTTATCCCCCAATCCCCGAACATTCTAAGTCAAGATCTGGAATGGGGGCACCTCAGTAACCGCTGTCGCCCCCTCCCCGGGCCCCGATCGTACCCTTCTAGTCATTGGGTCGAAAAGGTCGAAAAGGTAGGGCAGCGGACCGATGTACTTCGTCCCCCGCCCAAAGGTGGCGTCTCGCGCCAGTGCACCGGCAATGTATGATCTGCAGAAGTGTGGTGTACTTTAGTGTAGACATGATGACAAAACAGAACCATGTTAACAATGAAACAATCCCCCCTTCCCCCCACCCTGCTCCCCTGCTCCACGGACCATTCCCCGCCCGCTTCCCCAACTTGACAGAGTGCTTTACTTCCCTCCCAACTATGTTACTTGCTTGTGGGGTCGGTGAGTCTCCCATAGGCATCGGCTAGTGCCCACCTTACTCGGCTTAGCCGCCCAGAAGTCCAGTGTCACACATATCTGTTCCCAATTACAGTTCACCTCTAGATCGATGCCGGCTGTCCGGAGTCGAGGGGGTCTCTTTCCAGATCAGAGTCTAGTCCAGAACCCGTTGTTTGCTGCGAAGGTCGAGCCTGTTGGTTATTCGCTTGGCCATCGTTGTGTGGATGTGTTCGGTCTTTGTGCGGCCGTTGTCGCTGCCCCGCTTGCCTCCATCCGTCGAGCCATTCTCGCGCCACTTCGGGCGTATCGAAGAACCATGCCTTTCCCTCGGCCACAACGCGGAGTTTGGCGGGGAATAACATGGAGTATTGCAAGCCCCTGTCCCGCAGTGTCTTCTTGACCTCCGTGAAGGTTTTTCTACGCCTGGCTACCTCCGCCGTGTAGTCCGGGAAGAAGGCCAGAGTAGAGTTCTGTATCCTGATCGGCGGGGAGACCCTTGCCGCCTGCAAGATGGTGTCTCTGTCCCTAAAGTTAAATAGGTGAGCCAGCACAGGTCGAGGAGTTGCACCCGGCTTGGGCGCCCCCCCCGGGACACGATGTGCTCTTTCGACAGAAAAAAAGTTGGACAGGCCTTTAGGTTGTAGAGTGTTCTTTATGAGGTCCTCTACGTAGAGATCCATGGCCCCTTTCCCTTCTGATTCCGGCAGGCCAAGAATACGCACGTTATTTCGGCGGGAACGTCCTTCCTGGTCGTCCAGCCTGTCGCGTAAAAGTTTTGTAATTTTCTCCACACGTTCCATCGCCACTTGCAGGTCCGAGGTGTCTTGGATAAGTGATTTTGTTACCTCTTCCACCTGTGCCACCCTCTCGGTGATTTTTGAAAAGTCTGCTCTCAGTAGGGTGACTTCAGAGGAGATGGAGCCCACTGTCGTTTTAACCTCCGCAAGAGTTCTCATGATGTCCTCCAGAGTCACTTTTTTGTTACCCTCCGCATCAGGGGGTGTCCCTGCGGAGTGTCGACCGCCTGTTTGCGAGTGTCCTTGTTGGCTGTAGGCAAACTTGTCCAATTTCGCTTGTGTTATTGAGCTCCTGGTGCCTTTGCCCGCCATGGTGCTGGGTCGTAGTTCCCAAGATGGCGGTGGAGCCGCGCCGTCCCGGGGTGAATGCCAGGCGTCCGCTGTTGCGTGGGGTCTGCCAGCAAGTGAGTGCGTCAGGGCTGCCCTGACAAGAATGGCACTGTCCGGGTCCGAGTTCCGGGGGCGCCCGTTCCCGGTCACGGGCGCTCTAGGCAGACATGGTCCCTCTCCAGAATGGCGCTGGTCCGGGTTCCAAGCCGTCGATCGTCTCCTGGAAGTGTGTTCAGGTTCCTTCCCCACCTCCTTGAGTGACCGGAGCGGTCGCGGGTTAGGCCTTTGTGTGCAAGTGCTGGTCGAGTTGGTCCCTCCAAGTCCTGTGCTAGCCGACCGGTGAGGGCGGGCGTCGACACTGCGCCACGCCCAGGTGAGTTACACCGCTTCCGGCGAGGTCGGAGAATCCAGGTCGGGGATCCTCTCTCGCTATAGGCCCCTCTTCGCACTCGATGGAAAGTGCCGTTCTCGACCTCCGATTTTCATCAGGATTGGACCTAGAGGTGTAGTTTTGGTCCCTGAGTCGGTGCCGCCGCTTCGGGTAGGCTATGTGACGGATCAGGGTATCGGATTTTTCAGAAGGCCGTTATGCCTCGGGGAGCTCCCAATTCACGCTGCCGCCATGCTCGGCCGCTAGCCACGCCCCCCCCATGCCTCCCTTTTTGAATCTGTTTCTATCATCTCATTGAGGAAGGCAGGTGGCTGGATCATGCTAATGGCAGCTATTGTGCAAAATTAGAGGAATGACAATAGTTCTAAATGCATGGAACAGAAATGTACCAGGGTTTAATCTACACCGAACTTCATTGAAAACACTATTGTTAAAATGGTATGCACCTGTTACAACGCATTTTTTACAACGCACTACCACTACAACGCAGGCATTACAACGCATACCATTACAACGCATAGCGCTGGGGGGCGCTCTAGGATAAGAGGTAAGTTTAATTTACTATCCAACACCTTCCCTAGGGTCCACGGGGACTGGAGTTAGAATAGTAAATTATACTTACCACTATCCAGCACCCCAAAGCGCTATGCGTTGTAACGGTATGCGTTGTAAATACCGCGTTGTAATGGTATGCGGAGTAAAAGTATGCGTTGTAACGTCATACATCCGTTAAAATATTTTGATGTGTCAGAGAAAATAGATTACCACAGTTATATCCGCCGACAAAGACGAGGATCAATCAGTGCCCACCGTACAGGTTCAGTTCCACTATCCCACTGGATATTTGCCACAGTGTTAGAGTTTTACTCAGAGTACACTGAAAACTCCTAGCGAATTTTAATCAGTGTACCTTGAAGACTCCAAGCTGAGGTCAGCCTAACCCTCTGCTTGATAGAAAAGTTCTGTTTCACCCACTGACAAGTACCAGCAGGTGCACTGGAATTCAGTCAGTGCATGTCAGATGACTAGAACATGTACAACCTCAGTCAAACATGTCAGGGGAACAACAAGCTCCAATCTTTGGCCAGTACTATCACACTAAGGCTGCCAACAGACACCTAGAAATCAATGCCATTCCTGCCAATCCATTCAACATGGGGTCTAGTTAGGGAGAAGGTAAGTGTGACCTATGTGTTCTTAAAACAGCACCTTTAACTCCACTTGTCAGGTGGCGGCAGGTGTAAGAGGGTGCTGAACACATGTGAACAGTTTGCTTCCAACCTCTAACAGCCTCACATCTAAATTGGTCACTTCTCTCAGACAAAAGGCAGAGAATTGGTCCCTGTGCACTGACACAGGGCAGGGACATACCGTGACCTCAGGTGTTGATAATACACTGGCCTGCTAGGCCGTATTTCTCACTATACTACAATATTAATGCTAGCAAGGTCCGCCTAACCGCCAATCAGGATCCAGGAAAGTTGGGAGTGTGGATTGCGTAAATGAGAAATCTCAACAGACAGCCCCAACAATAGATGGTTCGTGTATTTAATATATGTGAATGTTTATTTCCACTCCACCAACAGAAGAACAAGCGCTGTACTGTACTGAAAGCAGAAAGACATTCGGTACCCGATGTCTTCTCTGGAGATGGCGGTATATCACAAATTTAGGGCTGCATACACCACTGCACCATGTGCATTATCCATGTGGGTCACCATTGAAGAAAGCTGTCTTGGTGTTGAAGAATATGGCAGGTGAGAAGCGTTCTTTATTTGTTTGTCAAGCAGTAGGTTCAGTGTTTTCAGTCTCGCCTGACCAAGCTCCCTCTGACTACTGTGCCACATTCTAAATGCCCCTTCTTGGAACAGTAAACTGAAGCAATAGAGGCAGGGGGGAAAGAATGGTAAGGAAAGGAGTTGGATGGGACAGGATAGCACAGGGAAGGACAGAGAATTGAGCATACAACAGGAAACAGTAGTCAGTGCAACCCAAAATATGTATTTTTTTGGGGAAAGCCTGCAAAATAACCTTTGCCTTGCTGTATACAAAGATCAGTTTTGTAATCTCTTATGATAAGCCTGAATCTATACGCAGATCACAAATGCATTTATGAGAAATTAGTACTACAGAAGTACTTTTTTACATACTTTTGTGATTGGACTGACATTTTCACGTCTTTATTAGTAAAAGTGCAAAGGAGGCACAGTCCCTCCAATTTGTACTAACTGTATATGAATGTTATCTCAATATTCACATTTTGTTCCCATTTTGATTGTTTTGGGGATAATGCCGAAAGCACGTACCGAAAAGAGTACTGTAAGAGTACTAATTTGCATACAGCTGGATCTTGCCTGTACTATACAAAAACCACTGACAAATAGATTATTAAATATGAATTTTAGGGAGGATGGGGAGATACTACTAAAGGAAAGAACATCCAGTGGGCAGATGTGGCAGAGTTACTCGATCACATGCTATCTTAAATATAGCATCCATGGCATTAATATTTTATCTCAGTCTTGATTTGCACAAGCTCATTAGACTACATTTGTGTTACAATAGGCCTTGAAGCAATATTTCCTTATGGACTAGCAGACCTTTATTCAGTTACAAATATTTCTCTGCTCTAGTTTTGCTCAAGGTCCTAGAAGTCCTTGCATGTTCGTATAACACAAAATCCTAGCTTCAAAGGAACAGAGGGGCACATGCATCAAGTATTTTTGTCTTCCCAAACAGGCCGATTTGCAGAATTTGTCCATTTGCGAATGCAAAAAATGGTTTCCAAATGCAGCAAAATGGGTTTGAGATTCGCTATTAGGAAGGGGCGTGTTTAGGGCGTCTCTTCCTAATACCAAATCGCATCAGTATGTATGAATGTTTTGTGACTTTAATGCGGTTGGAAAACATTCACATTTTACCACCTACTCCAAGTAGCTGGTAACCCATTCACAAGGGGGATGGGTCCCCAAGGGACCCCTTCCCCTTTGTGAATGTTTGTAAAAGCATTTTTTAAGAGCAGGCAGTGGTCCCACAGAAGGGAGCCAGGACCTCCCTCAAATTAAACAACGGCGGATCCCCGCTCTGCTCTATGCGGATGATGCAGTGATACTCGCCCGCGCCCCCCTAGAGCTCCAGCAGGCTTTGCATAGATACTCTAAATATATGGGTAATCTGGACCTACACATAAACATAAAAAAGACCTTTGTGATGAATGCGGGCCCGGGTGGAAAAAGGACAAGGGGCATTTATTTATACAATGAGAAAGTATTAACAACGTCCCAATACCCATACTTAGGTATCATAATAGATCAAAAATTTAATTGGAAAGCCGCAATAGAGTCAAGAAAGTCTCACCTTGTCAGGGAAAACACAGCTCTAGTAAAGTTCCCAAAGAAATTGGGAAAGCGACCTCCAGTTGAGCTCACAGAGATCTTTAGAGTGAAATGCCAATCAGTAGTCCTGTATGGGGCAGGAATATGGGGGTATGCGGACACAAAAAATTTACAAATAGCGGAAAATGTCTTCCTGCGATTTCTCCTTGTGTTACCTAGGACTGCATCAACATTAGCCTGCCATATGGAATTGGGGTTACCATACATATCAGACCTAGCCAAGATACAACCATTACTTCTATGGCAATATTTCGGGACGACGGTTGAAAATGATCTCACCAAACAGATTATATTAGACTGTATGGGCCTGGAATACTCAGAAAAAATTATGTGGTTATCGTATGTAAAAAGTTTCTTTAATGACATCGGTCTGGAAAAATTGTATTTGGAACCGTTCACGGCCAGTTCCATATCGAGGAAGAAACTAAAAGACATTGCAGTTGCTCACTTAGAAGAACGTCGTTTGATGGAGGAAAGTCCATAAACAATCAGTTCAACACTGTATAACTGTACAAACTTCCCTTTCAATTGAGCCCTACTTAACCCACAACTTTACAATATACGAAAGATTTCTTTTGATCAGGTTTCAATTGAATATGTTCCATCGCCTAGTCTCTTTCCCCCAAAGTAATAACTGGGCTTCGGAGTTAACACCTTGCCCGTCTGATGAGTCTTCTAAAAAACCTAGGTTTAATACACTTTTCTTTTGTAAATATTATAGTGGGCATAGGAAAATGTGGCTGATTCCTTTATTAAAAGTAATGGGATATAGGCGTTGTTGTCCAGCCTTATTAGCACTACAGTTCTTGACAAATGAATGGTCATCGAAGTACATAGTAAAATTTTTGAAATGTGTCCGTCGCCACCGTTTTAATTTGTAATTCCCATAAAGATCCTTTGCTATGTCAACTAAATAATCCTTTATGTTAAGGCGTTGTCCTAGACAATAAGTTGTAATGGACTAAAATGCTCTTAAATGTTCTTACATTTACTCTTAACTAAGCAAGGGGTATGCCCTTTTTTATGCACGTGTTCTTAAGGCTTTCATATCTGGCATTTTTAATTTTGTACTAGGAAATGTAATGATTATTTTACACCCAGAACTGAATTTTGTACTGTAAATTGCTTTTATGGGTTTTTCTGCCAAAAACCGAATAAAGAAATACTACTACTATTACTACACAGACCACTGCCTGCTCTTAAAAAATGAAAGGCAAACTTTTCATTTTTATTTTTGTAAAGCATCCCGTTTTCCTGTATGGAAAACGGGCTGCTTTACAAACAAAACAACAAAATAACACATTGCTTTATTTAAAGGCAATCACGGACATGGTGGTCTGCTGGCCCCAGCAGGCCACCATCCCTGTGATTTGTGCAATTCCTAGGAGGTCGAGAATTGTGACATACCTCATTAATATTCATGAGCTGGGTCATTTGCGATCCCCTAGGAATCATAGAAAGTGTCCAAAACATTTTCATGCATGCCATTTTGCGATTTCCTAATTGCGAATCGTAATGATTTGCAGTTAGAGAATCGCAAATCGGTGTGTTGATGCATCTGGCTCAGATAGCTATCCAGAAGGGCGATGACTGCACTACCATTCTACAGAGCTAAGTGATTTTGTAACTCTTAGAGTGACAGCTTCTATACCTGGGACAATGGCGTCCACCAGGATACATATATGGAGAAGGCAGACACTAGACTAAAATAATTCCTACTCAATACAAACAAGACTGCGTGGCATCTGAAACACTTGTTAAAAGAACAATAGAGGAAAAGATTAATTTAATGCACAGAGACAAAAGAATATGTGATGGTGGCTCATTACTTGCCTCCCTTACCCTGTTACATTCTCATCAATTTCACACATTTACCAAAAGCTTAACAGCAGCTGAAAGGCAAATTGTGGAACTCTATAAATTCCTAAAATAAACAAGTAGATTTTATTCAATGAAGAGTGTAAACAATTTTTCTCTGGGAATTTTTCTGACCCCAGGGAGACTGACTTGGTGGGAAGTCAAAGGGTCAAGGTGTATCCATCTCTATCAGTGGTTACCCCTCATTATTACTTCAGCTCCAAAAGCAAGGCTATATAGTCTTTCTGAAACAATCAGTGGAGGGTTGAGTGAGATGCCACATTTCCTTGGTCCTCAAATTGGAAGCATTTTCTAATAAAAAAAGGCAATGTAAATGTATAGGTTGGTGTTCATTCAATTCCTTAAGAAAACATTTGATTGTGTGCATGCACCTCACCTCAGATCTCAGCAAAAGATATACACTGATGTCATCCCCTGAGCTGGTGCTCAAATTAGGCTGCCTTGCATGATGTACAACCATAAACCATGGTGCATAGGTGTATATGTGCTGTCCAACAGATGATTTGTACAGTGAGCATACTCTTCCATTATAAATTGTTATGTTATGTGCATTTGTACAGGGCACTATCACCTACAAGGTTATCCTGGCGCTGAGCAGATGTGTGTGACTAGTACTGCCTATAGTGTGTTGGTTAATTGAAAAGAAAAGTCTTCTACTTCATGCAAAATTAACCAGATGAACCAGGCAATTTTAAATAGATTGAAAATATTCACAAGTGGTTCAATCAAATATATGAAAATGAAACCAAAATAAACCAAAACAGTTGAAGTATCATGACAGAGTATATATGAACTCAACAGTAAGACGGGGATGATGTTGTTGATTTGATTCAAATAACTTTAGAGAAGAGATTAACCTACTATTGCTGCATCTAGAAGTGAACACTGAGACTGTAAGAACCCTTAAGTCACCCTAGACTAGAGAATTCATTATATAGGGCTTATGGGAGCTGATGTGGGTCGGTCTCCATATGAAAGAGGCAACTTGGAAACATGTATTTGAGTCCCCCAGGGAATATATTTTAAAAAAAGGCATCCTGGTGCTTCCTGGTGTTATTTTCTATAAACTGAGGCTTAAGATAAAATGTTCTTATATCAGAATTAAAAATACTAAATATTTAAAAGTGCAAAGTGGATGGAGACACTTTTCTGTCGCATGAGCATTTTACTGACTCCTCCAGCTATTACTTAATTTTGGGGAAAGCCACCAAAACACGGGCTATACCCAGGTATAATCATATCAGGACAAAGCAGTGTTGGATGTTGGTTGTAAGTAGCAAGTCCTGCTGTAGCCCCTCATTTGGTGTCTTGGACAGAGGTGCAACCACAGTGAGACTCAGGGAGACATTAGAACATTTAACAACAGACTTTTTATTAAGAATCATAAACTTAAGGTCCTGAAGTACTGAAGTATGATACACTGTCGGGACTGTCTAGAGACAGAGGGGTCTATGCCCGCCATCGTTTCGGCAATTGAGACCGCACGCTATGTGTGCGGGGGTTCTGCAAATCAAATTAGGATGGGCCTGCCACACTTGTGGACGCATCCCGCATTTTTAACATTGTAGCGGGCGGAGCTTTCAGCAGCACCCACCTCAATGTTAAAAAGGCATTTGTGCATGCAAATGCAGGGGGGAATCATAGGTACCCCCCACATGCACCCTCTGCCCCCCCAACACCCTGGCAGCCCACAACAGGCCCCACATGCAGACTCCAAATGCCTTTCCATGGCAGCAATGCCGTCATGGAAAGGCACATCACCGCCTGCATCTTGGTATGGATGGCGGTTTGTGCAGACACCGCCACCATATCAATCACCTTTTCCGCCCGGTCTCCTGTTTCACCGGCGGAAAACCGGCGGACAGTCTTTCCTCCACCAGGGACCCCCCTGCCATCCTAATATGGTGGGGGATATGGGCAGTGAATAATGGTGGGTAGATCGCCACCGCCATGCGGGCGGTGAAGATACGCCCACCTTTATAATAGACCCCAGACTGTCATTGAGTTGAGTCAACTCTCTGGAAATACGCAAGAGCCATGGAAATCTTCTCCCCTTGTCTTATGATTGTTATTGTGAACCAAGTCGCCTGTTTGCACCAAACAGAGTGCCACTGCTATATAGAGTTCATCGATAATAGATCTTTCAAGTATGGCAACCCCAACTCGCAATGTAAAATATCTGCTGCGGTAGATTGGGGAACAGTGAGTAATCACCGTTAAAAAAAAATCTCTTGAATTCATAGAGTGGTGTGTTTACAGTAGCCGCACAGCCCACTGCCATAGGAGGCTGCTCATATACATTTAGCTGTACAAATTACAACCATTTTCCTACTTGGAAGCAAAACTAAAGAAACCCTCTCAGGCCTGCACCTTCTTTAGCCTATTGTTCTTGATGTTTTATTCATTTATTTATTTTAAGAGTTTTATATAGCGCTGGCTAGACCCAGAGGTATCAGAGTGCTTTACATGAGGTTCCACAAAATTCCAAAATACATCAGTTACAATTTACATCAGTTGCTAGACAAACATTACAAGAGCATGGAAGACAAAATAAGTAAAAGTGTAGAGGGGAAGGGGGTAAGGGTAAAGGGGTAGGAGGAAGATAAGGCGGAGAGACGAAGGAAAGACTGACCAAAGTCCGGCTGCAAAGGTGACGCTCGAGGGGGAAGTCCCAAAACCCATCTCCTCTATAGCAATCAGGTAGCTTCACCGGGCATTGGCCAATTAGCTGGGTCTCTAAGGGAAAACATTTAGAAAGGGAAAGGGGTAGGGTAAAAGGGGTAGGAGGGAGATACGATAGAGAGACGAAGGGAAAGTCTGCCCAAGGTCCAGCTGGGTAGGTGAGGGACGAGGGGGAAGTCCACAGCCCATCTCCTCTATAGCTATCCAGTAGCTCCATTGGGCATCGGTCAAATGGCTAGAAGGTGAGATGAAAGGAGCGTAGAGGGGAAGGGTGTTAGGATAATGCCACAATCTCCCTACACAGTCAGCGACAGAAGGAGGGAGGTGGGGTATCCACAGTCCACCGGGCAGGGTGTTCCCCCCTTCACTGGGCAGCAGGTTGGAGATCTCGTGGACCATCAGCCAGAGTGTTCGTGGCTCTTTCAGACTCACAGGCCCAGGTCTCACTTGGGTCACAGGCACTCCCAATGCTGCAGTTGCGCTGCTATGCCTGGCACACAGAAGTCATCAATCTCTCCTTCCCTATGAAGGGCGCAGGGATGCGCCCAGCATAATCCGCCAGCGACGCAGTTAGAATGCAGACTTGCGGCAGAGCACATGAGGAGGGCTTCCAGAATGGCAGCGTGTGCAGTCCCCCTAGCGCCGATCTCCAGTCTCACGAGCCCCAAGCAGTGAGGTCACTAGCAGGCACAAGCAGCTCACAATCCACACCACAGCAATATTTATCCCAAGTGACCAGCAGTGTGGAGTTCTGGACTTTTTGGTTCCGTCCAGAGGTGTCAGGGATAACACCCGAAGACCCCGGAGTTCCACCTGTCTCGGTGCACAAATAAACAGAAACACTGGCTTCTCGATGGTGGCGTCAAAGACCAAAGGTTTATTACTGCAGGGACACAGAAGTCACAGAAACTACACAGAGCAGATTCTAGGAGCCTGTTCGATTTGTACAAAAGGGTTTGCTCCTTATATACTAAAATTTGAGCTTGAGGCAAATTCTTTACATGTAATACATTCCCAAACCTTTGTGTCCTAAACAATAAATATTTTGGCGTTGCACAGGAATCGTCGACAATATCTGATGTCAAAACATTACGAACAAGGGGTTCCCACTTTTCCATCATAATCTCATGTCAACTTTTCATTCAAGACCCGGACCGCCTCATCGTAAATTTCGTTACCTCCCCCTAATAAAGGCCCAGAAGGAAAGGAGCAGAGCCAGGTGTAGAAGATAGAAAAGCAGGATAAGAGATGTTTGTGGGTTGTAAATGGGCAAGGCTACCGGCTTCAGCCGCCTAATCATGATCAGGCCAACGAACACAAAAACCAGTATAGCAGGACTGGCCTCGGGCAGAGGAGGTAGCCTTTATCGAGTCATGCAGCTACAGCGTGTTCTGTTCTAAGGTGCACGTGTCACTGGAAAGGTGAATCGCCGGCTAAGCCTACGTGTCCTTAATCGAGATGCAGTGATCAGAGGTTATTGCGTATGTGAGGGCAAGAAACACAAAATGGCTGCCATGATCTAAGATGGATGCCATGGGTAGATCGGAAATGTGTTTGTATCAGGAGTACTCTTGCTAGTAGCATAGCGAAAACACCAGGATATGCTAAATGGATCATTTGCGGTTCATTGATACCAAAATTATGTATTTCCGACAATATTGAAAACACGGGTTCAAATCGTCACGGAACCTCAGACCCTCCTTTTGCCCTTACATAGGCAATTACTCAGTCTATGTCAGAATCTAACTCTATGCTCATCAGGTCAGTGATATGCTGTTGTATCATCATCCTTTCTCGTGCCTTTTCTCCAAACGCAAGTGGTTTTCTAAAACAGGTTGCAGCACAAAGACTACACAGCGCTGGACCACACTGGATAATCAGACAACACGAGAACAGGAATACTAAGATGACACCAATGACCATCAGAACCTTCCATCCCCACGCTGATATCAGAGTCCAAAACCACTCCATGAAGGACCAGTTTCCCTTGTCTACATGTATAGAGTCGGAAATCTTGTGTAGCTTAGAGATCGCCTCATAGACAGTTGGAGCATTATTGGGAATAAAAACACAGCAGCTCGATTGGATCATTTTGCATACCCCACCTCGATCTGCAAGTATTACGTCTAGAACCATACGGTTCTGTAACGTCATGAGTCTATCCGCCTGAAGCTCAGCTGTCAAGTTGCTAAGGGCACCAGCAGTTTCGGTAATAGTAGATTCAACTACCCGTGTTAGCTGACGTATGTTTCTACTATTAGCCATAGGCCCCCAGAACGGAAGGAAACCTTTGAAGAAGTCCCCAGCTTCCTGACCAGCGGTATCTTCCTTGCTGAACACACCTCTTGCTACTCTGGTCTTGTGATAATCAGATGAAGCAGTGTACGTTGGAGGCAATAGTCGAGCAATATAACATGAACCTGAAAAGTCAGCAGGCAACCATGTATACGCTCTGTCTTGACAGATGAAGTAGGTACCCCTAGCAGTAAGAAAAGCAGGGGAGGAGTTAGACGGAAACACGTAAGTCTCAATGCACTCACTCCTCCCTAGCTGAGCTCTCGGATTTCTCCCATTTCCTTGCAAACAGACTTGACCTCGGTGAGGCACGACCCAGATTGGAGTTGAGCTTTTACGCTTGCTTTCTCCCAAACTAAGGCGATACTCTGACGAATTCCAACTCAAATATACTCGTAATTCATCTCTAGGGTAAGATGGAGTATTATTGACATCCTTGATCATGTCAATAATTCCCTGGACTAACGCTTTGTTGGCAGAGTTATATTTAGTGGAACGTGGTGGACGCGGAGGATAGGTTTCAAGGGCATAAGCAAAAATGGTCTGAAGGGCCTGAAATGATCCATTATAGCTAAAAGGCAATACCAGATAGGGAATGCCTTTATCCATAGTGTGGGGTATCAAGCCACACACCCAGCAGTCTGTAGTGTTAACTACCAGTTGGTGTTGGTGTAAGAGCTGTACAAAAGTGTTATTAATGAATTCTGAGCGTCGAGCTTGCTCATGTTCAGGAAATGAGTGAAAAGAGTGCATAGAAGAAACAGTAGAAGTAGCAGGATCAAGGGGAGGTACTGTAGTTACTGGCACAAAAATCAAATTCACACCAAAGACGATTCCACCCACCAACGTTATCAAAACAATTAAAAACGTAATAGCACATTGTATCAGAAAACATTTGCTGTGGAGGATTCTGTAAAGTCTGTTTCTGTGAACATAAATCACATTTTCTCGTTGCAGCGCAGGAAGCTCCATCTTCTACAATCCGCTCGCGACCACTGATGATGTGTACGTAGATGAAAATGCCTCTATCAGTCCTGGGAGTTCCCAGAACTAACAGAAAGATCGACCTTGTGTCTGATCCCTGCAGATTCAACTAGGCACACAGCCACGACCCTACGGCTACCCAGACGGCAAGGCAATTTAAAAAAACAATAAATCAATAACAAACTTCCTGGCTGAAGGCAAAATGTTAGAATTCAAATATCATAATAGGCAGTTTCCTGCTTTATTTGTCCATATTACGAGACCGTAAATTGTATCTTAGTTTTGCAGGAACTGTTTGATCCGGAAACAGTGTATCATTAGTGGATGTTGCAATGTTCAGGTTCGCAGATGACAGAGTTTCTTCAGATGCAGAGGACGAATGTTCAGAGTTCAAAGGAGTGATTTCAGGAGGAGAGTCAGAGTTCGATGTGTCAGTTATCAATTCGGCATCGCTAAAAGGGACAAACTTGGGTGTTCTCTCGGACTCAGAGGCACCAATTCCCTTCTTAATCCAGTCGTCATAAGGTAATGGCAGAGGCACACGTTTGACATGTGTCGTATGGATCCAGTGCTTGCGACCAGCCACACGAACAGCAGTTCTCGTTGCAAGTAGAACTTGGTAGGGGCCAACAAATCTGGGCTGAAGGTTCTTTGTCCTGGCGAAGTTCCTCACCACAACGTGGTCACCTGGTTTCAGCTGATGACCTGGACTCTCCGGTGGCTTTGGCAACGCATCGAAAACCTGTTGATGAATAAGACTCAATTTAGCAGTCAAGTCGTAAAGGTAATCAATCAACATTGGATATTCCAGAGAACAAAATTCCTTTGGCCTAGGCACTCCCCAAATGTTAGCGGGACGACCGAAAACTATCTCGTAGGGACTAAGCCCTATTCTAGAATGTACAGTCGCTCTCGTTGATAATAAAGCCAAGGGTAGTGCATCTGGCCAGGATAAACCCGTGGATGCCTGTATCTTAGCAAGTTTCAGTTTGAGGGTGCCATTGTAACCCTCAACTAAACCAGCTGACTGGGGATGATTCGCACTGTGGAACTTCTGTTTTATCCCTAAGCCGGCACACACACTTTGCATAACTTTCCCTACGAATTCACTTCCATTATCTGACCATACAATCCGTGGCATTCCAAATCTGGGGAAGTATTCTTTGAGAAGGATTTTGGCAGTGGACAAGGCAGTATTGTCCTTCAGTGGGTATGCTTTGACCCATCTGGAGAAAGCACAAACTACCACCAGGACGTACTTTAAGTTATTGCACCGATCCATGTGAATGAAGTCTAACTGAATCACTTCAAAAGGACAAGAGGGAGGAGCGAAGTGACCAGCAGGAGTAGGGATTCCCTTGCCAGGATTATGCATCAGGCATACCATACAATTTTTCACCACTCTCTCTGCACATTTACCAATCCCATCATTCTTCCAGACTGGAGCCAACATCTTGCAGATCCCCTTAGAACTTATGTGCGCTACTCCATGTGCCATTGTCACCACTGCAAGCACAAACGCATCAGGCAACATCCATTGTTGTTCCGACAAGTCAATCCAACACCCACTCGAATCCAACTTGCCCGTACTTTCTTTCCATGTACGCTTTTCCTCCTCAGTCGCCTCTTTCTGAATCTCTTTCACACTTTCCACTGTATCCTCACACATTCCAGACTCAGAAATCCATCTTGCAGACGTTGCAACATACATTCTACTCATCATATCTCTAGCTGTCTGTTTAGAGGTCTCATCAGCAAAAGCATTCCCACGACCAACATCATCCGTGATTACTTTATGAGCACTGCATTTCACAATCGCAACTTCAGTCGGCAAGGTTAGAGATTCCAACAAGTCATTAACTAGCTGACCATGTTGAATCTTAGTCCCATGGGACGTAATGAAACCTCTTTCTTTCCACAAACGGACAAAATTATGGGCCACGCCGAACGCGTACTGACTATCTGTGAACACATTCACTCTCTTTCCCTCAGCTAAAACACACGCTCTCGTTAGAGCGATTAATTCTGCAGCTTGGGCAGAATTCTGACTCACTCTCGCAGTCTCCACAATCGTACTCAAAGTCGTTACTGCATAGGCGGCAGTCACATCACCATTCTCCAATTTAAAGCATGACCCATCAACATACAACGTGCCATCTGGATCTGACAATGGGGTGTCTTTTAAATCAATTCGTCCTTTTGTCTCCTCTTCAGTTCTGAAACAGCAATCATGGGGCTCGGAATCACTCGACTCTTGATTAGTCGGCAACAGTGTTGCTGGATTCAATACATTGCATCTTTTGATCTGAATATGACTCGCTAGCAGCCAGATAATCTAGCACTGGTAAGATGCTGTGTCTTGGTTCGGTTCATGAGTGTGTCCACAGCATGAGGAACCATGACCACTAGCATATTATTCATCACTAGACCAGCAGATTGTCGAATGGAAGCCGCAGCTGCTGCTGTAGCTCTCAAACAACTAGGCAACGCTCTAGCTACCGGATCTAATGTTGATGAAAAGTATGCACAAGGGCGTTGTTTATCACCGAATCTCTGTGTCAGAACACTCAATGCGCAACCTTCTCTCTCGTGAACATATAGCGTGAATGGCTTACTGTAATCGGGTGTACCCAACACAGGAGCTGAACATAGTGCATTTCGTAACTCAGAAAAACTCTCCTGACATTCGGCAGACCATGGCACCGGACTCGGAACATTTTTCCCAGTCAAAGCTACCAATGGTTTTGCTAAAAGAGAAAAATTTGGGATCCACTGTCTACAGTAAGAGGTAATACCTAGAAAGGCACGTACTTCTCTCTGTGTACGAGGAACACTCATCTGCGTAATTGCTTTTATTCTCTCTGGGGTCAACTTCCTTCCCTCCTTTGACAAGAGATGACCTAGGTAGGTCACTTCTTGGCAGCAGTATTGCATTTTCGAAGGTGACACCTTGTGATTCAAATTAGACAAATGATGCAATAACAAAATCGTAGCTGTTTTGCAAGTTTCCTTGTCATCGGCAGCCACTAGAAGGTCATCTACATACTGCACTAGAGCAGAACCTGGAGGAAGTACAAAGGAATCTAACTGACTTTTTAATGCCTGACTGTAAATGGATGGGCTCTCACAATAGCCTTGTGGAGCGCGTTTAAACCTGAAGCTTCGACCTCCTAGACAGAAGCCGAAAATATCTCTGCTTTCCTCGGCTATCGGAATGCTGAAAAAGGCATTCTTCAAGTCGATGACTGAAAACCATGTAGCTGTAGCAGGAATCAATGTTAACAAGGCAGTAATGTCTGGAACCACAGGAAACTGCGGAACCACAATCTTATTAACCTCTCTGAGATCGATAACAAATCTATATACTGGAGGTTTTGAAGGATCAGTACGTTTCAAAATCGGTAATACAGGACTGTTACAGACATTTCCTCTAGTCTCTTCTACCACACCTTTCTTAATCAAATCTTGTACAATTAGTAAAAGTGCACGTTCACCTTCACTAGAAATCTTGTATTGAGGAATTCGTGGAAATTTGACATTTGCTTTTAAAGTGACTACATATGGTGGTATTTCCAAAAGGCCTACATCGTTAGGACCAGTCGCCCAAAGAGTATCAGGGAGAGAACGCAGCTCTGGTGGGAGTGCATCCATTGACAAGTACATCGGAGAGGTGATTCTTTTACCCAACGTTAGCTGTACTCCTTCCGGAGAACAGTACAATGTCGCATGTAGGCGTTTTAACAAGTCTAAACCAAGCAGATTTTCATTACAACCTGTCGTCAAAATCAAGGGTGCTTTCAATTGACACGGTCCAACAGAAATAGACAAAGGACCAGATACAGGGTTGTAAACAGGGGCGCCTGAAAATCCTACAGAAACATTGGTTAAGCCGGACAAAGGTGCGCCAGGGAGTTTCGCATGAATGATAGAACTTTTTTGCGGCACCAGTATCCAACAGAAACGGTTCGACTACACCTGATGTTGCTACTGCGACATAAGGCCCACTCTGATCCACTGGAACTGATACTACTCCCTCTCTCTGTCCATGGCTGTCCTAGTATCCAGTTTGCTGAAATCCCTCGTCATTTTCACAATAGTCTTCGACATGATACTGTTGCGACCTATTCTGTTGAGCAGACTGTCCATTTCGCTGATCAAAGTGATTGGAAGGGCGATCATTTGTTTGTGGAGACATAGCCCCTCGTCCTCGACCTCTAGAATTCTGCACAAAACCACCACGACCTCTCTGAGCTGCTGCTGCGTTATTTTGCGCTAAGACTGGACATTCATTTTTATAATGACCCTCTTTCTTACAATACGCACACTGATTCCACTGGTATTGTGGTCTCTGAGAACCATAATCTGTCCTTTGATATGACCCCTGCTGTGTATTGGTCTGATTCATGCGAGGCGGATATGCTTGCTGCAAAAGAACTTTAGTTTTTAAGTCTTTCGTTTTCTTATCTGATTTCTCTTTCTCCTCTTTATCCCTGTTCTCATAATACTGTGCAGTTGCAAGTATTTGCGCAGTTGTAGAGACAGCCCACGCACTCTCGGAATCTTTTAATTTATTGCATAGCTCGGGTAGTAAATTGTGTACAAATTTATCGACAAACAATCTCTGTCCTCCTTCTGTGCTCATATCCTGACCACTGTGATCTACAAAAGTCTCTTCGAACCTCGTGAAAAAGTCGGAGACACTTTCGTCTTTCTTTTGCCTGCATGCAGATAATTTGTCCCAGTTAACACGCAATGCTGGCATCAGAGTCTTCATTAAATCAATTATCCTACCTGGAAGATTAGCAATTAGAGGTTCGGGTTTGGAACCACCTATCTGCTGACCGTCTGCTGCAATGATAGCCGCCCAATCACCACCTAGAGCAACTGGGTGATTCTCTTTACGAATTTTGGCCCAAATTGGTTGCGGAACTACATTTCCAAATAACATGTCAATGTCCGCTAGATTCATTACACAAGCCTCAACTGTTTGTGCTAACTCCTTATAATATCCGGCAGGGTTTTTACGCGGGTCTGGCAAGGCCTGTTTCACTGCCAATACCTCAGCTCGCTTCCATGGAATGTGTATCCACACTCTCTGGAATTGTGCCGGAGCGGCTGCTATACCAAGATTCGCATTAGCTTGCACAGCTTCACGCCAAATTGGAGGAACCTCTCTCATTGGATATTGGCGATTATGCTTCGTACTACTTTTCTCTAAGTCTCTCGGTGAGCGAAGTGATGGATCATTCCTATAACTTAAAATCAGTTCCATCGCTTCTTTTATATTTTGACCTACTATCATACCTGCAGCGAACTCTTTCTGAACTTTGATTAAGTCTTCTAAATTTGATTCACAGTCATCTTCTTCTAGTTCCTCACGTAAAAGAGAGCACATCTCGTCGAATACATATCGTTGTGTTGGTTCGTTCCACTGCACAAATGTATCTAGTACATCTCTCGTACTATATCTCCTACTTTTTGAAATCCATCGGAGAGCCGTGGAATCTAATATTCCCCGTTCCTCAGTACTTGGGAGCTGACTACGTCTCTGCACAGACTCAGAAGTAGGGGTCTTAATTAAAGATTTATAGAAAGGAGACAGAATGTTAGAGACAGAATCAGTGATTCTTCGACGAACAGAAAGCGGAGTCATAATACTAGCAGATGTAGAAAACACAGTAGCAGTTGGAACAGATAGTACAGGGACAGTAGGGGTATCGAGTAAGGTAGCTTGTGAAGCAGTAGGTGTAAGCAATATAGGTATAGGTAAAGAAGTTGGCAACCCAGGAAGAGGAGGTGCCGTAGGAACATTTACATTAACCACAGGAGGTACAGGAGCTTGATTCTGAAGGGCAGAAGCAGGAATACCTGGTTGTCCAGCAACCGGCAATTGAACATTCGGTACAGGTGGAGCCGTAGCACCTTGTGCATACGGTGGGGGTGACCGTAACAAGTAAGACAACAGAGGATCATTTTCAGGGTCCTCTACTATCTTAGTTGTACTCGATGGCAAGGCAGGATAGCACTTATCTATCGCTAAGTTACGCTCTCTAGCAGCTATCTCCATTGCTTTCTCAGACTCGTTGTCTTGCAGCTGCTTACCCGCTTGTTCTAAAGTTAACTCTTGCTCTTTCTGTTCTTTTTTCAACCTTTTATTTTCTCTCTGTTTAGATTCTTTTCGCCAGAAACGGAAAGAATCAAACATTGCCGGCCGGGCTTTCTTTTTAAACAATTTTACTTCTAAATTGTCAAGAACTTCAGGTTCAAAACTACCATGTAGTGGCCAACTAAGGACACCATCTTTTTCAGTGTATCGGACCCACACCTCGTTATAAGATATAGGACCCACTCCAAACTTACAATAAAGATCATATAGGGGAGTTCCGATCGGAGGAACCAGACATGAGTCCTCCAACCGGGAATCACTGTTGCAACCAAAGCACGACAACATACAATTTTTCCGACTTACCATTTTATAATCCGGAACACAGAACAAACAAACACAAACAGGAATGTGCACTCGAACCAAGAACTTAGGCCTACCAAAAGCGAACAAATGTATCGATACCCAAAACTAAACCAATAGATTATCTTAACCAGTACAACTAGTGATAATCTTACGAAACCAAACCAAACCAAGAACCAAAAGGATTTTAACAACCCTTACGAAGTAACCAACTAGCAACCACTAAATACTTAACTGAGGCACTGAAGACGTCACCAAGGAGAAACCCGTCACATTTCGCCGTACTAAGGACTGCACCTCGGGTCCAAGACAGGGCGACGGTCAAGGCAACGGACCACTGCAGCCGTCCTGAACGGGAACCCTCGTGGAAGAGAACGTCGGGCCACTTTTGTGATATGCCGGGATCGATGAAGTGGGGCGCCTCCCTCAGGAATCTTCACACGAAGCTTCTCGAACTCTTCAGGCTTTTGGACCGGTACCGAATGACGTCGCCCCACGTTGGGCGCCAATTGGAGTTCTGGACTTTTTGGTTCCGTCCAGAGGTGTCAGGGATAACACCCGAAGACCCCGGAGTTCCACCTGTCTCGGTGCACAAATAAACAGAAACACGGGCTTCTCGATGGTGGCGTCAAAGACCAAAGGTTTATTACTGCAGGGACACAGAAGGCACAGAAACTACACAGAGCAGATTCTAGGTGCCTGTTCGATTTGTACAAAAGGGTTTGCTCCTTATATACTAAAATTTGAGCTTGAGGCAAATTCTTTAGATGTAATACATTCCCAAACCTTTGTGTCCTAAACAATAAATATTTTGGCGTTGCACAGGAATCGTCGACAATATCTGATGTCAAAACATTACGAACAAGGGGTTCCCACTTTTCCATCATAATCTCATGTCAACTTTTCATTCAAGACCCGGACCGCCTCATCGTAAATTTCGTTACCTCCCCCTAATAAAGGCCCAGAAGGAAAGGAGCAGAGCCAGGTGTAGAAGATAGAAAAGCAGGATAAGAGATGTTTGTGGGTTGTAAATGGGCAAGGCGACCGGCTTCGGCCGCCTAATCATGATCAGGCCAACGAACACAAGAACCAGTATAGCAGGACTGGCCTCGGGCAGAGGAGGTAGCCTTTGTCGAGTCATGCAGCTACAGCGTGTTCTGTTCTAAGGTGCACGTGTCACTGGAAAGGTGAATCGCCGGCTAAGCCTACGTGTCCTTAATCGAGATGCAGTGATCAGAGGTTATTGCGTATGTGAGGGCAAGAAACACAAAATGGCTGCCATGATCTAAGATGGATGCCATGGGTAGATCGGAAATGTGTTTGTATCAGGAGTACTCTTGCTAGTAGCATAGCGAAAACACCAGGATATGCTAAATGGATCATTTGCGGTTCATTGATACCAAAATTATGTATTTCCGACAATATTGAAAACACGGGTTCAAATCGTCACGGAACCTCAAGTGTTGGAGGGTAGCTGGTCGGAGATCCCGCAGACTATCAGCCAGGATGTTCGCAGCTTTCTCAGGCTCACAGTTCCAGCACCCACCCGGGTCACAGGGGACTCCACTACGCCAGTTGCGCTGCTAAGCCTGGCACACAGGCAAAATCAAGCTCACCTCGCTACGAAGGTCGCTGAGATGCGCCAAGCATGATCCTCCAGCAGCACCCTTGGGATGTAGGTGTGCTGCATAGCTCACGAGGTGGGCCTCCAAAATGGCCGAGTGTGCAACCCTCTCAGCGCCGATCTCCAGTCTCCCGGGCTCCAAGCAGCAAGGTCACCAGCAGGCACAGCCACCAAACAGTTCACAACGCATGAATATTTACCTCCAGTCTTGTGGGTTACTCTCCGGAGTCGCAGAGTCTCAGCCTCAGCTCAAAGCAGGCACCGCCACTCCAGCCTCTGGATACGTTGAAGGTGATGAGCATACACAGGTAGGAGAATGATGTGACCCTCGTGATCTGTGTGTCACTAATGTGGTGACTTCTTGGTTTACACACTCACAGATCATAGTATAAGTTTTCTTCATGAATTCCGAGAAGATGTCCATTAGACCTAGAAGGCCATTAATAGTCCAAGACAGTAGGACAGCATTATTCTCATAAAAGAGGACAGAGACTGCCCTACTGTCAACTCGTGGTGGATCGGTTGCCAAGCCCTGGAGCAATGTGTCCACTCTATTTACGAGTGATGTTATCAATGATATCCTAGAACATGCCATGAGTGATGTAATAGGGGAGGTAATAAGCAGCTGCATGGTGAGGGCATGAGTTATAGTTGCTCTAGAGCAGGAGTTATAGCTACTTGAGATAACTATAACTGGTGAATTTTAGTGATTTTGTTAGTTTTAAATGGTACAATTTAACATACATTATATGATTTAAGATACTATAAATTTTTGGAGGGAGTTTTATATAGCGCAAACTCAACCCAAGGTATCAGAGCACTTTACATGAGCACTAGTTGCTTTACAGTTGGACATGTTCATTTTTGTTAGTCATGGGGAGATTAAGTGATTTGCCCAGATTCATAGGATGTTGAGTGTCCCTGCCGAGACTCGAAACTGGTTGCACAGCTTTGAAGTCGACTGCTCTAGCCATTAGGCCACATACTCTCCCAGCATCCTTTTATAACATCACGTATGCAAATATTGAGATAAAATGTAACCGACAAAAAATGTTTTAGAAAAATTGACTGGAATGGATAAGAACAGATATTTTTTCAAAGTTTCATATTTCTATTGGTGAAATTGGTAGTCTGTTCTAATTATGTATAATCATGGAGCATTTCTTTATTAAAGACTAGCTTACCCGTCGCACGTTGCTGCGATCTCAGAAGAAAAGAAATTCAAGGAAACTCGTTATGATAAAATTAAATTTACATTTTGTCATTGTTATTGAAACTTATTCATTTTATTTTTGAAAACATTTCTAAGTGTGGCTTGAGCAGTGCGTCCTCGATTGGCTTCCAATCTTGATTCTGCTTGCTCTCCTGTTTCATTCGAGTGGGCTTGAGCAGTGCATAATTGATCGTTTTCCAATCTTGATTCTCGTTGCTCTACAGTTTCATTCGAGCGGGCTTGAGCAGTTCGTAATCGATCAGTTTCCTATCTTGATTCTGGTTGCTTGTTCGTTTGAGAAGAACAGGCTTGAGCAGTGCGTACTCGATCAGCTTCCAATCTTGATTCTCTTTGCTCGTTCGTTTGAGAATTACGGGCTTGAGCAGTTTATATTCGAACAGCATTAAGGCTTGAGCAGTTTGTATTCGAACAGCTTCTAATCTTGCTTCCCATTGCTAGTATGTTTCTGAAGCTCGTAATGCCTTTTTCTTTCGTGCTTCTCATGTAGGTTGACCAATCGATTTCCGTTTGGGGGTCATAACTGTTGACGATGCTCGCAAATTCGCTGTCTATTTCAGTATTCGAAAGATTATGAGGGCCCTGGGGGGACGATTTTTTTTTTTATGACAGAAACCTTCGCGGGAGTGTACTCAACAACTTCCCATAGTTTCATGGTGATCGAATGAATGGTGTAGTAATGCATAAAGGACAAACAGACAGACAGACATACTTTCGTTTTTATATATATATAGACTAGCTTACCCGTCGCGCGTTGCTGCGATCTCAGAAGAAAGGAAATTGAAGGAAACTTGTTATGATAACATTAAATTTACATTGTGTCATTGTTATTGAAACTTATTCATTTTATTTTTGAAAAAATTTCTAAGTGTTATGATAACATTAAATTTACATTGTGTCATTGTTATTGAAACATATTCATTTTATTTGTGAAAACATTTCTTAGTGTGGCTTGAGCAGTGCGTCCTCGATTGGCTTCCTCTTTTTTCTGGTTGCTCCCCTCATTCATTCGAGCGGGCTTGAACAGTGCGTAATTGATTGTTTTCCAATCTTGATTCTCGTTGCTCTCCTGTTTTATTCGAGCGGGCTTGAGCAGTGCGTAATCGATCAGTTTCCAATCTTGATTCTCATTGCTTGTTCGTTTGAGAAGAACGGGCTTGAGCAGTGCCTACTCGATCAGCTTCCAATCTTGATTCTGTTTGCTCATTCGTTTGAGAATTACGGGCTTGAGCAGTTTGTATTCGAACAGCATTACGGGCTTGAGCAGTTTGTATTCGAACAGCTTCTAATCTTGCTTCCCGTTGCTCATCTGTTTCTGAAGCTGGTAATGCCTTTTTCTTTCGTGCTTCTGATGTAGATTGACCAATCGATTTCCGTTTGGGGGTCATAACTGTTGATGATGCTCGCAAATTCGCAGTCTATTTCAGTATTCAAAAGATTATGAGGGCCCTGGGGGCCAATTTAAAAAAAAACTTTAGACAGAAACCTTCACGGGAGTGCACTCAACAACTTCCCAAAGTTTCATGGCGATCGGATGAATGGTGTAGTAATGCATAAAGGACAAACAGACAGACAGACATACTTTTGTTTTTATATATATATATAGATTACGAATTCAGGTCTATTATAGTTCGTAAATATATGACATTTGGAACAAAACAATTGCCAGTCAAAGAAATATGATAATTGATTATTGCCCTAGATCTGTCTACCATTTTTCTAAATCTCATACCATGACTATTGGTAGCCGGGAGCCCGCTGGGTGCAAGTTCTGTAGTAGGGGGGGCAGAACTTACTAAAGTTTCAACTATCCCCTGGGGTTGTTGTTTGATAATAAAGGATCATGAGCTACCCTTAAAAAGAGCACACTGGTGAGGGCCATTGGTGCTACTATGGATGTTGCCAAGAGACTAGGGTCTAAAACTTTGCCCCCCCCTTCTTCTAAAGGCTTTTAAAGAAAAACGCATTCTAATGGCAAGCTATGGGTGTGATGTGTGGGGGTATAAAGATGTTAGAGTACTGCCGGTGGTAGAAATTAAATTTCTGTGCAGACTTCTCACTGTTCCGACTAGTACCCCCTCCTTTACGATTCATGAGGAGCTTGAGCGAGTTACGTATCAGACCACAATGCTGTGGCTCCCATAATGCGCTGGCTGAGAATTTGGTCAAGTCCTGCTTCTACTCTGAAACATCAAGTATTAAAAGATTGGAGTGCTCTTGAGGCGTGCGTTTGTATCC
This sequence comes from Lissotriton vulgaris, assembly GCF_964263255.1. Classification (NCBI taxonomy): domain Eukaryota; kingdom Metazoa; phylum Chordata; class Amphibia; order Caudata; family Salamandridae; genus Lissotriton; species Lissotriton vulgaris. Next base: position 416,324,825 of record NC_141685.1, on the reverse strand, counting down.
CGTGGATAGAGTACGTCACAGAGCTGCTGATGAGAATAGGCTGTTTGGATTTGTTCACTAACCCACAACCGCCACACCCCAGTGATTTGCATGTCATCACAAACATATTATTGACCAGGCAGCTAGGTGAAAAGGAAGACAGGGAACTTGTCAAACCCACAGTCCGTCAACATATGTTGCTGACAACACATTTGCTGGGGGAACCTTAAAAAGTCATTTGTTAATAACCACCACCTTTGTTTCTTACCGACCATGTTTCGATTAATTCCATACATTGGTTTTTAGCTGTCCATAAGGGATTTTTCAAAGCCAGGAGCTTTGAACACATGCTCTTGTGACAATGTTTTGGAGCAAGACACTTTGACTTTATATTTTTTTGTGATTTTTATTGTACTATGAGGAATACATTTAGTATCCCATTGGTAAGAATAGTCAATTTGCACAAGTAAGGCAGCCTTGTTGTTCTTACAAATGTTACCTTCACCTATGATCTGTTTTGGGGTCGCAAGTTTCCTTTCAGGCACCCTCAGACTCAGGAAAAGGTTATTTAAAGACTAGAGGGACTTCCTACCAATTTTATTGTATAGGTCAATATTTTATATATTTAAAAGTGGCATTTTATTACAAAGGTCTGAACCTGTCGAACATGTTCTAGACAATGCACTGAGGCACTAGCACTTTATATGCATATTTTTATTAAGTTATACTTTTTAGATCACTTTCATACCTGTTAAAATGTATATGTATTAACTCCTTTCTTTGATGTAACTATGTACATAGCATGATTTCATGTGATATATGTAGTTTTATGTGCCTTTATGGTCTATATTGTATCACAGAGTTTTATAAAGCACCCAATTGGCCTGAAGGTATCTTGTATCGGAGCTCTTTACATGAGCACCAGTTGCGTTACATTAGAACACATTCATTTTTTTTGTGGTTTTTGTTAGGCACGGGGCCTTTTGTTGACCGAATAAAGAACTTTTGACTTGACTTGACTTGATTATTGGCTGATATTTTTTCAATATTCAATTTCTACCCAGAAATAGCAACTTTTTCTACAGTTGGCGATGCCTTCTCAATGTTTTGATGAAAAATGACAACACCTGCATAGGCAGCTACTTTAATAAAGTCTCCATTCAGGTCTACCTGCATGATGGTCTTGAGCATAATCTCTGCTTGCAGATAAGGTTTCTAAGCATAGCATGAACCTGAGTGGGGATAAAAGGAAACACTGCTGCATTCCATGAGTAATGCGAAAAACGTCCTATGGATCTATAGTAATGATTCTGGCTTTAGGTGTCATATTTAGGTGCTGAAGAAGCATAAATAAAGTTAAGCCAAATCTCATGAGGTCTGTAACTTTCAATACTGCATAACACTTTGTCGAATGCTTTTCTGCCTCGAGTAGGGTCATCAAAAGTAGCAATCGCCATCTCAATATGCACAGTAAAATCCCAACCCAATATAAAACTATGCTGCTGTTCTTTAGCATACACTTGGATGAATAAAATTGGCCAATATCATACCCTCACTACTGGTTTTTTATCATGCTTCAAGAAATAGGTACACTAGTATTGCCCCTAAATCCTGGTATGGTTCTCCATGATAAATAGCCTCCGCCAAAGCTACGAATAAGAACAGAGAGGCATATTAGCAAGAACCTCGTTAAAATTATCTCTGTTTTAGCGGCACAAAACTGCCGCTAAAACGGAGATAATGGGCTTGCTAAGATGCGTGATATAATTACAATAGAAGCCCAGGTTAGATGTGCAGGACATCTAACCTGGGCTTCTATTGGAATTCTATAACTCATATTAGCAAGCTAATTATTGCCGTTTTAACCGACGATAATTTTAACGAGGTTCTTGCTAATATGCCCCATAATGTTTTCCAAGAGGGTGTTTTAAAACACAGCCTTCGGCATTTTCTTTGGCCAAGTATGTAATATAGACTTTCAGTCCACTACCTCAGGTCCTTTAACGAGGGAGCGGACCTTAAACAACTGGCATAGCCTGAGGCAGAAGGGGTATAATGCTAATAGAGCATTCCACCCATTAAAGGTAGAATGTTCTAACTTAAACAGGGAGACACATTAAGACAAACATTGGAATGTTGGAGCTCCTAGCCATTATAAGGCCGGGGCTACTCCATTGTCTTGCAATGTTCTGATAGCTAACATCACTTCTTCTTTTCTGAAAGAGTTTATTAAAAAAGTTTTACATTCCTTTCTGGATGGACCAGTTACATACTTGATCACCAAACTAATGTCCTTAATTTGTTAATTTGTGTTTAAGTACTTACAATTTCGCCATTGTAAAGTACCTAAAATGGCCTGCCTAGTACTACTTATCTGCATTGTAAAGACTGAGTGGTAAAGGTGCAGCGTGTTAATGAATGTATGGTAAAGGTTAATTTTCCTGTTGCATGAGTTAGGGATAGTGCTCCTAACCATAACATTCAAACTTCTGTGGGGTTTATATTTAAATTCATAACCATAACAGAACTTTAAATGTGGTCTTTTTAGGGTGAGTTTCTGAGGCCTTATAACAAAAACTTACCATGCAAGGATATGTGCAACTGATTCATTATATTCATATACTTGGGTTATTTCTCTACATTTAGTAATGCTACTTTGTCTCTTAACCATCTATTGTTTTATATATTTATATTTTGTTGTTTTTATGCATCCATATCAAAAACAACATCAAAACATTCAGTTTAAGCTAACCCTCTCAACACCCAAGAAGCGGACCACATGACCGGTTGTAAGTTACAAATGAAATCTAGTGGTATCATAGCACATAAACAATCCAAAAATTATCATGTACAAAAGTAACATGAAAATAGCAGTAATAAACAATTCGTAGCTAAAGGTCCGATTCATCATCCGGTTTTATCTTTAGTCCATCTATGGCCTGTTACAATTGTATTTCCACACAATCTCAGGCCATTCTGCCATCACCTCCCTGTCATATGTACACCAGTTTGCGACTCATCCCACATTATGCTCGCACCCGCCGTCTGTACTCCCACATCCGCTGCCTACAGATAGGTAGTCTAGGTGTAATCCATCGCCTGGCTATACATTTCTTCATCACCACCAACCCCAATGTAACAACCTTTTCGCCATACTTGGCATGCTTATTCCATGATACTAAACCCAAGAGGCACAATCGTACTGAGGGCTTCAAGGGCAAATCAGTAAGATCTTTCAAAACTGCGACCACCTCCTCCCAGAAGTCTCATATCCCCGGACAGCCCCACCACATATGTATAAATGAATCACTGACAGATTATCGATTTCTAAAAAATCGACCTACTATAACATCGAGTCTCTAATATCGATAGCACTAATATCGACACCCTATACTTAACATGAAAACTACAATAATATCGAGCAAACTATATCGATGCACAAAAATATCGTCTACATAAATATCGTTAGCATTATTTTCGAATACCATAATATCGACATTCAATACTACATATAACACACTACAATAATATCGAATACAAAAATTTCGATAGCACTATTTTCGTCTATATCAAAATATCGATAGCTAAATTATACTCCATTTTTATATATAACACCAATAAATCTATTCTCTAAGTAATACACACATTTCTAATGACTTCACTAATGTATTTTCAAATTATTAAGTAACATTTAGTGTACTAAATTGTGTTTTCGCAAACTGACGAAATTTGTATATAAACTCTTTGTAAACATACTTATTTAATACTTAGTACTCATTTTACATAATCTTTATTTTTTACAAGAGTTTTTTCTACATAAATATATCATTTCAATTCCTCAACATAAACTATATAAGAAAATATATCTTAAATGTTTTACTTAAAAAAAATTCAAACTAACCAATAGTAACTCGTCTTTACATATCTGACCAATCAGATGGCAAACTTAATTACACATAGACTATATAAACCAATCACAAACAGTAATTCAAGTTGCAGGAAATATTCTTCGTGACCACATACTGCCAATTTTGGGAGCACCATCTATATTCTTCTCTTCAAGAAAATTCGTCCTGAAACTACAAGTAATTAATCATATAGCTCGGTTAATAAATTCTAATGTTTTTTGTCTATTAATTATAGACCAAGATTTGTAACCTAATTTGTTATTTCTTTACGTACTTTACCTTTAAACAGACTCTACAAACAAATCAAGTTATACTTCAACTTCAAGATACAGGACACTTTAAATTTAAAAAAGGTATCTACATATGTTTAACATTTACTTAACGTTCTTTGCCAATTATTGGCCTAATTTAAAACTCTATACTTTGTTTCTTAGCCTCTAAATCTAAATACATAGGGTGAAGCCAGAATTTTTTGAGGAAAAAACTTTACAATGCTGTGTAAAAAATGTTTTCTTCCTGTTCTTAAATATGTTTTTATGTGCTTATACTCATAATACATGTATCATCCTCGATTCTTTTTAGCAATTAAGTAACAATGCTTTATAACAAATGTGTATTATTTATATAACATATAAACGCATTAGTAATTTTCATCAACTTTCTCTCTAAACAGAACTGAAAGGTACAGAAAAGAGATAATTCACATCAAAGAACAAACATTCTGCTACTACTATAATTCTCTTGGTAAGATCATAAATAAAACATAACTAGTCTTTATAAACTCTATGGAATGTACTAGAAATAAAATGCCTCTTTTTATGCATCTGTTAGTATAATCTTCCTGTTCTTAAATATGTTTTTTTGTGCTTTTACTCATAATACATGTATCACCCCTGGTTCTTTTTAGCAATTAAGTAACAATGCTTTATAACAAATGTGTATTATTTATATCACATATAAACGCATTAGTAATTTTCATCAACTTTCTCTCTAAACAGAACTCAAAGGTACAGAAAACAGATAATTCACATCAAAGAACAAACAATCTGCCACTACTATAATTCTCTTGGTAAGTTCATAAATAAAACATAACTACTCTTTATAAACTCTATAGAATGTACTAGAAATAAAAATGACTCTTTTTATGCATCTGATAGTATAATCTTGGAAATTTCTCTTTTTAAATTCAAATAAACAAAACTATTTTTAGGGACGTTATAACGTAAAACAAAAGTTACCAAAAAACAAATTGTAACTTTTCCTATAACATACTTAATTATTTCTCAACAGACCGTGGCAATAGAAGAACAACATCTAACTGAACAAGCATCTACTTTCGATAAATAGAACATTACTGGTGGTAAGTACATTACTAGAAGAATACTAGCTTTATTTAAAATCTTTTATACATTTCAGATTGTATTAATATTTGTATATTAACTTTTCTAGATACCAGAAGTCAAGAATGACTGATGATGCAAGATTTATTACATCTCAGAAAGGCAAATTTTTGTTATGCTATATGGGCTACATTTATACTCAGGAGAAACAAAAAGACCTTAAAGTGAATTGGAAGTGTACAAAATATTACTCCAATAAATGCTATGGCCGTGCTACAACAAGGGAAACTAGTGTTATAAATACCACTGAACATAATCACCCACCAAACATGTCGGAAATAGAAGTGAGATCCACTCTTGAAAATATCAAGGAATTAAGTACCAGATCAGAACTACCTACCAACGTAATTCTGAAAGAATTACTACCTAAAGTTCCCAAAGAAGCAAGAGGTCAGCTACCATCTATTGCTACCATTAAAAGAACAATAGCAAGAACAAAAAAAGCAAGTAGACCCAATATACCAACTCCTAAAACTTTTGAAGAAGTCATAATTCCGCCAGAGCTTGTAATTACTCATAATGACGAGCCATTTATATTTTATGATAATCATAGCAAGGACAAAAGAATAATCATGTTTGCAACTAATAACAATATAAAAAAATTAACTGAAAGTACTACTTGGATGATGGATGGTACTTTTTTTATATGCCCAAAACCTTTCTACCAGTTATACACAATTCATGGGCAATATCATAATACCTGTATCCCCTTCATATATTGTTTATTACCAAACAAACAAGCCACAACTTACTCAGAAATCTTACAAAAAATAAAGGAACAAAGTTCTGACTACTTCCCAATGAAAATCATCATAGACTTTGAGCAAGCTATGATTAATTCTATTTTGAAAACTTACCCACACACATCCATTCAAGGATGTTATTTTCATTTCAATCAATGTCTCTGGAGACATTTACAAAAATCTGCCCTTAGTGTTGAGTATGCAACAAATATAACTTTTGCATGCCAAATCAAACATCTCATTGCTCTGGCATATGTACCAGTAACTGATGTGGCCGAACATTACAATTTGTTAATTGAAAGTCCTTTCTACACCCAAAATGAGCAAAGACTCACCCCACTTTTAGATTACTTTGAGGACAACTGGGTAGGAAGACTACATAGGTCAGGCCACAGACGCCAGCCAAAATTTGCAATTCCCTGGTGGAATGTCTATCTACCAACACTCAACCAAGAGGCAAAAACGAACAATGCTGTTGAAGGTTGGCACAATGCCTTCCTCTCTTCTACTGGACGTACAACACCCACATTACACAAGCTAGTCACAGCTATACAAAAAGAGCAAAGCTTTCAGGAACTACGTATGCAGCAATCAGTCATACAACTGAAACCAAAACTCTCTAGACAAACTGCTCAAATGTATTTATATCTTCAACAGCAAGTCCAACTATATCCTACAACAAGAGGACTGGAATATTTAAAAATGATAGCCAAAACATTGAACTAATTGCTATAACTAAATTAATTGATAGAGATCAAACAATATCCTTAATCTAAAAAAACACATATTTTAATATAATAAAAAAATATTTATTTAGTCTAATTTATTTTTTAACACTATTCTAAAAAGACTAAATAAATATATTATTATATCACAATATTTGTTTTTAAAAACTGCTTCCATCCAAATAAAATAACATAAATTTATAACTTACCTTTAAATAGAACATCATAAAGATAATCCTTTACCGACAATACAATGTGTAAATATCAAAGACTTAATCCAACAAATCATTAATTATGTTTTCTTTAACTCTGCAAAAACTATCCATCATCCAAATTAAACGACTATTAAAATGCCATTTAAAATAACGACTGTTATCTTAAAGTGTGAAAAATATTTCACAGAACTCAAAATATAAAGGAAGAATGTAAATCATCTCCGTTCTAACAACTGAAACACACTTCCTTTCCCAAAAAAAAAAAATTTCGGAAACGGAAATAGCTGTTTCAAAATACGAGAAAAAAAAAACAGCTAAACAATCCCACCGACATAACACTAACGAGTATCCCAGAATATATAAACATAACATTCCTATGTATTTTTAATTTAATTAAATTATACCACATACTCATTAACTCCAACTATTTTAAATGGCTCAAAAAGTCGTGAACGAAAATACGTATTGATTCCACTCCATTATATGTAAATAGTCATACTTTAATTACCAACCCCAAAATAACAAAATATAACCTTTAATTTTAATTTACAATACTTTAAAAATATAAAAGTTGATTCGTACCTACTCAAAAGTGAACCTGCTTCCAACCGCGACTTTCCCTTTACCAAAATAACGCAAAAAGACAAAGAGTGGTTACAAAATAAACGATCCAAATTATATGTAACTGTGAAAAGTACTACTATAAATGTCCATTATTGTTATATATATAGCTCGAAATTATGTGTAATGTTAAAAAAATTGTATAGTATATTGTGAATAGAAAATGTTTTTGCCTGTATAATAATTATATATTACATACTTTTAATATTTATTACATTAAGTATGAAAAAATAAAAATATTTAATGTAATATTTATTAAAATTATTATATAACTAAATGTGTAATATTGTATTTGTTTATCAGATTTAATTGTTTACAATATGACTAATATGTGAAAATTGTTATTATTAAAACGTATTTATTAATAATAAGAATCATACATAAGAATATTGTAATGTTAAAAGAATCATTGATGATGATGTACATGTTCAAATTAGGATATTTGTATTATATTATAAATTTAAAAGTGTTCATATGTTAATATCATCATCAGTATATCACTATATGTATTAAAAATTTGTGACTTATGTTTTTCATTACACATGTTTGATGTTTTATTAAGAAACAATAATAGTATTATGTATGTATAATATCATACATTGCATTATGTGAACTAACCATTTTTTCTCTACAAATTAAAAGTACTTATCAAGAAAATTACTGTAAAATGTGATTATTAAAAGAACATTGTCCTCCATTTTTGTTTATATGTATACCAAAGATAGCTTAATAAAATGTATATATGTTCGTATATTTCCAGTGTTGAATAAAAAAATGTACAGGAAAGAAAACTGGTGTCATTATTTTGTATTACCTATGACAAAATCATTTTTATGTATTTTTGCAAATGTATTATAACTGTAATGTTCTATCTATTTCTATATACCACATGTAAATAAATAACATACTATACACTGAAGTTATAACAATTATTATTCATACACCCATATACATATAATATCAATATTTGAAAGACACATAATTAAATTTTTAAATATTCCGACTCCAATAACCATTTACTTTAGTTAATTGCTTCTCAAAAACCGTGATTAATTTACAAATCGAAATGCAATCACCATTTAATTAGAGTAAGTGCAGGACACAGAACATATTAAATTTACTCTTCCAACTCCAATTAACAATTAATTTAATTAACTGCAGGACATTACATAATAATTAATTACTATAAAAAATCAAATGTTAAAACAAGAATAATGTAATATCATTAAATTTAATTTAATATAATAAATTTAATTTAAATAGAATCTTAATTTATGTTTTCCCTGTACCCCATAACTAAAAACTGACCCTGAAACCTAAAAATACCCCTTCACCCACAAACTAAAAACTGACCCTGAAACCTGACAAAACCCCTTCACCAACAAACTAAAAACTGACCCAGAAACCTAAAAATACCCCTTTACCCACAAACTGAAAACTGACTCTGAAACCTCACAAAACTCCTTTACCCACAAACTAAAAACTGACCCAGAAACCTAAAAATACCCCTTTACCCACAAACTGAAAACTGACTCTGAAACCTTACAAAACCCCTTTACCCACAAACTAAAAACTGACCCTGAAACCTTACAAAACACCTTTACCCACAAACTAAAAACTGACCCTGAAACCTAAAAATACCCCTTTACCCACAAACTAAAAACTGACCCTGAAACCTTACAAAACCCTTCACCCACAAACTAAAAACTGACCCTGAAACCTAAAAATACCCCTTTACCCACAAACTAAAAACTGACCCAGAAACCAAAAAATACCCCTTTACCCACAAACTAAAAACTGACTCTGAAACCTCACAAAATCCCTTTACCCACAAACTAAAAACTGACCTTGAACCCTTACAAAACACCTTTACCCACAAACTAAAAACTGACCCAGAAACCTTACAAAACTCCTTCACCCACAAACTAACTAAAAACTAACACTGAAACATTACAAAACTCCTTCACCCACAAACTAAAAACTGACCCTGAAACCTAAAAATACCCCTTTACCCACAAACTAAAAACTGACCCTGAAACCTTACAAAACTCCTTCACCCACAAACTAAAAACTAACACTGAAACATTACAAAACTCCTTCACCCACAAACTAAAAACTGACCCTGAAACCTAAAAATACCCCTTTACCCACAAACTAAAAACTGACCCTGAAACCTTACAAAACTCCTTTACCCACAAACTAAAAACTGACCCTGAAACCTTACAAAACACCTTCACCCACAAACTAAAAACTGACCCTGAAACCTAAAAATACCCCTTTACCCACAAACTAAAAACTGAACCTTAAACCTTACAAAACCCCTTCACCCACAAACCAAAAACTGACCCTGAACACTTACAATACCCCTTCGCACATACACAAAAAACAGACCCTAAACGCACAAAATGTACCTTTGATAAAACTACCCACCCTGATGCACTATAAAGTCTACATCCCACTCCTAAAAATATGATACATTTATTTATTTCATATCTATTACATAATATATTTTTGATTCTTTTTACTACATACACAAAATACCTCAATTTAGAACAACAACATAATAGTGTTCATAATTTCGCATTTACATAATATTTATATAAAATTTCGAATCGAAACTAAAATTAAATACAAGGCGAAATTTTTACTTCTATGATTAGAATATACTTTGTTTATACACTACCCACCCTTATCCCCTTGAAAGTATACATCCCACTCATAAAATAATTAGACAAATATTTTTAGAAAATATATAAAAATATTATAATTACAAATCTATTTTAGTACATACACAACAGCAAACTTAAAAAATAAGTACTATATTCGAATAAAATCGATATCATTTCGCATAATTCGAAAATTTTAATTTAAATTTTAGAAATTTCGCAAATTTAAATGAATTTGCGAAATTTTAATTTATATAATTACCCTATATATTTTTAAAACAATACCCACCCTTATCCCCTATAAACTCTACATCCCGCTCCTAAATTTATTGTACAAATATTATAAAAATATAATGTAATATTTTAATATTTATAATTCTTTTTTGTACATACACAAAAATTTATCATAATGTTTAATGTACTCCCTAAATTTCGATCAAATTTCGACTACTACAAAAAAAAATTTTTAAATATCGAAATTTAGAAATCTAAAGGAAATGCGAAATTTAAAATTTTACAATTTCACTATACTTTTTTAAAACACTACCCACCCTTATCCCCTATAAACTCTACATCCCGCTCCTAACATTAATATACAATTATTTAGTAAAAAATGAAATATTTAGATATATTTACACAATTTAATAATATATATCCAAAAGCAAAGAACAAATAATTTAACAATACTCAATAAATTTATATAAAATTTTGCTTTTTTAAATAATTTGAATAAAATTTCGCAAATTTTAATTTTTAATTCAAATGCGAAATTTATTATTCCATATTTACACTATACTTTTTTAATACACTACCCACCCTTATCCCCTATAAACTCTACATCCCGCTCCTAGACTTCTAACTAAAAATAATAAAATTAAATGTAAAAATTACCTTATATATAAACAACATTTAACTAGATCATTACTTAACATACTTTAAAACATCACTTTTACATATCGATATTTTTGACAATCGATATTTTCTGCATCGATATTACTGATTTCGAAATTCATGTCTTCGATATTTTTGACACACACATAAATCGATATTTTCTACGACGATATTTTTGTTTTCGAAATTTCTTCCCATCGATATTTTGGACTCGATATTATGGTACATCGACATTAACAACTCGATATTTTGACTGTCTACCGTATAAATATGTATAAATGACCAAACAACAATCCTATATTTGGGGCAGCTTTCAGTCTTAGAGGGGTCAATTTGGTGCATCCAATACGGCGTGACAATAATTACGATGTATACATTTATAGCAAATAGCAAATTCATTTAAATCTCACATTACGCGACACCTTCCTGCAATTACCTAGAGCTCGGGACCCTTAACAATCCCGTAGTGGGCCACCAACATCTACTTCCCATTGGCACCTCAAGGAATCCATGTGCCGGAAACAGTATAGCATATAATCTAGTGATGACTCGCCATATCAGGCAATTCTTGATTAAGTAGGTGTGTATTGGGTTCCTGAGGAAAGCCCGTCCAGTCCTTGCGTAGGGCTGCAGCCAATCCTGCATACTTCAGAAAACACCTCTCTACCAGTAGCGGTCGGTGGTGGGAGTAGCTGCCGGGCGGTGACGTGGGGAGAGGGAGGGGCAGGGTCGGGGTAGTAAACTATGGATTATGGAGGATTACAGGTAAGTAAACATATAATTAAATAAAACAAATGTTGTTGCGTGCACTGCATCGCATTTGGGGAAGCAGTGCGCGCAACCAAATGAGTTTTTTTTATATATGTTTACTTACCTGTAATCCTCCGTAATCCATAGATTACTTCCCCCAACCCTGCTCTTCCCACTCCCCATGTCACCGCCCGGCAGCTACTCTCACCACCGACCACTACTGCTCCCCAATGATCCCAACACAAAAGGCAGCATAACTTACCAAGTGCCCGTCCTCATATAAATCCCCAGGATATGTGGTGAAGCACCTCCATCCCCATGCCCAGGACTGAGGCTTGTGTGCCAAAGTATCAGGTGTCTCAAGTATATATACCCATCATGATCTTGTTTAGTAGTCTGTTCCAAAATATCTAATAAAGTCTGAATCTGCAATGGGAGAAACCCTCTCTTCATTCTATGAATTAGCAGTAAAGCTAGTGATTCAATTCATCTCATTATCATACCCATAATCAGATCATCGTGCTGCTCCATAAACCTCGTATTCACATACTGTTGATGAGAAGCCTGATAATAACTATAAAAATCCAGAGTACCGGGGTAACTGTAAATCTTTCAGATTAATAAGAGCTCTCCCAGTGCCCCAATATAGCAATCCGAGTAAAGCATCTAAACTAACCCTGGGCGAAGCACTACGTTACGATTGCGTATTTTGCGAAGTTTGCGCTACTTCGCACTACGCAAATTACATGTAGCACAGTGCCAACATGCGTAGCGTAGCGTAGAGGTCATTTTTTGCTTGCTCACGGTCCTCAACGTCAAGTTGGAGACTGCGAGCAATCAAAATGTTATCCGAGCGAGACTTTTTCCTCGTTCGCGATCAGCAACATCAAGTTGCCAATCGCGAGTGTGGAAAAAAAACCTCCCGGCGAGATTCTCAACGCGGGTAGGGCAGGTTTCTCATTGCGAGTGTTCGCGATGGTTTGCAACCGCTCGCAATGAGAAACTACCAGTCCACATAGAAATCTACTCGAGCAGCAGAAAACGACCAGTTGCACTGTGCAAGATGCGGTTTGCAATATTTGCACAGAGTGGACAAGAATCCGGCACTGTGCAATCAGTCCGAACAGCATTTTGCGCAGTGCACTACGCAGTTCGCCTAGCTACGCATAGCTCGCGTAGTGCGAAGTGCACTTTGCGTAGCTACGCGTAGCACTACTAGGTGAACTACGCCCAGGGTTAAATTCTAAACATCTAAAACAGGCATCTGCAATTTGCATAAGCATATGCTCCAGCACATATAGAACTTGGGGTAAAATAATCATTTTACTGAGTGCAATCCTCCCATAAGTGACAGAGGAAATTTCAGCCATCTACATACGATTTGCTCCACACTATCCATCAAGACTCCAATGTTCACGTAATATTTTTCAGTCTCATTAGAACTCAGATATACTCCTAAATATTTAACAGGAGTGGTCTGTAACTGTATTCCAGGAAAAGGCTCCTCCCTCACTTCAAAGGTTTGCAGTGGGTATAAAACAGAATTATCCGCATTCAGCGTGAATCCCAATGGCATCCCCACTTCCATAATCATATGCCGCACCTCAGGACAAGAGCACATTGGGTCTCTCAGAGTTATTAACAGATCATCAGCATTTAGGGAGACAACCTTGCAATTTTTTCGAACCATTAAACCATGTCCCTCATGTCTAGCCCATACCAATCTTGCTAGTGGCTCTATTATCAAAGCGAAGATCAGTGGTGGCAGGGGACAACCCTCTTGGGTCCCCCTCTCAACTGGCCAACTGTCTGAGACCCTAATGTCAACTTTCACTCAGGCTATACTTTTAGTATGCAACCACCATAACCACCATAAATAGGGTTCACCCAGATTGTATCGCTCCAGCACTTGAGTCATAAACAGCAAATCAACAGTATCGAATGGTTTACTAGCAACCAGGCTGGTGAGTGTTCAAGGCTCCTCTCTGCTCTGTATTTGTCCAATAATCAGGAAAGCTTTCCAGATATTAGGGGTAGTAGTGAAACCACCAACAAACCCGACCTGATCTGGGAGTATCCATTGCCCCACCACCCGGGCAAGGCGACAAGACAGAATCTTCCCCAAAATATTTACCTCTACATTTAGCAATGACAAGGGGTAATATGATTCACAGTCAGACAAATCCCTCCACTATAAATGCTTCCCTCAGTGTAGCAAGCAACAACCCCTGTTTAAATGCTTCATGATACATTTGCAGGATTGGCGCACACAGCAAGTCAATATATTCCTTATAAAATTCTGCAGTTAGTTCATCCTTCCGCAGCACTTTCCCTGCAATAAAATTCTTAATAGTACATTGAACATCTGACTCATTTATTGGGGCATTTTAAATTTCACGCATAATATCATCTGCCACTAGCAATTACGCTTTCTCTACTATACGAGTTATACCAAGCTCATCGTGTTCGCCCTGTCTTTTATATAGAGTAGAGTAAAACTCTGCAAAGCGGCGCAAAATGTCCTCTGGTGTCAAAAGTAACTCACCTTGTGCATCTCTGATGTTAATAACCGCATTACCCCCTCTTTCTCTATTAACTAACCCTGCCAGTAACTGACCAGGCATGTCTCCCTGTTCATGCTGAATCTCCCTGTATGTTGTGTAATCAAGATGACTTAGGGTGTCTTGTGCCTCATCCAACTCGCCTTGAAGTCTGTGGCGATCTTTTTATGCCCTCTGGTAATCCAAAAAAGCGCACATTATTGCGTCTCGCAAAATCTTCCAAATCAGCCAGGTTTACTTTGTGCTGTCACAAAAGTCGCTCCTGATCTTCTAGCTGGCTAGTATGTGTTCCTAGAAGTTCCTCTGCATTATCCACTATATTACCCAATTCAGTGACCTGGTCCCCTATCTTGTCCATATCCTGTCACAAGAGTGTCACAGTGATTACCACAGCATCAAATTTTCCATTGTAGCTTTTTTGCCCTCCATTATCAGAGTTTTAAGGTCCATGTTGGTCCTCCTCCGGGGGCACACACTGCCCTGCTCAGCACCATTCTTGCAATTCTATCATCAATTGTGTTGTGGGACTTCGAGGCTGTGCACGAGCCCCCCTACCCTGGGGCCTTATTTATGAGGCCTTGCGTCAGTTTTGCGCCGCCGGTGCGTCACTTTTTGTGACGCACCATCGGTGTAAAAAATGCGCCTCGTTGCGCCATATTTAAAAAGTGACGCATCTAGGTAGATGCGTCACTTTTTAAACCCCTGCGCCACATTATACCTGCGTCAGGTATAATGTATGCAGAGGGGGCGTTCCCCTTCAAAAAGCCTCTTAATAGTGACGCAGTGAAATCTATGAGATTTCACTGCGTCACTTTTAGGACGCTGTTGCGTCAAAATCTTGCGCCAGCCTCACAGCAGGCGTAAAACTGATGCAAGCCCTTTCACATGGGGCTTTCCCCATGTGAAAGGACGCATTGCTGGAGTTGCGTCACTTTTGGGACACACTCCAGCAATGCGTCACTTTTGCGCTTACAGATTCGTCAGAAATACTGACGTATCTGTAACTCCTTGCGACATGATGCGTCATACATTAAATATGACGCATCAGGAATGTCGTAAGGAGTGCGCAGTAAAAAGTGACGCATCGCTGTTTTCACGCAGCGATGCGTCACTTTTCATAAATGAGGCCCCTGGATTTTGCTGGCTTGGAGGTAGGAGCAGGCCTCTCCCAGCGATCACCCAGGGCATTACTCACCACCAGTTCTGGCATAGTCGACAGGCCTCACTCGCATATTGGTGCAAAACTGGTCTGCAAAAACTTTTCTTCTGGTCCTGCTATGGGAGTCACGGGGTAGGGGCTTACTACAGCTGTCCCGCAGAGAGCGATGGACTTCTTTCAAGGCAGAGAGGATGGTCCCAATAAAAGCGAACCTCCTGAGCATAAGCAGATGCAACCACTTAGTTGGCCATCTGGCCCTGCCCCTTTAACCATCTATTTATACTTGCCTGAGTAGCAAGTATTGCAAATAAATCTTGACTATCCAATTACACTTATCATTGATAGAAATGTCTAGTATTTGTAAAGCGTGAAAAATTACCCGAGGGCATCATGCAGGAGGCCATCAGGAAGATTAAGCGAGCTATTACCCAGAGTCACATGATGCTGGGCTGATCTGCCACCGGCACAGGAGATCGAACCGTGAGCCATTGGGTTCCGGAGTCAACTGTCCTGGCCTCAGCGCCAAACCTCTTCTGCTCTTGCTGTCATTTATAAATTTGCCAGCTAAGTTGAAAAATTCCATCTGGTGGCTTTGATTATTCCAAATTATGTAACTACTTAGAACTCCCATAACTGTTGCAAACAGTGCACCCCACTCAACAGTAATTGAAGCAGTATTAATATTATGAAGCACATATCCATTAATTATGTGTGCCAGTGTGGTATAGCTCCAGCCTCTCTGAATGATCAGATGGTAAAAATCAATGGAGTGTAATCCAATGTAAATCTGAGTGTATCTATATCAGCATGCAGCCGAAAATTATAGGTGTACAAATGCAGGTCTATCCGAGAATGCTGCCTGTGGGAATATAAGTGGAATGTACAGCCAGCTTGTGCTGAGAGGTAAGGAAGGCTCAAGCTCTACTTGGCAATTCAGGCCTTCTTGGTTGGTTAGTGGCTTCTACACAGGGCAAGGTCAGTAGTGGCTGGGCAGATCAGAAAATCTCCAGCAAAGCCATAGGTCTACTGCAAGTCATGCAGAATTGGGCAGCATGCTGTATCCACACTTCTTGGTAATGGACCTTCTGCAACAGGATCCACATGCTCAGGAAATTGAATATACAGTGACTTTCAAGACAGCTCTAGTTTACATTACCGAAGTTGGTCAAATCCCCACTGCCAGTGAGTGTCCCTGTCATTTCAATTTTGGTGGTCCAGCCATTAGGCAGGGTTATCTTTTCTATCATCAAATAGGAATCTGTGATAGTAGAAGCCTCTGCCTGGGTTTGTAGGCCCATGTAAGCCCTCTAAGGGCTCTTCTAGCAGGGAACTTTGTGTATTCAATGCATTCACACAAAAACAATGCATACAGCAGAAAGAAGGAATGGGGCTGGGGTTGTCCTCTGTGGACAGCAAAACCCCTCACTTTTGCAGACCTTATTATTACAGTGAAATACATGTTTGTGATAATTCACGGGTAACCCTGAAAACAGATAAACCATTCACAAAGCCACTTATTTCACTTCACTCTTGCAAATGTTTGTAAAGGGTTCTTGCATGACTACACACAGTATTGGCGAGCATGGCATTTTTTTAAATAAATCAACAAGTACAGATGAAGAGGTGTGATTGACCCATCGTTCTGGACTTTAGTTTACACTGAGAGACCAATTGACAACTCCACTGGTTGCATCCAGGCTCCCCAATAATTAAAAACCGCCGCCAAGTCGTCAAAGAGGCAAACCCCTTCAGAGTAAGGGTTACATTTTGAGTTTGGAGGACATACTTTCCCACCAAAAAGGTGGCGGAATACCCTGTCCATCAAACCCTCAGCCCTTCGGGTTCTAGTACGAGTAGCCTGGCCCAGCATCTTTCCCACGGCAGGGCCCCTAATGGCCCCCCTATCATAAAGCTTAATCTGATGGTCTGACGGTGTAGGGGGACCACCCACCCTATTTTGTTTCTGTCCTTCACTACAAAGAAAAATCTGATGGGCTTCAAAAAGAAATTACTTCCACCTCAGAGAGATCTTTGTTTTTCAATAACAAACTCCTGCTTGGGAGTTCGTTTCAGATTTTTTTTTAAAACAATGGATGTGGGCCACCTGAAAGATGATTATGATGTTTTCTCTGAAGGAGAAGAGTTCACCGCTGGGGTGGAAGATATCTCCAGGTATAGTGAACGCAATATCCTCTATCACCCTGAGGGATGGCGAGCAGCTCGCCAATCTTTAAATCAGTCATTTTGGGTTGGAATATGACTGAGGCACTTGTCTCTCATGGATATTCAAAAGAGTGACAGGGAGTAGCACCATTCTGCAATTTGGAGAGTCCCTAGGGATTAGAAGATACTAAAATGATTGCCAAAAATGAAAAAGATACGAGGACGCGTGTATCAAACTTTTGTACTTATGCATTATCCTCATCAGCTGCCCTTAAAGCATGTGCTAAGTGCGCCTTGATTAGTCTCAAACGTATTACCAGCTTCAATAATGTTTCCTACTTACAATGTTCTGCCAGTTTCGTAGCTTCAAAGACTTACCTGCTATTCAAAGTGCTTGGTAAACCATTATATCTGACATAGTCATTTTAAATCTTTCAAATAGATGTGTGACCATGAATCTGTGATTTGTTATTTGACATTGATAATGTACTTTTATAATGGATTATTACGATTAACTAACTGGTATAATTGAATTAAACGAGCTTATTATTGTTATTTTTTGTCTTAACCGGATAAGCATATTTTGTGCAATAAATAATTTCTCTGTGTGCCTTCACACAGATTGTTTGGCTGCTGCTGTATCTTTGTGTGGCCCAGGATCGTGGAACCGCAGGCAGGTTCACTCCAGCTGGCAGAGGTTCTTGTTTTGTTGCCTTCTCTTGAGGCATGCTGATGGTGTTCCTTGGCTGCGTTTTGTCTTGAAACTATGCGTGACAGCTGCAGCAGCAGTGTGTGAAACTTTCAGAAAATCTCGTGCATGCTTTTTATTTTCCTCTACGTGGAAATGTCTGCAATGTGTAATTCGTGTGCGCAGTTCTTCCCTCCATGTGTTGGCATGTTTCAGTATTCCTTAGCAAATCAGGCCGCAGGCTCTGCCTTCACTCAATCAATCACCTCATTAGCATACAGTGTGAGGTAATTTGTAGAATATGATAAATGGGTTACTTTAACTACATGAACAATGTTGAACCAGTGAAACTACATGGTCATTAGAGAAAAGACTGAAGACAATTAAAGATTGGAATTTTCTCCCACCTTGAAAGAATTATGAGGCAAATTAACCATCAACCCAATCTTGGGCAAACCTGACAAAACACTGAACTTCAAAGTTTAGCTAATCAGGATTTCTGAGAATATTTCAGTGAAACAAATATAAATCACAAGTTTCGGTATGAGGAAGAATATTTTATTTACAATACATATTGTTGGGTTTTAAATATCGATGGTTTCACTGTACAGCTTCTTGGTGATGCCATTGCTATTTCAGATGCAAATAAACCAAAATGTAAAATTACGATTTGTTTATGAATGTTTCATATGAGGCAACATAAATGTAAATGTAAAGGCGTGGCTTCATTCCCTTCATTTGTATGTGTTTCCCGCTCATTGATGTAGAACATCCAATCACCATAGCTCCCCTTTTAGCCCCACATAGAGGTTGACCATTCAATGAAATGCCAATGACAGATGGTGGATTATTCACTGGGGAGAGCAATGAAAGAACTCCCACACAATTATATAATAAAGGGCCTTCTGTACAGAACTTTTGCAAATCTTAATCCAGTCGCCAACCGGTTTCCGAAGGCTAATACATGAGGATGCAATGTATTAAAAGGTCCAATTGTCCTACTCACAAAAATTGATTAATCAACCAATTGAATAGCACCTCTAAATTTTCCGACCAAATTTAGCTATTACCTACTAGTAAATTCCTATTTGCGATCAGCAATAGCTGGGTCCAGTCACAAATTCATATGAATTTGCACATGCTATATACTACCACTTGGAAGCAGGTGCTAACCTGGTGAAAACTGTAAAAGTAGGTGCTAAACCATTTGGATTTTGCTTCAAAATGGTCGCACGGAGGATGACACTGTGGGCAATGCAGGCGCGGAGATTGCTTCAGGAGTGAATATTTGAGATCCCACTAACAAGACCTGGCTAAAAAGAGGAGGACCCCTGTGCAGAATATATACTCAGCACACAGGAGAAATATGTTTCGATTGATGTGCATGACCCATAGAAGTTAGTATACATCCACACTTGTGCAGGTCCTAGGTACATTCCACCTGCTAGCCTAAGAGAGTTTGTGTTTGAGGGGATTGTAGCAACAGTAGAAGGTGTGCCACAGAGCGTAATTTCTTCATTGTTCGAATGTTCTTAACACATTGTTGGCCAGGATCCATACCCATATTTTCCTCCAAAATACACCATAGGAATTACCTCACCTAGGGGCTAGATGTAGGTAAATAGTATTTACCGATTCGTAAATACCGAATTTTACCGATTCGGTATTTACGAATCGGTAAATGCTATGTAGCTAAAAATCCGGTAAAAATTACCGAATCATTAAGATTCGGTATTTACCGAATCTGTATTTATCGATTCGGTAATTGCCATTCATGTCAATTACGGAATCGGTAAATACCGATTCGGTAAAAGGGGGAAAACATTGAAGGGTGGCAGGGTGTCACTTTGACACCCTGCCACCCTCAATTGTTTATGGGTGCACATGTTGCAGACATACATGCCCTGAGGGCATGTGTGTCTGCAACATGGCACTGAAGCAATTTGCATTAAATTGCTTTTTGTTTTGTTTTCGTTATTTACCACCAACGTGTGGTTGGTGGTAAATAACGAATCCTAACATGGGATAAGCACTCATTTAAGTGCCCCCTACATTAGGAATTCGGTAATTTACTGATTCAGTATTTAAGAAATCAGTAATTTACCGATTCCTTAAATTACCGATTCGGTAAATTACTGAATTCTTAATTTCGGCCCCCTACATAAGAAAAGCCTATTACCGGTCGGTAACGGCCGAAATTCGTTAATTTCGGCTGTTACCGACCGGTAATGGGGCACCTACATCTGGCCCAAAAGTATTTTCCTGAAACTGTACGCATATTTGTAGCATCTTGTGCTATGTAAAGTAACATTACCTCCTCGTTAGTCTTCCTCACCACATGACTTACAAAGTGAGCTTCAGCTCCACACCAGAACCCTCCAAAGCAAAAAGTTAGCCTCCCATGCCTCCCATCCCTTCCCAAGATGGCCGACCCATTACCACCTGACCTCTATAAGAGGCGGGCCGGCCCAACCCAACAGCCTGTTTTTTTTGTTCTGCGCGTCATTACTCTCCAGATGTGTCTTCAGGTAAGTGGCTCCTGCTGTAGCAGGAGCATGGGTCCTTGGCTGGCGGTCCTGCGCCAGCTGACTCTGGGGCTTTTGGACCTCCCCCCTTCCTTCCCCCGGGTCTCTTTTGGGCCCGGTTAGACTCTGCTTTGGCGAGCCAGGGGTCTGTGGGGGGCCGGCGGGGTCTGGGGCTCTGCTGTTT
The DNA here is from genome assembly GCF_964263255.1 of Lissotriton vulgaris. Taxonomy (NCBI): domain Eukaryota; kingdom Metazoa; phylum Chordata; class Amphibia; order Caudata; family Salamandridae; genus Lissotriton; species Lissotriton vulgaris. The sequence continues at coordinate 416,303,647 of NC_141685.1, read as the reverse complement.
ACACGCCCTTTTGACCCTCACCTCGCACTACCAGTCGTTATGTGCGTTTGTTTTCTGGACAGTGCACCCGGGCCGTCTGTGTCTCGCTTCACTGTCAGTGGTGACCTCCCGGGGGCTGGTTTGGATCTGCTGCGGTCCCTTCTCTGGCCCCTGGAGCGTGCGGCGTGATGCCGTTTTTATCGGGCTCCCTGCACTGCTGCGGGGTTGGTCTGCATCAAAGGGCGGCCCGTTTCTGCGGCCTCGCCCCCGTGTACACTCCGGCCTTTGTGCGGCCTCTGTTTTCAGCCCCGTGGGGCTGGCGCATACTTATTGCGGCCGAGTTTGAGTAAACTCCCTGGTCGGCTCTGTTCTTTTTTTCTTTGCGGCAGGCCCTCCCCCCGCTTGTTCCCACTTTCACGGGCTTACCTTAGGCCGTCCTCGGCGATGCGTGGGATTTCCGCGCTTCGGGAGTTGGCTGCCCCCGGTCTTTCTTGAGATTGTTTGGTGACGGGGTCAGGGGCGCAGCCGGGTGCCGTTTGTTTTTTCACGTTCCTGCCAGGCCTCTGTGCGGGTCCGGGCTGTTTTTGCTGTGGGCCCCCTTGTTTGGGCTCCTCGCCTTAGTCCGGGGGGCAGGGCCAGGCGCCTCCGGCTTCACTTCGGTGGTTCATCTGGCCCTGGGCTGCCCGACGGTTTGATTACTGATCCCGGTTTCCTCCCGTCTTTTGGTCTGGTTTCTCTGCGCTCCTCTTCCGGGGGTTCTGTTCGGGTAGCCCTCTCCCTTGGTTCATCCCTGATGCCCCGAGCGCATGTTCAGGCATGTTTCTACATGCATTCTGTTGGTGGGCTGTTGTGTCCACTGTGGGTTCCTGTGGTTCGGCCTCTTGGTCGCGGGTTCAAGTCCCGGGGTGTCACAGGCTCTCTGTCGAATGGGGTTGGAATCCTGTCGGGGTATCCTGTGTGATAGTTTTTCATGCTTGTTTTCATTGGACGTGTCTGCAGGTCGGTCGCTCTGTTTTAGGCAGTGCCTGGTGACCCTTGGTTAATTCGTGTGCTTTGCTGTTACACATTTTTTGTTTGTCCCTGTGGGGTGCCGTTTGGCTTCTGCGTTTGGTGCCGTTGTGGCCCGGGGCGGTATGTGGCCGCTCTGTGGCAGGTTGCGGTCTTGCAGTCTTGCTCTCTGGGTTAGGTCACCGTGGTATTTGTTGCTCGCATTTTGTTTGGCTTTGCCCGCACACGGGCCCCCTGAGCATTCCTCCAACGGTGGTTTCTGTGTCCTTTTCCGACTGCTGCTTCCACGGGTTGGGGGTTCTATTCCTGCCGGTTCTTTCTGAATGTCCTGGGTGATGGGTGCTCGTAGTGTGCGTTTGTTGTATTTTCTCAGTGTGGCTCGATGGTTTGATCGGCAGTCCCTGGTGCTGGGGTCTTGCCCGGGTCCTGGGTTCGATTCCCCGCCTCGGCGGGTCTTGGGCTCATTGTTCCAGGGTCCTGATATTTACGGGTTCAATCCCGGCGGGTCCGCTCAGCCTTTCTTCCTTTGAGGTCGGCGCGCTTTTGTTCCATTTAATTGGTTTGCATTGGGCGTCTGTTGTTTCAGCGGCAATGTTGCCTCGTTGCTGGGGTGATTGTGTGCTTTTCGATGGTTGCACCTGTTTGGTGCCTGGGTGGTGACTTCCTGGGTGTGCCTGGTGCTGTTCGCTTCCATGGTGCGGCTCGGTGGGGTGCCTTGGGCCTCTGATGACTTAGTCCGCCTGGGCCGTGGTTTTTACTCCCTGCGTGTTCCCTCTGCCCTTCTTCCGTCTTGGTGCTCGCTTCGGCAGCACATATACTGAGATTGGTACGATACAGGGAATATTTGCATGGCCCCTGCTCATGGATGACACGCACATTCGTGGAGAGTTCCATGTAATTTGGTAGGGTCCCCTTGTGTGGAGTCGCATCTTTCATCTGTTGTTCTGTGCCTGGATGCCCGTGGTGGTATTCGTGCGCTTTACGCTTTCTCATCTGGCCAAATATATGTATATTTTTTTGGTTCGTGTTTTCTGGGGTTGTTCCTGCTCCGGTGTTTGCGCTGTTTGCGTGTTGGCGTGTGTAGCGTTGGGTTGCGGGGCCTTGGCCTCTTGTTGCTGTTTTGTCCCTGGCTCCTTCCTCCCCTTTGGGTTTTTGGGCCTCTGGGACTACTGCACTCTTCTGCTCCCGGCTGGCTCACTGTCTGGTCGGGCGACTCCTGCACCCCTGTTCAGTTGGTTTTCTGCTGTCCCATGCTTCTCGCCTTCTGGGGTCCTGGCCCTTCTGTCGCCTCCCCTCTCATCCTGGGTGGCTCGGTTCCTTTGCTCCTGCCCTCTGCCTGCCTGCTCCGATGGTCGGTTCTTGGACTCCCTGGCTACTGTCCATGGGGCTGTGGTTCTTCAGTTGCTCTGCTGTGTGCGGTATGGCTCTATGTTTGGAGCGGCAGACCATTTTGCAGGTGTCTAGCCCGGGACCAGGGTTCAATTCCCCGCCTCGGCGGGTCTTGGGCTCAAGTTCCCACGGGCCTAATGTTTCTCGCCTCGGTGCCTATTCTTGTGAATGGTGCAGGGATTGGGCGCCCCTCTCTGGTGGGGTGTGCGTTCTTCCCTGTTTTATTGCGGGGTGGTTTTTTTGACGGTCTCGCTGGACCTTCTGTGTCGGGCTGCCTTGGTGGGGCCTTCCACGGTTCGTGTTTTGTTCTGGCCCTTCCTTCGTTCTTTTTGCCCCCGGCCCTTCCCGCTCTGTCTCCTGGTACGGCTGAGTTTCTCCTTCCCGTGTGTTGGTGTTGCCTTCCTGGGGGGCATGCTTGGGTTCCCGGTCTGTGCTAGGTCGGTGGGTTTCCCCGTGGGCGTTTTTTCACTTCTGGCTTCTTTTTGCCGGTCCTTGGCTTCTCTGGGGTTTTCCCCCTGCCTTGCTGGGGCTTGTTGGTTGCCTTTCTGATAGGTTTGTCCCCTGCCTCGTGCTCCGGGGTGTGTGCGGGGTTCGCCCCTGTTGACTTTTGGCGCTTTGGTGCTGTCCTTGCCTGGGTCATTTTTTGGCTCCGGCCTTTTCTGGCCCTTTACGCTCTTGTTCTCGTCGGGTCGGGCCGGTTTTGGTGCCTGGTTCGGGTGTCTCCTAGGTCCATCTGGTCCTGTCTGCTTCCTTTGGGTCTCAGTTTTTGGCTCTTCGGCCTTCTCGTCCGGGCTCCCGGCTTTGCGCTTCCTGGGGTCCCTTTTTTTTCTCCTGGTTTTCTGGGCTTGTTTGGCCTGGCCGGGTTTATTTTTGTCCGGTTGGTGGTGCTCCCCTGTGTGCGTCTCCTTCTGCTTCGGCGGTGGTTGGCTTGGTCCCTGCTGCTCTTGGTCCTTGTTTTGCCTCTTGGGGCGTGGATTTTGTGTCCTGCCCCTGCCTTCTCTTTCTCTTTCTGTATCTGGTTTGGGGTCCCGGGTCCTGTTGGCTCTGGTGGCTCCCTGGGTTTCTTGTCATGGCTCGGTCTCGTCTTCGCCCTGCCCTTCTGTTCTTCACGCCTTTGGTGTGTTGCTGCCGCGCTCCTATGCCTGTCGGTTCTTCTTGTCTCGCTGGGCTGGGCTTGGTTGTGAGCTAGCTGTCTGTTTGGCCGCCTGGGTGCTCTCTTCGGCGGCTCGCTCCCTTCTTGTGTTTCTTCCTGGGCCGGTTTGCTTTGTCTCTGTGCGGGGTGTTTCCGTACCTGGCCGGTTGGATGTTTCTGCCTCTTCAGCCCGGTTGGTTCTCCTCCGGGTCTCTTCTGTGTTGTTTCCGGCTCCTGCCTGGGTTCGTTTTCCCTGGTGCCTACCTGGGTTCTCTCCTTGGAGTCGCGGTCCCTTCCGGGGGTCCTTTGTGTGTCGGGGGTTTGTCCCCCTTCTGTTTCTTTTCGCCGCCCTTTTCCATTTTTCCGGCTCTTGCCTGTCTGTTGGCTGGCTCTGGTGCCGCTTCCCAGTTTTTTCTGGTTCGGCTCTCTCGAGGGTTGTGGTCGCCCTTGCGGTATTGCTGTGTTGGACGGTTGGGTCGCTGTGGTGGGGATGCCCTCTGTTCGTTCGGTTCCTCTCTTTGGACTTTTGCTCCCCTCTCGCTTTGTGCTGCCTGTTGGGCTGCCCTGGTGTGTTGGTCGGGCCTGCACTTTTCTGTTCTGACCCTGGTTGCTGTTGCCCTTTTGGCTCCGTGCGGTCCGGTCCCGTGCCTCTCTCTGCCTTCCTTCGGTTGGGGCGGTTTTCCTGGCGGCACGTGGTGTCTCTGGGGTTTGGTTTGTTTTTCGGCCTTCCCGGTGTCTTCGGTCCCGGGTTGGTTCTCCTGGGTGGTCCTTCCGCTTGTCCTGGTCTGTTGGTTTCTTGTGAGTTTTCCATGAAGCCGCTTGGCTTTGGTATTTGCTCACTTTGTAAGTCATGTGGCGAGGAAGACTAACGAGGAGGTAATGCCCCGGTTACTTACCAGAAATCTTCATTACTTTGAGTATAGTCTTCCTCACCACATGACTTCCCATCCCTCCCTCCCTGTCTGGCTATCGGCTTCATGTTTATGCTTGGTTGTTTCAGGCTGATGGGTTGGGCCGGCCTGCCTCTTATAGAGGTCAGGTGGTAATGGGTCGGCCATCTTGGGAAGGGATGGGAGGCATGGGAGGCTAACTTTTTGCTTTGAAGGGTTCTGGTGTGGAGCTGAAGCTCACTTTGTAAGTCATGTGGCGAGGAAGACTATATTCGGAGTAATGAAGATTACCGGTAAGTAACCGGGGCATTATTGTCTTAAGAGGACTTCCTTTTGAACCAGGTGACAACAGCTCTGATGAAGATGATCCCTCTCATGCACCCAGGTATTGCTGCTGAAGTAAGGGTACGCAGAGCAGAAGGCACAGAGAACCACTTCTAAGGCAAGACTAACTCATTCATTAAAAAGTACGATCTTACAATGTTGACTTTCAGGTTAAAAAATGAAACAGTATGAAGAACGTAATATCAGCTATATTTGCCATGTATACTATGATGTCCAACTTTTTATTTTATTTGTATTTTTGTATTGCTTTTCAGTATTACAAATAATAAAATTACAGAATCACAACTCATCTCATCATCACAATTTACATCACATGTTTATGGATTTTACAGTTCAATCTCCCTTTTACATAACAGTTATCTCAGCAGTTTATTTAGTTGTTGCCTGCTTCCCTTTATTTGGGTTCATAATGTTCTGGTTTTCAAGCAGGAAGTTAGTTAGCGGCTCGCAGGCAATTCCTCTTTATATACTTACAAAGTGTCTTTGCAATATACCACATCATGTATCCAGTGTTGGTATTTCGGCTTTAGCTGGCTATCCCAGTGTATTGATATTCTGCGCTTAGCTAATTATAAGGCTATTGCCACTAGTTTCCTCTTTACCGGTGGCACTTGGCCTATCATCCCCAATACACAAACTTTGACTGAGCAGTCTATATCACAGCTCATGATATCACACAGTGTTTTTACCACCTGTTCCCAGTATTTACCAATTTCTAGACAATGCCATGCCATGCCAGGTGCACAAAGGTAGCATTCATTGCGCCAAATCTTTGGCAACTGGCATCTTCCCTCAGACCATATTTGTGTAGTTTTGCTGGTGTATGATAAGCTTGGTGCAGGTATTTGTAGTGTATTACACAAACATTTCAGTTCGGGGTGAGCATGTTAGTGAGTGAGCAATGGAATTCCCATTTATCCTTTCTTAGTGGTTGGCTCGACCGTTCTTGTGCTTTGGTAGTGTCTTGCACTAGCTCTATTTGCATTGCAGTGTACAATTTAGCCACCATATGTTTATTTGTGGTGCTTCTAATAATCTATTGTTGTGATGTCAGCGTGGGTGGTTCCATAGGAAAATTGGGGTATGGTGTTTTAACGGCTGCTTTGAAGTGGTGGTAGGTGAAGCGAAATAATAGTGTTTGGTTGCTTATGTAGTGTCGATCGTCAATCTCTATGAACTTCCTGTCTATATATAGGTTCCCCATGGTGCTCAACCCTACTTGCCGCAGCATTTCAATGTTACCTTTGTCTGTCTTGCGTTGCAGTAATCGATGGGTGGTTTGTTAGCGGGAGCACTGATGCATATAGTGGCAATTTTTGCACCATCTGGCCCATTTTATGCCATGCTTCCGCTGTTGCCTGTAAGGTGCATATTTCTTTGTGCGTTATTTCTGTGCGTTTGTCGGTTAATACGTTACATAGCGGGATAGGGTGTGCATCACCATCTTCTACTGCTGTGTGTGGTAGGTACCGTATTGGGTGATACCAATAGTGTGCGTATTGTGCTTGTGCACATAAGTAATATAACAGCATATCAGGTAGCTTAAATCCCCCTTGATTGTATGGTAGAGTTCTTGTTTTCCATTGTATCTGAGGTTGTTTTCCTGCCCATATTTTTCTGACTACCCCGTTTGCAATTTCCTGAAGATAGCTGCAGGTAGCTGTATTGGAATATTGTTGAATAAGTACCAACATTTGGGCAGCATGACCATTTTGACTACGGATATCCTGTCTGCTAGTGACAGAGGTATTTGGATCCATTTCTTTAACTTGCGTATCTGGGAGGTCTATAGCGGTCCCATAGTTTTTCCAAATCACTTCCGTTGGATCCCTGTGAATCCATATACCCAAATATTTTATCAGGTCATTTTGCCACGAGAGCGGGAAGTCTATTTGGCATGCATGGGTAAGTAAGGGGGGTTATGGTGGATATACTCAAGTTTATGATAAGTCCGGATTGTCTCCCGAACTTGATGTATTCCCTTAGAAGTGGTGGTTGGTTTTTTGAGGTTCGCATACATAGAGTACCATATCACCGGCATATAATGATAGGCCTATTGGTTGTTGATGGAATCTTAGCGCTGTGTGCGTATTTCTGCCTGATTTTGCACGCTAATGGTTCAAATGCTATCGTTAAGAGCAAGGGGGAGAGTGGGCATCCCTGCCTGGTGCCATGATGTATCTGTATCAGATCTGACACCTGCCCATTGACCTTAATACGCGCCACCAGGTCTGTATGAAGATGTTGTATCTATTATCTGCAGGTTAGTTAATAGATAGACCCATGTTATAGAGTCGAAGGCTTTGGCTGCATCTAGTAATACAGCCGCCGCCTCCAGCTCTGGGTTGAGCTGGTGTTGAAGCGTGAATATGGTTCGAATCTTGTGTGATGTTGATCTCTCTGGTATGAACCCAGATTGATGTGGAAGTACTATATTTTTGCATTAGCGATGTTAACTTAATAGCAAGAATTTTGGCCAATATTTTAACATCTGTATTTATTAACGACAGCGGTCAGTATGAATCCAACTGTCTGGCGGTTTGTCAGGCTTGACCAATGCCACAGTCAAGACGACTCTTAAGGTGGGTGGCAATATCCTTTTATTATAGGCATCTTCATACAGGCGTATCAAGTGCGGACTTAGTAGCTCAGAGAATTCTTTATAGAACTCCCCTGTTAGTTCGTCAGGCCTTGGCGCTTTGCTGTTAGACATCATTTTAATGGCCTCCTTTACCTCTGCTTCTGTGATGGGTTGAGCTAGGTGTTTTCTCTGGCCATCTGATAACCAGGCAAGTGCTACATCCTCTATGTAGTTTGTTATTTCGTCCACACTTACAATGTCACGAGTGGCATACATATTACTGTACGCTGTTGCGAAGGTTTGGGTGATCCCCTTAACGTCATAGTGCGATGTGCCAGTATCATCTGTTATCTGTTCATTGTCTGCTGTGTACTTTTGGTTTGTATTTTTTGCACCAGTGTATAACCCGGCCTACCTCCCTCCCCATAGGCTCTCGCTCTCAGCCTTTTGAACCTATATTTGCCTTCTTACTGTGCATATTCGTCATATAGTGACAGCTGCTCTCTTATGGATCCTAGCACAGCAGCGTTGTGTGTACGGTCATACTCTTCTTCCAGCGTTTTGATTTTCACTTGTGTTTTCTGCAATTAGGTGCGTATGTCTTTTAAAATGCCTGCGCTTGTCACTATGCAGACTGCCCAAATGGTGGCCTTTAAGGTCTCCCATACTATGCTCGGATCGTCGACTGAGCCCATGTTCAATTGGAAATATTCTTCTATGGCTTGGTATATTGTTGTGTGGAGTTGAATTGCTAGATATATTGTGGTGGTACATAGGTTGGTATGTCGAGTGTCATCTGGACTGGTCTGTGGTCAGAAAGTGTATGTGGGAGGTGGTGCACATCGGTCACCCAGCTGTTTTCTCCCACAGAGGTGAGCCAATTGTCCAGTCTAGACCAACCCGAATGCACAGTGGACGTGCATGTGCCTTCTTACTTCTCAGGGTTTCTGAGGCATCACGTGTCTACTATCTGAAACTCTTCCATGCCATCTACTATCACTTGGGAAGCTTGTCTGTGGTGCTCTTTAGTTGTGGGCGATCTGACTACTGCCTCATCAAGAGTTACATCAAGATCAACCCCATATTAGTTCCATCTGTGGTAATTCCTGTATTCTATCCCAGAGTGACCTGTTGGAACCTGGGTCATCCTTATTTGGCCCATACGTATTAATCATGCTGATCCATGTGCCACGTAAGGTGCTGGTCAATATTACATACGGGACTTAATCGCCTTTGATGTCTCTAACTTCCTGAATTTGGACACCTTTCTTAATCATGATTAACACCCCCCTGGGATAGGAAGAGTACGAGGAGACTGCTGCAAGTTCTGCCTACCGCCCGCCCATCTTTTAATCGGTTTGAGGGGTGAGATGTGTTTTGTGTAACATGGCGATTTCTATGTCGTGTCTGTCAAGGTATGTCAGTACTTGTCTTATTTCCCTAGGGCCGTTTAGTCCCCGCATGTTCCATGTTACCAAATGTATCATTGTTTTGCTTCTCTGGCCATGCATTTAGGCATGTAAGTATGTAATGATCTGGAGTATTTGCCTCATTTACAACATGTGTGTGCCTTTCTTGTGTGCCTCTTTGGAACTGGTTTGGTAATCCCCTCCCCACCACTCCAGCATTCCAAACATGCTGGAGAATACCCTTCTAAACAACAAAACATGTACCCATTCATCAATGAGCTTAACATTACTAAATTGGCATATAACTTGTATATGAAAGTTCGGGCCTTACCCACTTTGGGGGCATTCAAGAGTCCCAACTAACATCCCCTCTTGGGAAGGTACGGGCCCTGAGCTTGCAGATTGTAGTAGTCAGCTGTGAGGTTCCCTGCACAATAGGTTTGATTTAGTTGAGCTTCGTTTGGTTGTTTCTTTTCCCCTTTCTTAGCTTTTGTTGAAGTCACCGAGGCCATGGTCCCTTTTGGGTTACAGTTGTACATTGAATATGGTTTGTCCATCTCTGTATTCCCTCCTTCACATGCTTGCCACTATTTTCATTGTTGTCAGCCTTCCTCCATTTGCGTTTTCTTTGCTTGTTGCTTGCCAGCAGTGTGTCTGTGTATTCCATCGCTGCTTTTTTAACTTGTAGGTACTCTCTCCGTTCTGACTGCACTGCCATCATGAAGTCTGGGAAGAATTGTAGCGTATTTCCCTGGTGTTTAATATCTCTCCTTTCCCTGGCTAGGCGTAGCACTGTATCTCTGTCTCTATAGTTTAGTAGCCTGGCCACTATTGGGCATGGTTACGCTCCTGGTGGCAGACGTGGCACCAGTGAGCAATCTGCTCTCTCCACGATGATCATAGGGGAGAGTGCCTCTGCGCTGAAGATGTTCTTTAGCAAACGTTGTATATAGCGCTCCATACGTCCGGTGTTTGTCCATTCGGGCACTCCCTCTATTCGTATGTTATTGCACCTTGATCACACTTTTAACTCTTCATTCTTTGCATGGATGACTGATAATACTTTTTCCATATTTAGACTGTTAGTGTTCCGTTCTTGTGTGGTATCTTCTGTAGCTGATATTCTGGTCTCCATTTCATTCATTCCACTCGTTTTGCCATTGATGGACTGCAAACTCTTCTGCATCACTGCCAGGGTAGAGGCAAGGTTATCTGCTGAGTTACTCTGTTCCTCCTTAGCCGCTGCTTCTTTGCTGGTTGTCCTTGTAGTCTTGCAGGCTTTGAATGTGATTTTCGGTTGTGCTTTATCCACTTTCCCCATCTGTGTTATTTTGGGGCCACACAGACTACTGCTTCATTTGTGTGCAGGTTTATTTCTTGTGCTGGAGCGTTTTTGACATGTATTTGTTGTTTATGGCAACGGTTGGTCTTGTCCTGTTCACAATTCTGATGTCTGTGGCCTCTCTATACACTGGTTCTTCAACTCTGTCTGCCAGCAAATCACTATGACACGCTATTTCAATGCTTATCTGCAAGCTAGTACTTTGGGCTTCGTGGTCATGGCCGCCATCAACAGTCCCGTTCGTGGCTCTGTCTTGGCAGTGTACCACATCAATGCTTATACTTCACTGGGCCTCTCATCCCCCCTTTTGGTTACCTCTGGTGCTATGATGCTGCCGTGCGGAGCAGGGAGTCCAGCTGCCCACAATTTGTTCCGGCTTCTTGCTTATAGATTGTGCCGTTTTTTAGGGAGTGATGTGGTCTCTCTGTTTTGCCCTACTCTTTGTGTATCAGCGAGTAGTCCCGCAAAAGGCCTGGGAAGTACGGACCATGTCCCGCAATATTTGCCCAACCGCGCAGGGGCTACCCAACGAGGGTCCGCGGGTGCGACTGAATTACCCTAAAACTCCGCTCCCTGGTGTGCGCTTGCTTTGACCTGCTATGGTAGGTCCCCTTCATGCATCCTACCGCTGTTTTGCAGCTTGTCTCAGCCTTGCAGCCTGTATTTCTTTGTTCCCGCTGATGCTTTAGCGTCCTTTTCACTGCTGATAACAGCTGCAGCTCCCCGCTCTTGCGATCCCTGCACCACCTCTCTGATGCAGTAGTATGTGGACCTCACTGGTTTTGATTACCAACCCTCATGCAGCCTCTCGGCATTACGGCCTGATGAGCTCACCCGCAACTGGCACTCACCGGTCGAGCCGCTCCTTCATGCTGGCGGGGGCTGCCAATCTCAGTTTGTTGGGTTCATGCAGGTTAAGCAGCCAGTCCCCACCTTTCCTGATTCCCCATGTGACGCCCCACATAGTGCCGTTGGATTCCCCTGCCTCCCCGCAATTTTCAAGTTTGCACGACTGGTGCCACAATTATGCCTTGCCTTGCCAGGTCCTCAGCTTCTATCGTGGCATAGTCTGCCTTAGTTCTTGGCGTTTTTTTGGCTCAGCTCAGTCTTGATTACATATTGCAGACGTTGACAGCATTTGCTCTGATTTTAGGCAGACGAAAAGGAGGATTATGATGGATCTTGGCTCACGGCCAGCCAAGCTGCACTAAGGTGCGGCCAACTTGCCATGGGCTCTCCAGCGCCTCCTATGATGTCCCACTATGAGGACAATGAATAACAAAACACAATTTTGACTTATTTACATTTATTTCTTCATTTATGTTTTGTGTCCTTCACTTGCAATAAGCCTTTCTGTCCTTGACTCTGTCCCAGCCCCAGGTGGCTTCACACTACAAACTCCAGTATCTAATAACCTCTTTTCATATATTGTATTGACATTGTATTAAACAACCCCTGACAAGGCATTGAAGCACTTTTTGGTGAGTAGCACGCTACTCCACAACCCCAAAAAGATTAGTGGTGAATTAGTATAGGGACATGTGAAGTATAGTGGAGGGTTAGAAGAGGGAAGGCTCTAGAAGTTGATTTTTTGGGGGAGATCATAGCAGTAGGAGGAGTTTTGGGATGAGTAAAGAAGAGATGGGAGAAAGACTCTAGGGGAAAGATGAGGTATTGGATGAGCCTTGACGGGATACATGAGGGAAGGGTTTTGGAAAGGCTTGTTGGGAAGATCTGAATAATAAATGAAATTTGAGATATTGCAATGAGGTATAAATATAGCTACAGTAAAGGGTAACCAATTGTGGCTCTACCTTCCAGAAAACGATGTGACCATCTCACCCTTGCAAAAGAATACTTTGTACTGGAAAATATAGTCTGTTCAATAGTTAGTTCTAAGGTGATCAGAACTGCCTATGGTTTTAAAGTTGCCATCTTCTGGCAAACAGGCTATGCATGATGAACATTTGGCCTGATCAGAAACTATAAACATGATCTAAACCTGAACATTTGGAAACTAGTCTACAGGAAAAAGGGAGCTTTCCTTGCTAGGTAAAAATCTTATGGTTATATACGTTCAACGAATTCCTTTGTTTACAATGATAACGATTTCACAGTGAATGATTTTATGTTCATAGCACTAAAAGTCTCGCTATACATTGGACTTGTACTACAGACTGTTGTATGGGTTTATTTGGCACTTTTACATATTAGATGAAATGTTGTTTTATTTTAGAACACAGGGACATGCATGGGGGATTAGAAACAGGTGCAAAGTTGGATTCTATTATTCCAATTGCCCCTTCCAGTGTTGTGGGGGTCGCTGGGCCGCTGGGCCCTCTCCATGGCCTGAAAAGTCCGGCCTCTTGCTGGCAACCTTCTCCTTTTGTCCTGAAGCTCACGCAAATACCACATTTTAAGAATTTCTTCCATCCTTGTGTGGCAACTCCAAATGTATTTATTTGCTCCCGAACCCTTGACCTTATCTGACACTTTGTGGTCTCTGGGGCTGTAAGGAAGACCCTCTAAATAGTGTAATTATTGGCCACACATTCCTGTACGAGAATCTCAAGCATCATTTCAGATTTCGTTTTCTTCTCTCTTCCTGGCACCCAACACTCTTTCAGGCACCCCACTGCCCATATCTGCTTTACACTGCTGTTTATGTGCCTCTCCTCTGCCTTTCTCTGATCTCTACTTTTGGGACTCACTTCATGCTTATGATGTCACTAGTGGGTACCAGTGTGACTCTCACAAATCACAAAAACAAAGCAACTATTTCCAAATGTCAATTAGGAAATCTTAGTTTTAAATTGAGAATGTAAAGAAATTGCTTTTTGGGAACAATAGAGATATCTGCATATCTGTCTGCAAATCCATTGTTGTGATCCATTAAAATTCCTGACCTTGCTCCTGGTAGCTATAGTTCAAAGCAACACACTTCTCAGAGAAATTCAAATACTTGAACAGATTAAAAAAAATTCAATAATTAAAATGACATCAAAGCAACATGATCCATTTTTAAAGATTAGTCAGATAGGTGTCTTCTTTTGATAAAGAATCATCTAGCACATGGACAAATATTGCCTGATCTGGAATGCCATTTAAGGGATGAACAGGGGTTTGCACCGAAAATACAATTCCTTTAGCAGTTGTAACCTGGGACCTTGTACACATTTATAATGTGAAAAGGCGATTACTATAAACTGAAATCCCACTACAGCCAATCATTTTGAAACGCCCAAGTGACACTATAATGAGAATAATAGTGATTGCAGCCTTTGCTTTTTTTACAAGATCAGTTGACTGGTTTTAAGAGTACTAATAAGGTTTATATTTAACTCGTTGATTGGAAATGCAAGCACCATTCACTTAATATTTTGGTTTTTGATGCACAATTCAGTTTATTTTATTTTATGTAATTACGGTTTATGCACTGAACATCTTTGTACAGTTCTGTGGGGCTATATTTGTGTTTGAAAAAAAAGTTTAATAGTGGTCTTTTCATAATATGCCTATTGTTTATAAAAATGTGTTGAAATTACAATGAAAGAATTGTGAATAGATACATGGGCCAAGAAAAGTAACTTACTTGACCCTGATTTTCTAAAGATGATGATTGAATAAACACAGCTGGATCCTGGTTATGTATAAAGTTTAAAGAGTCCTAATCTGGCTGCACATATAGTGTCCCAACTACCAAAAACGTTTCTTTTAGAAAGTTGGCATTTTCTTGCCTTAGCCATTTTTTGCCTGCAGTCTGTCTCCGTAGTTGACAGCTGGGCCTTGTGTATTCCTCCTAGATAGCCACACACAATGGGAAGCTTAGATGTGAGTTAATGGACCATCATTGGCAGGAAGGGACAGAGGAGCTGGGCCTTGCCCAACTTACACTTGAATTGACTGTGTCCTGTCTCCAGGCACGGGCTTTGCCGGGCGTTACACTGGGGCGGTGACGTCAGGCAGGGGAGGGTCAGGGTGGGGGGGATGTAAAATACGGGATAAGGACCATTAGAGGTAAGTATCGAAACAAAGAAAGAAAACGAATTATGTTGCCCACTCTGCATCCCCAAATGTGATGCAGAGTGGGCAACGAAATTCGTTTTTTTTCTTCGATACTTACCTCTAATGGTCCTTATCCCGTATTTTACATCCCCCCCACCCTGATCCTCCCCTGCCTGACGTCACCGCCCCAGTGTAACGCCCGGCAAGGCCCGTGCCTGCCTGTCTCTACACAAAGAGCTGCATATTACCTGTAGTTAGTCTGGAGCCAGGGCCAGGAAGTAAGGGTACATGTGCACTTCAAATGCATTTCTCTAGAAGATTCTACCCAATTCAAAGGCTCTCCTCTTGGACTGGTTTTCACAGGATCTTAAGCGCCAAGATGCTCCCTTCGGAGCGAACGCTGCGCTCTATAAATACCCCACAAATATCACAAATATCAAAAGGCGCTACTGGGTTTAAAACCTGGACCTCAGAAACTAACTCTTTAGTTCACTTCTGGACCTGTGGGTACTCTGCCAGGAAGAAGGACTGCTGTGCTACTGAAAGTACTGACACTCTGCTGGACTGCTTCTCAGAAAGACTGCTGCCCTGCTTGTGCTGACCTGCTGACCTGTTGCCTGGGTGTGAAGGACTGGACCTGCATATCTTGAACCCAAAATCCAGAGTGACTACAAGTGCTTGTTGGCTGTGCTGGAACGGCAGCCTCAGGGACACATCAGGCTTCCAACATCCTTGCACCTGCACCTGAACTCTGCCATCTGTGAGTCTACCCTGTCATGAGGTGCCACACCAGTACTGGATCCCTGGAAGGCAGCTTAGGTTCGTCTACCAGCTTCTGTGGCTCCAGTGGAATCGACGCATCTCCTTTGCTGGGCGGCACAATCCTGAGACAAACTGATGCATCGCTGCTGCTGCTTGGATTGGACCCATTGCAAAGACCCACATCGCACGGCATCCCACCGAAACCGCTGCTGCGCAACATGTCCTCAGTTCAGACCCTCGCATCTCTCATCAATGGCAGCCTTGATGCCGATGCCTGACTCCACATCACCGCCTCACAGCTCCTTGGACCGACGCATTACCCCAACTGCCCGCTGCATCCTTGATGCCCGACTCTATCTTGGTGTGGGATCCCTTTAGTGTGGTGTTTTTCACTTTATTACTATTGGAAGTGTTGCACAACTATTTTACACATTGCCTCTAAGTTAGGCCTGACTGCTCTGTGTCAAGCTACCAAAGGGTTCAACACAGGTTAATATTGAGTTGGTTTGTGCCTCGGCCTGATAAGTATTGTGGTTGTTGCTTGACCAGGACTCACACCCCAGTCAACCAGCAGCCCAATTTCTCACAATGTCCTACCAAGGTGAGCAAAAAGGGGCCACCAGGAACCTGAAATAAACTAATCTAAATTGAATAACCCATAATATTCGTTGGTTGATTTGTGTAGCATGTCCTAAGCTAGCCTGAAGTTGGTCGAGGAAGCTATATGCTGTTTCCTTTGGCCTAGTTCATCTCAATCTATGTAGCTTTGTCTGAAAGCTATTGGTTTATATTAAGATAGGCCGTGGAATTCAAGGACCATCCTTTTACACACAAGGTCTATTCTATCTAGTCTGATGAGTAACCCTGCAAATAACTCCAAAGAGTTATGTTATGTCCTTCTAAAATAGCTTGTTTGTGACTAAAAAGTCTGTGACTGAGAAGTCAAGAAAATTCGGGACAATGGCTATAATGTGTGTGCTTTGGTTGCAGTTATATGAAAAGTGTTCCTTTAACCCGTTCAGTGCTGCGAACGTCCAACGGTCGTCGCATGCACTACCTCGCTAGTGCTGCGCACGACCGTTGGACGTCCGGATCCCGTTAGCGCAATCGAAAGTCTGCACTGGGGCGGAATGTGCGACGCGCTTAACGGGTTAAATGATGCCTAATTTATAAATTTGATGTTGCACCGCAATGGCATTACAAGTTGGGTGTAAATCGCTAGTGTTCACTCTCACTATTTGTTGAAGTTAAAGCCTATGCAAATTCAAGGAGAAAATAAAGCATATGTGCTGTTTTTACATCTTGAAATGTGTAATAACACGTTATTGCCACCTTATTCCCACATTTGAGCGTGATACTGAAAATGGTGCACCCACTGATTAGCGCCCCTTTACTAATGCAATCTGTCCCAAGTTTGCAACCCCATCTTAATCAAGGCCCAAATGGTTTGTGACTCCCCTTTTATAGGCAGGTTGCCTGTCTTGCTAGGTCTTTAGCCTGGACCTGATTAGGACTCACGTGGTTGGAGATTGTCAGTCTCTGTGAGCCTTAGGAAGCATGAAAGGGGCGTTCAGGGAGAAGTGGCCTCTTTCATCTCAGGCAAAGTAAGTAAAATGTGGACAATATAAGGTAGCGGTATTCTGCTCATGTGACCGAATGTTTTCAAATGCTATTTCACTTTATTTGGTGTAAATGTATTTTAGTACTCCCTACCTTCAAAATAATGCATAGGTTGCGCTCACATCTCGTTCTCCAATATTGGGCCCATTTTTAGCCTTGCCTTTTTGTGCATGGCAGTAAATTGTGTCCCAGCCTTTGCACAGCTTCTGCTCATGTCACATTTGCATTGTAGACCCCACTGGGAATATGTTCTTTTGGAGAAAAAACACACAACCATCACTTCCCCTCGAGATGGGTTTCTGCTATGTGCATACCAATAAACATGCAAAAAACTTGCCACTTAAAACTGAGTGCTGTGCAACAGGTATAATTAATCGCTCTACAAGGCAACACGCACACAGTACATTTTGTGTGCCATACAGAGTGCTGGTACCACACATAACTCTTCATCCAATGCCAATTGAAAATGAATCATAACCACCACACCCAATCAGTATAAGATTATAAGCTATCTGCATGGCAAGCAGAGGTCAACAGAACTCACTGGACAAAACATATCAAACACATTTCATACAATCAAAATGAGTCTGAAGTCCTCTTTCACGTATCTCACAACTTTAGACTAAAGAACCAACGGAGGCTAACTTCCAGCAGAGCACATTAGCATAGATACAGCACTACCCATATGTGCCACAATAAACCAGTATAACAGACGCACGGTGACATCCAATAGAACACAGCACAAGCAACCCTGAACGCATAGATCATACACTGTCTATCAATCTGTAATGTCTGTAAACTAATCAGACATAGCACCTAGCAGTGAATAAGTGACACAGAGGCATATTATCAAGGGGGTTTATCTCCGCTTCTTTGGCTTCAAAAGCCAAGAAAGCGGAGATAAAATTATCTCCCTATTACCTAGCTGTCGCTAACACCAGTTAGCGACAGCTAGTAGGAGATAGCGACCATCTTGGGCCCCGCTTTGCATGTCAGTGAAATTTATCACTAATGACATGCAAAGTGGGCGTGCCAAGATGTTAGCGACTGGAAACAGGCGCTAACATCGCTATCTCCTATTACAAACTTTTGGAGATATTCGCACTAAGCACGAATATCTCCAAAAGCTAACACCTGCCCTGAGCAGTTCTTAGCCATGTTATCCAATAGTAGGTGGATAACATGGCTAAGAGCTTTTGCTCGGTAATGCATGAATATCGCGGACTTTTCAGCGATATTCATGCATTTCGGCCGATTTTTATCGCTTAGGAGATAAACCTTGATAATAGCAAGGCTCCTAAGCGATAAAAATCGCCGCAGCTCGGCGATAAAAATATCGCCGCTAAACCAACATAGCGATAATTATCACTAGTTGTTGGTAATATGCCCCCTAGTACCGATAAACATATCAGCACTAGTTGCAGTAGGCTCCATTGTGCGATGGTAAGCCAGGAGTAAGCATGGGCGGAAAATCCGTTTCGCTCGCGGATTTTGGGGATTTTCGGTAAATTCGCAATCCGCGAGATTTGCGAATCTCCCGCAAAATCCGCAAATCCGCGAGCAGCGGATTTTGCTCGCACTGTTCGCACTGTTCGCGTGAGTTCGCGCCCCGCGAATAAGTGCAAAATTGCAGAAATACGATCTTAGCAAAACTGAAACTACTTACCAGGTTCAAAAGTTCAGGCTCACCATTAGTAGCCATTTCCTGTAGTGCTTCCTGAGGGGCCCCTCCAGAGTTCAGTTGCCAGTTGCAACTATTATGTGACCCTGCTCTGAACCTCAGAATAGTTACACATATGCCACAAAGGTCCTGAATTACAGCTAAGGGAGACAAGCAGGAGCCAGGCTGGAAGTTCAAATCCATTAATCAGCCCCTAATTCATTACTGTCAGTTGGGGCAGGGCAGGTGTTGTAACTAATTTTGCAACAATGAAAGCACTTAGCAAGTGCAAAAGATCACTAATCAGGAAGCACTAAGGAAGCAGGTGCCAGCTAAAAAAATATTCTGTGACACATTAATCAGCCCCAAATTAATTCAGGTCACTTGAGGCAGGGAAGGTGTGCTTGAGTTGCCATAATAATGTACACTGACTGGACAACCAGAGGGTGCTGTGATGAAACAGAGGGTGGCATTGGTGGGCCAGAGGGTGGCATGAGTAGTCAGAGAGTGGCAGTGGTGACAGAGAGTGGCAGTGATGAAGAAGAGTGTCCCAAACAGGCTGGACACGTAGAAACAACAAGTTCGCGAAACTTGCGACCCGACAGGTAAGTTCGTAATTTGCGACATCGTACAAAACCCTCGCGAACTGGCAGAAACCCGCGCAAACACACAAAAAAAAAATCCGCAAATTCGCGAGAATTCGCAGGTTTTGCGGATTGCGAGTTCGCAAATCCGCAAAATTCGCAAACGCGAGATTCGCAAAATTCGCCCATGCTTAGCCAGGAGCAGCGTGAATAGTCATCGGATTGCTGAAAGTGCTTAGAGGCCGTTCCAGGGGCAGAATGTGTGCTATACAAATGTTAATAACACACAAAATGGCAAAGCATTACATAATATTAAGAGAAACGTGTTTTGAGACAATGATGTACACTCGCAATTTAAAGTAGACAGTCTATTCGCAATTATACCTCGATCTGAATGGAAAACTGATTTTATTTGAATTGCACATTATAAGGAAAAGGCTTGTAAAATGTTTAAGATTGGGCTGTTTAAGATTTCAATATGTTATATTCCCTCTCAAACCAAACGTTAAGAACCAGTTTTTGTTAGTGAAAGAAAAACGGAATATTTGGACAAAGTGAACATTTCCTTTTCGTGTGCCCAGTCACTATACTAAACACTATACTTAAATCACTCCCTTCATATAATTTTTCACCTCAAGTAATTTAATATCATAATCCAGGCAAACATGTCATGTTTCTGAATCCTGCGTAGGAATTATAGACATTTATTACATTCCTGTAGTAGTTTTAGAAAACCTTTCATAATTTTAATAAATACTATATATTGTGTTACACTTTTATGGCCCTTGGCATGGCATACGTTAGTTTAGTAAGCTTATTAAAATAATTTAAAGGCTGCAAGTGTCATTCCTGCAGTCTCAAAGTTTTGTGCCAACTATGGACTTTTTTAATGAAAGCTTTTTTTTCCCCTTTTGAGGTTTATGTATAAACGTAGCGACTAGTGCTATTTTATACTACATGTGCAGAATGACAGAACAGAGCAATGTAAGTAGGGTACACGTTTCTATGTCATGAATTACTGCAGTTTTTGAACATCAACTAACCGGGAATGCCCAGACTCATTAAATAAGGCTTTCTTCTATTTAAAATTAATCAAGGCTTTTGAATTAAAAAAGAGGATGTCCAGAAACAATATTGACATTACGAGCAAAAGGCCTGGCGTAACACTTTCAACTCAGGTTTTGTGAAACATTTTCTCTTTCATTGATGGTGAATCAGACTAATGATCTTTAAAGTCGTTCAGACCATATATGTAAACTCACAAATCAGTAAATATATTATTGCACACGGTGTATATGTTGCTACTGAAAATGTATATGTAGATTGAGAATAGAGGGGCATATTACCAACGATTAGCGATAATTATCGCTAACTAGGCTTAGCAACGATTTTTTATCGCTAAGCATCGCCGGAAATTATCGCTGAGATAATGTGCTATTAGCTACGTTTATCTCCAAAGCAATAATTTTCCGGCGATAGCGTGAATATCGCTGAGAATACAGCGATATTCACACACTAGCGACTAAATGTTCTTAGCCATGTTATCCACCCCCCATCGGATAACATGGCTAAGAACTGGTCTGGGCAGGTGTTAGTTTTTGGCGATATTCACGCTTAGCGCGAATATTGCCATCGCTAAGCCTGCCTTGCTAATAGGCGTTAGCGACGTTAGCGACTGCTTTCAGTCGCCAACGGGTTGGGAACGCCCACTTTGCATGTCATTAGAGATAATTATCGCTAACATGCAAAGCGGGCCTAAAAACCGCTCGCTATCGCCTACAAGCTGTCACTAACTGCTGTTAGCGACAGCTTGCTAATAGGGTGATAGAATTTTCGCCGCTTAGCGGCCGAAAACAGCCACTAAAGCGCCGAAAATTGCCTATCGCCCCCCCTTGATAATATGCCCCTTAGTGTTTCCAAACAATTTACCTAATTTACTGTTGTAAAGTTACCACCAGCTTTTTTGCTAGTTGCAATGGGAGTGAATTTCTTGAGCTAACGAGTTAATACAGCACTATTTTAAATAGAAAATTCATGCTAACTGCATGGAAATCTGCTAACTGTACAGTTAACACTCTTTGGGGCATATTATCAAGGGGGTTTATCTCCGTTTTGTTGGCTTTAAAAGCCAAGAAAGCGGAGATCAAATTATCTCCCTATTACCTAGCTGTCGCTAACACCAGTTAGCGACAGCTAGTAGGAGATAGCGACCATCTTGAGCCCCACTTTGCATGTCAGTTATATTTATCACTAATAAAATGCAAAGTGGACGTGCCAAGATGTTAGCGACTGAAAACAGTCGCTAACATCGCTATCTCCTATTACCAACTTTGGGAGATATTCGCGCTAAGCGCGAATATCTCCAAAAGCTAACACCTGCCCTGAGCAGTTCTTAGCCATGTTATCCAATGGGAGGTGGATAACATGGCTAAGAGCATTAGCTCGGTAATGCATGAATATCGCTGACTTTTCAGCTATCGCTATGTTGGTTTAGCAGCGATATTTTTATCGCCGAGCTGCGGCGATTTTTATCGCTTAGGAACCTTGCTATTATCAAGGTTTATCTCCTAAGCGATAAAAATCGGTAGAAATGCATGAATATCGCTGAAAAGTCCGCGATATTCATGCATTACCGAGCTAATGCTCTTAGCCATGTTATCCACCTACCATTGGATAACATGGGTAAGAACTGCTCAGGGGCAGGTGTTAGCTTTTGGAGATATTCGCGCTTAGCGCGAATATCTCCAAAAGTTGGTAATAGGAGATAGCGATGTTAGCAACTGTTTCCAGTCGCTAACATCTTGGCACGCCCACTTTGCCTGTCATTAGTGATAAATTTCTCTGACATGCAAAGTGGGGCCCAAGATGGTCGCTATCTCCTACTAGCTGTGGCTAACTGGTGTTAGCGACAGCTAGGTAATAGGGAGATCATTTTAGACTCCGCTTTTTTGGCTTTTAAAGCCAAAAAAGCGGAGATAAACCCCCTTGATAATATGCCCCATTGTTCTTACTTAATTCTCTAAGGGTCACATTATGAGTTCCCAGGTGATCGTGATTTAACCTGTAAACTGGTGAAACCTAACTTCAATTAAAATTAATTTTCTCAGGTTTAAATGGACTTAAATTAATGTAAATTACTTATACTTTAATAAAATGGTGGCATTAATTTTTAAATGCAAAAACGGTTATTAAAATAGGTTATGCTTACATAAAAATGTGTAGTATTTATATATTTTTTTAAGTTTGAATCATTTGTATTTTTAACTATTTTAATTCAATTATATTTAATACTAATTCCCATAGGATTATATTTTAAATCCTCAACTTCATTATTTTCTGAAGGAATATGCTGCAGTACCAGGGGTTCGCCAGCTGTGGTGCTGGACTTCCTTCAGCTCTGAGATGGGGTAATTCACTACTGGTTTCTGACCCTATACAAAGGGCTCTATACCCCCTGTAGTTAGTCTGGAGCCAGGGCAAGGAAGGCAGTGTATATGTGCACTTCAAATTCATGCCACTAGACGCTTATATCCACTTTACAGGTGCAACTGGGTAAAAATACTGGACCTCAGACACTAACTTTTTTGTTCACTTCTGGACTTTTGGATACTCTGCCAGGAAGAAGGAGTGTTATACTGCTGAAAGGACTTCCACTCTGCTGGACTGCTGCTCAGAAAGACTGCTGACCTGCTGCCCTCTTGCCTGGGTGAGAAGGATTGGACCTACATCTCTTGAACCCAGAACCCAGAGTGACTACAAAGGGCTTGTTGGCTGTCCGCCTGATCTGAATCCCCAGCAACACAACAGGCTCCAAACAGTGCAAGTGGCGCATCTCCTCTGCTGTGTGATGCAAACCCCAGTAGAACTGATGCATTGCTGCTTCTGCGTGGATTGGACACATTGCAAAGACCCATATTGTGTCGCAGCGCATCAGAACGTCTGCTGCGCAACCCATCCTTGGTGCAGGACCTTGCATCTCTCATTGATGGCAGCCTTGATGCCGGTGCCTGACTCTACATCGTAGCCTCACAGCTCCTCGGACCCAGCACATCACCCGACTGTGAGCCTCATCCGGACGCTGGACTTAATATCATAAGCCCCGTTGACAGGATCCTCAATGATGACGCAGGCCTTCGCATCGCAGCCTTGCCGCATCTCAGAACCGACGTATCGCATCAGCTGCGTGGTACATCTTCACCAAGGATCCTTGCACCGCTCCACAAACCATGATTTAACCACATCGATGCTAGTGTTATTTTCCTCCTGTGCTGAGCTTTTGGTTTCCCCATTGTTCATGACGAGCTCAGCTCGTCATGAGTGCATGGAGGTGTACACCATGACGAGCTGAGCTCGTCATGAGCGTCCAAGGAGTTAACACCTTGGCAGCTAGGCGTTTTCCCCTCCGGTGCTGACTTTTGATTATTTCCATTCTTTCATGACGAGCTCAGCTCGTCATCAGCACAGCTCAACTGTGCATCATGACGAGCTCGTCATGAGCATCAAAAGGGTTAAAGGTACTTTATTCAGCGGCGTAACTGGGTCCCTCCATTGCGGTCAGGCTGACCTTGTGACACTATCCTAGTCCAGCACAACCAGATTTTCACAGTTGTGCTTTTTGGCAATATTTTTACTAAAATCTTGAAAATTGCATATCTCCGATTCTACGGATTACATTTTTGATGTTTTGGTCTTGGCTTTGTTTTGTATTCGCGTCTATTTGTCTTCCTTGTGTGTGATTCTTTTTGTGTGGTGTTTTTCACTTTATTACCGTTTGAAGTGTTGCACAAATACTTTACACACTGCCTCTAAATTAAGCCTGACTGCTCTATGCCAAGTTACTATAGGGTTCAGCACAGGTTAATATGGGGTGGGCTTGTGCCTCGCCCTGACAAGGATTGTGGTTGCTGCTTGACCACTAATCACACCCCTATGCAACAACAACCCAATTTTTCACAGTGTCCCACCCAGGTAAGCAAATAGGGGTCACCAGGAAGCTATAATAAACTAATCTACTTTGACTATCCCATATTATGCATCAGTTGATTTGTGTAGCATGTCTTATGCTAGCCTGATGTCGGTCCAGGTAGCTTTAATGCCATTTCCTTTGGCCTAGTTCATCTCAACCTATGTAGCTTTGTCTAAATGCTCTCGGTTAGGCTGCACATTAAGCAAAACAAGACAATCTTTAAAATTATTTATATTAAGATAGGCCATGCAAATCAAGGACGGTCCTTTTACGTACAAGGCAAAGTTCCAATCATGTCTATTATATCTAGTCTGATGAGAAACCCTGCAGAGAACTCAAAAGTTTTATGTAAAAGGAGCACTGTGCATCTAAAACTGCTTGTCTGTGGCAGAAAAGTCTGTGACCTAAATTTCAAGAAAATTCGGGACAATGGTTAGGTTGTGTGTGCTTTGGTTGCATTTATAGGAAAAGTGTCCCTTTAAATAAAGCCTTAATTATAAATTTGATGGTTTTGATAATCTGATTTTATGCATTCCTAATAACACCATGTCATTACAAGTTGGGTGCAAATCGCTAGTGTTCACGAATTGTGGAAGTTGAAACCTATGCAAATTCAAGGAGCAACTAAGGCATTAGTGTTGTTTTTACTTGAATTGTGGAATAACATATGTTATTGCCACATAATTACCAAATTTTAACGTGCTCCTGAAAATGGTGGACCCACTGATCAGTGGCGGTCGGTGACATATAAAACGGTGGGTGGTACATACATAAAAAAACTAATACATTTTTAAATCATGCTACATTAAAAATGACAAGAAAAACATACAGCATTCACTTACCTTACTCTGTAGTACGTCCTCGATGCTCTCAGTCCCTGACTCCAGAAACCTCCAATCAAGACACAACATCACACATCCAGCTACTTTATCCAATCCAGATGCTGCTCTCATGCTGTGAAGCAGCATGAGCGAAGCATCTGGATTGGATGGCGCAGGCTTCCTCAAAAGACACTGGAGGCCTTTGCCTGCTCTCCAACCTAGCTGTGACATGAGCAGAACCTATGCATTCCTTCAAAGGCAAACACAACTTACTGCCATGCAAATTCAATAATCCATATATAGAAACATGATTTTATACTTAATTTTATCATTGTATGAAGTTTATTTTTCATGTTTCATGTATATGAATTAAGGTATTTGCTTCATAATAAAAATCACAGTGAGAATATTTTGTATAAAAAAACTAATTTTAATAAATGAGACATCTTTACATATAACTGTATTCAGTGTTCAGATAATTGAGTGACTGGGAGTAAGGATATATTGAGCTCAAATGAGATTATATAAAATTATCTTATAGTAGGGAGAGTTAGAGTGAGTGACACAAAAATGACCTCTTTTTGTTCTTATTATATATTTACACTCCCCCTTTTGGTTGGAAGGGCTTTTTGGTTGTAGTAAGTTTAGAAAGGCAGTTTTTTGTGAATAGCAATGGGCTTATTCATTAAGCGGTAGGCAAGCGGTCAAGCTGTTTTAATAGTTTTTATTCTGATTTGCTCTGCTTTTGCACAGTTATACTTACTTACTGTTGCTAACCTAGGTTCTCCCTGCTTTCTGGTCCATCACAGGTTTCCCATTTGTTGTGGAGTAAGCAGTTTCAGCCTTTAAATCTCTGCCCCTGCCTTCTTGAGGGGTTCACTTCCAGACAACTATAAAATGCTGAAACTGGCTTTGGGGTGCACCAAGGCAAGCCAGTCTGCGCCCGTCCGTGCTAGGTCATCACCAGGAGACAGTACCCCTGCTCCTCCATCACCAGAATCTAGGGGCCTCATTTATGAAAAGTGACGCATCGCTGCGCGAAAACAGCGATGCGTCACTTTTCACTGCGCACTCCTTGCGACATTCCTGATGCGTCATATTTAATGTGTTGGACTTGGCCCTTCTGGCAGGTTCACCCCTGAACTTTTTGCCTAGTGATTTCTGGTCTTTGCGCACTTTGACACTGTGGCGCAGTGTAAAGTGCGTGCTCTCCCTGAGTGCATGTGTGAGATTGGCCTGCTCTCCCATAGGAATGCATGGGGAATGTCTGTGTCCCTGGTAGTTCCTGATGCGTGAGGCGTGCATGGTCAAGTTTGGTATGTGCGAACTCGTGAGAGTGAATGCTGCGCAACGATGTATGTGGCATGGTTGTGTCTTGTGCGGAAGTGCTACTTCTAGACATGGCTGTGTATGTGCTGTGAAGGTGCTGGCGTGTGATTGGCTGGAGCTGGCTGGGATGCCAGGCTCCAGGAAGTCTGTGTGGGTCTGCCCCAGTGGTGAATGGAGAGATTAGCATGCTGATGTGAGGGAGGGGCTGCGCCTGTGTCCTGAATGAGGCTGGGTTCCCCCCACACAATGCTGGCTCCGCCCCCTGTGCGACTGATGACCCTAGCCTGCCTGATGAATGAAAGGGGTGGTTGAGCCATCAACAGTGCTCACAGACCAGCTGCGACTGGTTCTGCCCCCACCCTGCGCCTACAGACAAAGGAAAAGGTGTATAAAAGAGGGGCTGTGACCCCATGAAAATGTTCTTGTTTGCTGCTTGAATCTGCCAGGGGCGTGCTGCTGCTTGGGCCCAGGGGAAGGCTTGCCTCCCCTGGGCTCTGCCCAGCCCCTGGACTCCTGAAGGACTTTTGCTGGACCTTTGTTTGCTATAGCGCTTGGGAGCGCTGTATTTACCCTCCAAGCGCCTGGAAGTCCTTTCTTTCCCCTCCTAGCGCAAGGAGCGCTTTATTTGCCTGATAGCGCATGGGAGCGCTTTTATTCTGCCTCTAGCGCTTGAAAGCGCTGTGTTGTTCCCTAGCGCTCGGAGCGCTTTATTTTGCTTTGCAGGTGCCACCCTGCTTATGGCTGCCCTAGCGAGTGCCCACCTCGCTGTTACGTTTATTTTTCACTTCGAGGGTGCCACCCCTCAGTTATGCCCAAGTGTTCACCGCCGCAGCCGCGGGCAAAACAGGAAGTCAGGCGGCGTCGCGCCTGACTGTAGGCGGGACTTCCGGTTTGCTGAAGGAAGTCCCGCCCACCGCCGTCCTCTGATTGGCCAGGGCGCCCGGCCGGAGAAGAGGAGCCCGGAGCCTTGAGGGCTCCACCTGCCAAGTCCCGGTCCCGAGATGGGGGACCGGGTGAAGATGCCGGATGTTGCGTGACGGGGCTCCCAGAAGTGAGGGGAGCCCCGGAGGCGGAGTCCTGCGCTGTCCCCGGAGAGGGGACACAGAGAGAAGGGACGCCGGAGCCCGGTAAGGAGGGGGGGCCTCGGGGCTGTCCCTGGTTGTTCTTCGAGCGGCCCCACATGATAGCGGGCCGCTCCAACGATGTTGAGAGTGCTCCAATGGGACCCGTTGTTTCTCGAGCCCTGAGAGGCTCCAACGTTGGCTGCAGTTCATGGAGAGCCCGAGAGGCTCAGGTGGCATTCCTGTCTTACGAGCCCAGAGAGGCTCAAGTGCCAGACCTTTGTTTTGAGAGCCCTGAGAGGCTCTCCCTTTGCATATTATCTTTGAGAGCCCAGAGAGGCTCAGGGGCCATTTGTTTATGCAGAGCCTGCGAGGCTCCCACGTTGGCCCATCCTTGCCTGCACCAGTTGCCCAGCACTTTGTGGGCAACTGCCACGTTTAGGCTGGTGTACATTTGGCTTATTACAGCCTGCCCTGACTCTGAGACACAGGGCGTCCTAGCCCCAACAAGGCCAGTTGGCCTAGGGAAAGTCACAGGTGGTGACTAATGTGGATTTTGCTATTGCTACGTTTAGGTTCTGGCGCAAGTGGCGCAACCTGGACTTTGTGAGTTCTGCGCTAAAGGTGATTTATGCGCTAACTGAGGTTTAGATGCTGTTATGATCTATGTCCTATTGCTTTTGGGTGCTAGGAAATGTACAATGTGTAGTATGTTTTGCGCACCCTGTGTTCTGCACCTCTGAATGTGTTGTTGATGCATCATGTGCCTTGTTCCTTACACCGCTGAACGTATGTTGATGCGTCATGTGTTCCTTACACCGCTGAATGTGTTGTTGATACATCATGTGTTTTGTCCCCAGGTCTATACCCCTAAATGTATGGTGATATTTAGTTGGTTGTTCTTGCTAGTACAGGTGGTGCTAGTGAGGTCCTGGTTCCCTGCGTGACCTGTTCCTAGGGTGGTTAGGATTGCGTAGGTGGTACTTACCTGATTACCAGTAGTTACTTGTATTGAGCTACAGTGATTTTCTGTTATATTCTAAGTGCTATTCCAAGGGCGTGGTACTGAGCTCGCCCCCTGACCAGAGTCCCAGGACCAGTGGACTCTATTGTGCCTGCCCTGACAAATTGCTGGGACTTGTCTGATCTCTCTTGGGCCCCTGGGGCCTCGCTGAAATGTGCCTCGCTCATTCCCCTCGGCAGCTCGTGCACGGCAGCCCGTCCAAGCCTCGAGCAGCGCCGCTCTACCCTAAGCCGCGCCGCTTCGCTGGGCCGCCCGCATCCTGCCTTCCCCTCCTCTTCTGAGCCGCACACATTGGTCGCCCCCAGAGAAACGCTTGTACCTTGCCGGTGGCCCGCTCAAGCCTCGAGCCGCACCACTCTCCCCTGAGTCGTGCCGCTTCGCTGGGCCGCCCGCTCAAGTTTACTAAGAAGGTCACTCGCATTATCCTTGCAACCAGGTCGGGAGGTACTATCCGTTAGGATCTATGTTTAAGTTCTAGGCCTACAAGTATTGTGTTCTAAAAGTGCTGATTTCTGACAGTGGTCCAGGTGGCCCTGTCTTGTAAATATCCCTTGTAAATTCTGCCCGTGCATCTGGCACAATGTAAAGTGTGTGTTTTATCTAATGTATGTTTATTGGAATACAAAGGCTATTTTTTAGATAACCTTGTGTGGAGGTTCCTTTGTGGTGGGCCTTGGGTGTTGTTGCTGGGGTGCGTGCGCAAATACTTAACTCATATCACCTCCAAGTTTAGCCTTGCTGCTCGTGCCACGTTACCTAGAGGGCGAGTAGGGGTTATCTTGGCGTGTAACTCCCTTGCCCTGACCTTAGGAATGGTGATCCCTGACTGACCTCGACGCGAGTCTTGGCCAGCCAGGGTCCCATTTCTAACATTGGACGCAGCGGTGAGGATAGGGATTTGTGTTTGCGTTGTACCACAGTGGCGACAGGCCACACTACAAAACTCTGCATTTTAGATAAATCACATTTTGGGGATTATGGTATGGAGTTTGCTAAAAATGTCATTTCTGTGGAAATGTTTCTTGTGCACTTTGAGTTAGGTGTCCCTAGCTCGGGAGGGTAGATCATCCCCCTAAGTGCAGTGTGTTTTCTGGATTCACCAGGAGGGTGGGATCCAGTGGTGGCAGCATAAGTGTGTTCAGTGCATGTGTCCCCCGTCCCTGCCCTGGAGTTATGGTACCTGTGTCACGTGTGGTCAGGTTGAGAAATCAGGGGTGGTAGAAACTGCCTTACCAGTCTGGGGAGGGGTGTGTGTGGATGAATGGTGTGTTGCACTGGACGTGTGTGTGAGTTCTCTGGATGGGGAGCTTGCTGAATGCTTGTGTACTCTTGTTTTGCTCAGATACCTAAAGTTCCGTGTGTTAAACTTTTCCCAAGAACGTCTGCAGACAGTGGAGCCTGCTTCTGATTTTCTGTGGTCTGTTTAGAGACAGATATTTGGAGTTGGTAATGTTCTGGGAGGAGAGAGGCATAGGGGATGGAGTGATTCCAAAAGGAGTGGCTGAGGTGTCTTCCAGCCCAGTGTGGTGGAAGAGGTTAAGTGTAGCCCAGCTAGGTCTCGGTGTAGGGGCTCACGTCCTGTCCCAAAAGGAGAAGGAGTGGGTGGGACTGCATGTCTCCAGGTGCCCGAAACCCAGTGTCAGGGCCTAGAATGTTTCTGAAGGGAACGTCAGGTCGGGGACCTAGGCTGTACCAATAGGTCATTTGAGGAAGATCTCCCAGAGTGTTTGAAGAATGTAGAACATCAATGAACATGATTTCATGGGTGGGCCTGAAGCTCATGGGAGTTTCCCCTGCCCTGTGCCATTGTGTTAACTGTTGGGGAGTGACCCTAAGGAAAGGTTCTGGTCTTCCAGCCCAGTGTGGTGGAAGTGGCTCAGAGGAGCACAAGCCTGGTCTTCGTAGTCTGGGTGTTTTTTTTTTCTTAGGAACACCAGGTGAGGGAGCCTAGCATGTCCGTATGGAGCGTCCTTGTAGGGAGATCTCCCAGTGTGGAGAGAACGTGGAGCGCCTGTAAGCAGGGCTCTAGTAGTTCTGTTATCTGGCAGTACCGCTCCAGTTGGGAGGGTGCAGAAGTCCAGATGGAGGGGTGCGAGGGGGATAGGTTCCCCAGTGGAGTAACCAGTGGGTCAGGGGCCAACCAGAAGGGTTGTGTCGCCAAGGAGTGACCAGGGTGATGCCACTTCTGTCCTGAGTGTCAGGCAGACTTGTACACGACACATTAGTTATGTGTCACCCTCAAGGAAGTCCTGGTGCGCCAGGCATCTGACCAAAGGGGTACATCCCTCGGTTGGGGAGCCAGTAGCCGGTGTGTCCGGATCTGGACGTAAGGGCAACTGTATGTAGTGTCCTGAAGGAACTCCTGCCTGAAGAGAAGGAACTGGGTAAGCTGCATGGGGTATTGACCTGCAGTGGTTGCCTTGCTGCTGAAGGAGGAGTGAATTCGAATCCCATGTGGTAGACCAGTTAAGGGAGCTGTGACCTATCTGTCATGACCAGCCTGGTGTCCTGTAGGCACCGCACTGAGCCGCGTCTGCCTTCGGCCGCGCAGCCTATGCCGCTTGCCGTCCCCGTCTCAACGCGGTCCGTGAGCCGCCGCCTGCGCCGCATCTGGCAACCCGCAGAGTGCAACGCCTCACTACACCGATCTTGTGCTGGTCTGACAGTGGTCACTGCTGCTGATGGAGCAAGGTCCCGAACTGGTGGGAGAGTTGTGTTCTGGAGGGTGCTTCAGAAGTAGAGGTAGGGTGGGTCATTCTTGCCCGTGACCTCTGGTCAGCCTGAGGGTGCGGACCCTAGGTTGGAGGATCAGTGGTAGTTTGGAACTAAACTGAGAAAGGGAGTGGAGAATGGCTATTGTAGGCATGGGGTTACTACCCCCCACTCTATGTATTGGCAGGGACCAGTGGTATCTGGATGGCCTAGGGCCTGGTCCTAGCCGTGGACAACTAAGGAGTACCAGTGGGGTAGCCTAGTTGGGCCTGTTTTTTTTTTAAGAAGGTGCTTGTCTTATGGATAGACATGGCGTAGAACCGGAGGGTGTCCCTGCAGTGCGGGCCCGCGTCCGTGTTCTATCGCCCCAAGCAGGGAAGTCCATCACGGTGGTGATTGTTCTCCCATGCGTTTTGGCTGGAAGGGGGTTGTGTTGGACTTGGCCCTTCTGGCAGGTTCACCCCTGAACTTTTTGCCTAGTGATTTCTGGTCTTTGCGCACTTTGACACTGTGGCGCAGTGTAAAGTGCGTGCTCTCCCTGAGTGCATGTGTGAGATTGGCCTGCTCTCCCATAGGAATGCATGGGGAATGTCTGTGTCCCTGGTAGTTCCTGATGCGTGAGGCGTGCATGGTCAAGTTTGGTATGTGCGAACTCGTGAGAGTGAATGCTGCGCAACGATGTATGTGGCATGGTTGTGTCTTGTGCGGAAGTGCTACTTCTAGACATGGCTGTGTATGTGCTGTGAAGGTGCTGGCGTGTGATTGGCTGGAGCTGGCTGGGATGCCAGGCTCCAGGAAGTCTGTGTGGGTCTGCCCCGGTGGTGAATGGAGAGATTAGCATGCTGATGTGAGGGAGGGGCTGCGCCTGTGTCCTGAATGAGGCTGGGTTTCCCCCACACAATGCTGGCTCCGCCCCCTGTGCGACTGATGACCCTAGCCTGCCTGATGAATGAAAGGGGTGGTTGAGCCATCAACAGTGCTCACAGACCAGCTGCGACTGGTTCTGCCCCCACCCTGCACCTACAGACAAAGGAAAAGGTGTATAAAAGAGGGGCTGTGACCCCATGAAAATGTTCTTGTTTGCTGCTTGAATCTGCCAGGGGCGTGCTGCTGCTTGGGCCCAGGGGAAGGCTTGCCTCCCCTGGGCTCTGCCCAGCCCCTGGACTCCTGAAGGACTTTTGCTGGACCTTTGTTTGCTATAGCGCTTGGGAGCGCTGTATTTACCCTCCAAGCGCCTGGAAGTCCTTTCTTTCCCCTCCTAGCGCAAGGAGCGCTTTATTTGCCTGATAGCGCATGGGAGCGCTTTTATTCTGCCTCTAGCGCTTGAAAGCGCTGTGTTGTTCCCTAGCGCTCGGAGCGCTTTATTTTGCTTTGCAGGTGCCACCCTGCTTATGGCTGCCCTAGCGAGTGCCCACCTCGCTGTTACGTTTATTTTTCACTTCGAGGGTGACACCCCTCAGTTATGCCCAAGTGTTCACCGCCGCAGCCGCGGGCAAAACAGGAAGTCAGGCTGCGTCGCGCCTGACTGTAGGCGGGACTTCCGGTTTGCTGAAGGAAGTCCCGCCCGCCGCCGTCCTCTGATTGGCCAGGGCGCCCGGCCGGAGAAGAGGAGCCCGGAGCCTTGAGGGCTCCACCTGCCAAGTCCCGGTCCCGAGATGGGGGACCGGGTGAAGATGCCGGATGTTGCGTGACAGGGCTCCCAGAAGTGAGGGGAGCCCCGGAGGCGGAGTCCTGCGCTGTCCCCGGAGAGGGGACACAGAGAGAAGGGACGCCGGAGCCCGGTAAGGAGTGGGGCCTCGGGGCGGTCCCTGGTTGTTCTTCGAGCGGCCCCACATGATAGCGGGCCGCTCCAACGATGTTGCCAGGGCACCATAATGGTGTCACCTTCCTGAGCGGCCCCGAATGGCAGCGGGCCGCTCCCACGTTCCCAGAGCATTTTAGGAGCCAGAGTGCTCCAATGGGACCCGTTGTTTCTCGAGCCCTGAGAGGCTCCAACGTTGGCTGCAGTTCATGGAGAGCCCGAGAGGCTCAGGTGGCATTCCTGTCTTACGAGCCCAGAGAGGCTCAAGTGCCAGACCTTTGTTTTGAGAGCCCTGAGAGGCTCTCCCTTTGCATATTATCTTTGAGAGCCCAGAGAGGCTCAGGGGCCATTTGTTTATGCAGAGCCTGCGAGGCTCCCACGTTGGCCCATCCTTGCCTGCACCAGTTGCCCAGCACTTTGTGGGCAACTGCCACGTTTAGGCTGGTGTACATTTGGCTTATTACAGCCTGCCCTGACTCTGAGACACAGGGCGTCCTAGCCCCAACAAGGCCAGTTGGCCTAGGGAAAGTCACAGGTGGTGACTAATGTGGATTTTGCTATTGCTACGTTTAGGTTCTGGCGCAAGTGGCGCAACCTGGACTTTGTGAGTTCTGCGCTAAAGGTGATTTATGCTCTAACTGAGGTTTAGATGCTGTTATGATCTATGTCCTATTGCTTTTGGGTGCTAGGAAATGTACAATGTGTAGTATGTTTTGCGCACCCTGTGTTCTGCACCTCTGAATGTGTTGTTGATGCATCATGTGCCTTGTTCCTTACACCGCTGAACGTATGTTGATGCGTCATGTGTTCCTTACACCGCTGAATGTGTTGTTGATACATCATGTGTTTTGTCCCCAGGTCTATACCCCTAAATGTATGGTGATATTTAGTTGGTTGTTCTTGCTAGTACAGGTGGTGCTAGTGAGGTCCTGGTTCCCTGCGTGACCTGTTCCTAGGGTGGTTAGGATTGCGTAGGTGGTACTTACCTGATTACCAGTAGTTACTTGTATTGAGCTACAGTGATTTTCTGTTATATTCTAAGTGCTATTCCAAGGGCGTGGTACTGAGCTCGCCCCCTGACCAGAGTCCCAGGACCAGTGGACTCTATTGTGCCTGCCCTGACAAATTGCTGGGACTTGTCTGATCTCTCTTGGGCCCCTGGGGCCTCGCTGAAATGTGCCTCGCTCATTCCCCTCAGCAGCTCGTGCACGGCAGCCCGTCCAAGCCTCGAGC
Source organism: Lissotriton vulgaris (assembly GCF_964263255.1). Lineage (NCBI taxonomy): Eukaryota > Metazoa > Chordata > Amphibia > Caudata > Salamandridae > Lissotriton > Lissotriton vulgaris. The sequence continues at coordinate 416,269,994 of NC_141685.1, read as the reverse complement.
AGCGCCGCTCTACCCTAAGCCGCGCCGCTTCACTGGGCCGCCCGCATCCTGCCTTCCCCTCCTCTTCTGAGCCGCACACATTGGTCGCCCCAGAGAAACGCTTGTACCTTGCCGGTGGCCCGCTCAAGCCTCGAGCCGCACCACTCTCCCCTGAGTCGTGCCGCTTCGCTGGGCCGCCCGCTCAAGTTTACTAAGAAGGTCACTCGCATTATCCTTGCAACCAGGTCGGGAGGTACTATCCGTTAGGCTCTATGTTTAAGTTCTAGGCCTACAAGTATTGTGTTCTAAAAGTGCTGACTCCTGACAGTGGTCCAGGTGGCCCTGTCTTGTAAATATCCCTTGTAAATTCTGCCCGTGCATCTGGCACAATGTAAAGTGTGTGTTTTATATAATGTATGTTTATTGGAATACAAAGGCTATTTTTTATATATCCTTGTGTGGAGTTTCCTTTGTGGTGGGCCTTGGGTGTTGTTGCTGGGGTGCGTGCGCAAATACTTAACTCATATCGCCTCCAAGTTTAGCCTTGCTGCTCGCGCCACGTTACCTAGAGGGCGAGTAGGGGTTATCTTGGCGTGTAACTCCCTTGCCCTGACCTTAGGAATGGTGATCCCTGACTGACCTCGACGCGAGTCTTGGCCAGCCAGGGTCCCATTTCTAACATAATGTATGACGCATCATTCCGCAAGGAGTTACAGATACGTCAGTATTTCTGACGTATCTGGAAGCGCAAAAGTGACGCATTGCTGGAGTGTGTCACAAAAATGACGCAACTCCAGCAATGCGTCCTTTCACATGGGGAAAGCCCCATGTGAAAGGGCTTGCGTCAGTCTTACGCCTGCTGTGAGGCAGGCGCAAGATTTTGACGCAACAGCATCCTAAAAGTGACGCAGTGAAATCTCATAGATTTCACTGCGTCACTATTACGAGGCTTTTTACGGAGGAACGCCCCCGCTGCATACATTATACCTGACACAGGTATAATGTGACGCAGGGGTTTAAAAAGTGACGCATCTACCTAGATGCGTCACTTTTTAAATATGGCGCATTTTTTACACCGCTGGTGCGTCACAAAAAGTGACGCACCGGCGGCGCAAAACTGATGCAAGGCCTTCATAAATAAGGCCCTCGGTATTTTTTAAGAATGACTTACTCTTTAGAAACTTTACACATTATGAACTTCCATAAGGCCTATGCTTCTTCTGATCCCCTTTGCCGTATCCCTTTTCCACCTCTATTGGAAGGCCCAGTTGCTTGCCTACACTGTAGAGTCCACTGTCTTAATCAGGTTCCATATGTCACAAACTTAATATCCCGACGGGTCTCCTATAGTCAACCTAAGATTATCAATTCTTTGTTGACTGAACCATGTACTTCCACTCTCATTGTTAATTCTATAGCTTCAGAGGGTCTAGCCAGTTTTCTTATAAATGTTAAATCTCTCTAAGCACTCAGTTGAAATTTAGGATTTACTTTCCTCAATGTGGCAGAGATTGGTTTCCTTACTGAAACATGGCTGATTGTTTCATCCGCCCCAGCTATTTAACAGGCTCTTCCCAATATCTATGGTATTCTTAGAGTTTATAAGCTGGGTAAGACAGGTGGGGGAATAGCCATTATTTTTAAAGACTCCATAATTGACGCTGCACCTGTAGACTGGGAGAGATATGTATATTTAAACCAGAACTTTCCTCTAAAGTTTGCTGGAAAGGCGCCCTAATATATCGCCCGCCTAGACCTAAAAAGGAGTTTAATCAGCACCTCTTGGAACATATTACTTCCCATGTTTTGGCGTCCACACAAATTCTTCTTCTGAGTGACTTTAATTACCATCTGGAAGATTCCACTAATTTAGAGACAAGCCAACTTATCTCGGACTTAGCCACTCTTGGCCTGCTCCAAAAAGTTAATGGACCTACTCATGCTGATGGTAATACATTAGATTTAATTTTTACAAACACTACTTCTCTAACTTGCCAACCACTGTTACCGTTACTGTGGACGGACCATTAACTTATTGGTTTCAGGATTCCTTAGGCAATATGGATGGAGAGGCCTCCCAACTTCCTTAATAAGCTATCCAGATTCTGGTGGAAAATCATTTCAGACTCTTTTGCTCCAGAGTTTGCCCGCCATCTCGGCAGATACAGATGTTGATCAAGCCATTGCAGATTCCCATACAGCCATAAATTCGGCCTAGGATAAGTTTGCCACTGTTAAACTATACTCCAGTTTCACTCAGGGTTTCCATATGCCTTGGTACACTGCTGGCTTAAGAATAGAGAAATCATCCAGTTAAAAGTTAGAAAAACGGTGAGGGCTCTCTAACACCCTTAGAAATACTTTCCTCTAAAGGTTGCTGGAAAGGCGCCCTAATATATTGCCCGCCTGGACCTAAAAAGGAGTTTAATCAGTACCTACTGCTTCCCATGTTTTGGCGTCCACTCAAATTCTTCTTCTGAGTGACTTTAATTACCATCTAGAAGATTCCACCAATTTAGAGACAAGCCAACTTATCTCAGACTTAGCCACTCTTGGCCTGCTCCAAAAAGTTAATGGACCTACTCCTGCTGTTGGTAATACATTAGATTTAATTTTTACAAACACTACTTCTCTAACTTGCCAGCCACCGTTATCGTTACTGTGGACGGACCATTCACTTATTGGTTTCAGGATTCCTTAGGCAATAAGGACAGAGAGGCCTCCCAACGTCCTTAATAAGCTATCCAGATGCTGGTGGAAAATCATTCCAGACTCTTTTGCTCAGGAGTTTGAGTACCCCGCCATCTCGGCAGATACAGATGTTGATCAAGCCATTGCAGATTCCCATACAGCCTTAAATTCGGGTTGGATAATTTCGCCACTCTTAAACTACACTCCAGTTTCAATCAGGGTTTCCATATGCCTTGGTACACTGCTGACTTAAGAATAGAGAAATCATCCTGTTAATAGGTAGAAACACGGTGGGGGCTCTCTAACACCATTAGAAATAAGGAAATCTATAGAGCAGCTTTAAAAATTGTACCATCAAAATATAAAAATGGCCCAGAAAATCTTTATCTCCAATCAAATCAACCAAGCTAGACACTAGTCTAAAATGCTCTTTAAAGTTCTTAGTCTTCAACCCTGGAGCTTGTGCACAAGAAATCCAAGCATCAAAAGCTCTTTATGATGCCCTGGCTAATCACCTAGAAGACATAAAAGACATCTACAACAACTTTCCTAGCTATTCTGAGACAATTAATTCCACCATAATTCGTTCTGACAAGAATAGTAGCCAAAACATGTTCAAAGCTTTCTCTTTGGAGGAAATTCAGAAGTTGCTTACATCAGCCACATCTGGTTCTCCTTTGGATATCTGCCCTCCTAAAATCTCTGGTGCTCTTGCTGATCAGCTTGCCCCTGATGCCCATTCCCTTTTCAATCTTTCCACCAGCACCAGGAAAATACCATTAATGTGGAAGATGGCTCAGGTCAAGCCGATCTTAAAAAAAGCTAGTTTGGCTTCCTACATCCTTACTAACTAACTTCCAATCTCATTGCTTCCTTTATTAGGCAAACTACTGGAAGACCTAATAAACAGACAACTCACGGAGTACCAAGAAATTAATGAGATTCTAGACCCATCCCAATCAGTCTGTAGACCATCTCATAGCACAGAGACTGTTCTTGTGGCTGCTACTGATCACATCAGATGCTCTCTTGAAGCTAATGTACCATCTAGGCTAGTTCTGCTGTACTTGACTGTAGCATTTTATACAGTGTCCCATCCTAGGTTTTCCATAGGCTGCAAGAGATTGGAATTTACTGTACTGCACTCCAGTGGCTTGACAACTTCCTCTCCAATAGAACTAAAACAATCACCTTGGGCTCTTTTAAATCCTGCCATCTGATTCTGTTTAAGCCCTTCTCTTTTCACCATACATGTGGCCACTCTCGTCAAAATGGTTACAGCCTTTGGGTTTGAAATACTCTAATATAACAATGATACTCAGCTTATAAACTCCCTGGACAACAACTTGACCAAAGCTAAAAAAAATGCTTTTTAGCTGGGATGTCAGCAATTGCTGCCTGGATGGCAGAGAACTGTCTCTAACTGAATGCCAGAAAAACTGAGATTATGTTGTTTGGTCATGCCTATCAATTTTGTAATTCCGATCGGGGGCCCACTGAAGTTGGCACAGCCCCTATACCCAAGGAGGTTGTTTCAAACTTGGGAGTCTGTCTCAAACAATCTCTTACTGTGAAAGAGCAGGTATGCTCAAACACAGACTCCTGCTTACATGATGTACGACTCCTGAGGAAAGTCTTTCCACTTCTTCCTCTCAAAGCAGCGAAAACTTTGGTGCAGGCTCTTGTTATCAGCCGTTTGGACTATGGCAACACCTTACTGGCCTCCACTAGAGAGACATTGCTATCAAAACTACAGGTCATTGAGAATAAGGCGGCCCGTCTTGTGTGTAACATTCCATCTGGGACTCCCTCGGCTCCCCTTTGTTTCTTGCACTGGCTTCCTATACGGAAAATAAATATTTTTTTTAATTTGTTACCTCAGTAATAGGGCCCTGACAGGAGAAGACCCCAGCTACCTCACTCTGAAGCTTCTGCAGTATCGCCACTCGAGACTTCTTAAATCCAGTGATAAAGCCCTGCTAACTGTCCAGCGGGTCATGCAGTCTCGTTCTGAGGGCAGGTCATTTTCCTTCCTAACACCTAATTATTAGGACAAACTACCACTGAACATTCTAACATGATTAGACTACTTTCTTTTTAGGAATACTATTTAATTGGCTTTTTTCCCCTTGTACGCAACTCACTGCTGCGCCTAGATAGCCCTGCTGGGGTGATTTGTGCACATTATAAATTATTATAACGTTACTCATTTGTGGGTGGCTACCAGTCCCTCCCTAAACTCCTTCCTAACCCTTACTTAACCTTTCCTCATGCCTCCCTAACCCATTCACTTTACCAGTAAGTATTCCCTATTTTCCAACCACTCCTCCTGTCCCTCCTACATTTACAACTACAACGTATACCTATATTTATGGAGACGCTGCAGTCTTGGCAAAGATCTTCACACAGAAAAAGATAGGAGAAGCTTGTGATTAGCATTTGGCAGTTCATTTGTAGTACTCTTGTAGTACTGTAAAATGTAGCACAAAATATATGCAGCTTTTGAATCTAAAATGAAATATAAATTGCAGGACTGCAAAAGCTATTCATTAAAATATTGATCATCAGTATGACCAGTTAAACATTTTTCATTTTCCTAGAAAATAATCATATCTCATGGAAGAAAATAATATACGAATTGTCTGGAATATCAATCATTACACTTACAATGTAATTTTCATCTCCATACTCTGAAGACGAAGGCAAGGCTAATTCCTATCTGATAATAACCTTTGTGTAAAATGATTCATCAAACTTACACAACACTATCAAACTAATTATGAATGCCAAACTCCTTCACCTCAAACGATAACTCAGGCCAGAGATCATGGCCAATGAACTGCAGAACATATGTATGTAGCGCAAGGCCTAGACAAAGTTTAAGTTCACTGGATTCTGTACCTTCAGTAATATCCATCCTTAGCAGACCTTAGTAGACCTAGGTGGGGCCTTAGTAGTAGATCTGGCTTGTGTATGCTGAGATCTTTTTTACATATGGATTTTGAAAAGTAAGTGTTAGAAATGGGATCTCTGGTTGGCTACGGTGTGCGCCAAAGCCAGGCAGAGACCATCACTCTAGTCAGGGCAAGGGATTTACACGCCAAGATAATCCCTGCTCACCCCCTTGTCAGCTTGTCACGAGCAGCCAGGCTTATCCCGGAGGCAATGTGTAAAGCGTTTGCACAACACACACACACACAGCAGCAACACATTAGGCGCACCACAAAAGGAACTCCACACAAGGTTATATATAAAAATAGCCTTTGTATTAAAAGAAACACATTAGAATAGTAATCACACAATGTACACTGTGCCAACTGGCACTGGGCAGTATTTACAGGGGATTATATACACATGACAGGGCCACATGGACCACTGTCAGACTCATCACTTAGTAGAAATAGTAACAGTAAGATTTATCATAGACTTAGAACACAACCCGTAATTGTAGCACAAGTAGTAAATGTAGAACACAACCAGCAACTACTGGTGAAGTACTGAACTGAGGCCTACATCCTGCAACGTAAATCACACTATGCAATATTAATCAAATTAGGCATAAAAAAACACCCTATGCATAGATCACTTTGTGCAAATCATTATACCATGACATTTGTATTAGGCCATTGCAATAGGCGTCAAACGCAGTTGGCCCAGACCTCATAAGCATAGACCACCTTATGGATCACAAACTTATTACGCCCCCTAGACAATAGTTCTAAGTGCACTTAGCTCATTAGTCGCTCCTGCGCATAAATATCACTGCTCCCAACCTGCCACCATGTCACCCAAGAGCCCATTGGCCTCCCAGTGGCAGTCCAGTGCCTTGGCGCTTTCCACCTGGACTGCCAGGGAGTTTGTTGGGGAGACTCCTTGCTCCACCCAGGTTCGGGGGGTCCACCGTCGAGGTTCCACCCCCGGTCAGTGCCTAAATAAACCGGGCCACCAGCGGGGCCTCTCCGGGAAATATAGGGAATGCCAAAAATGCCCATAAAAATCCGTGGGACCTAGAGTGACTCCGGCAGCTACCCACTAACCTCTGGGGCAGCCGCGACCCTGGCCACGCATGAAGAGGCAGTTACGGCTCTGAGCTCGTCTCCCTTATTGGAGACTGCCCCTGGAGTGGAGGAACGGCCGCAACTGCCCACGACCATGCGGCACAGCTGCGGCAATGCAGAAATGTGCCTTGGACTCCTCTGGCCGCCCCCACAGGCACCGATAATGTGCCTTGCCTCCAGATGCAGCCCTCACTCATCGGGTCCGTCTGGCGCAGGCTGGTCCGGCACTCTGGTCTTCTACTCTGGCACCCCGGGGTTCTCTAACACTTTTGGGAGCCCCGCTTCGCGAGACAACACATGCAGGGCTCACACCGCGGCCTTCAGAATCCCTGTGTTCCACGCACCCGGGTCGCGGCGGTGATCTTCCTTTGGATCTGGGCAATGCGGGGTAGGCTCCCACTGAAACAAGGACAACTGCGGGGTGGGCACCCGTGTTCCTGAGCAGCAAAAGGCGGGGTAGATACTCGTTTGTAGGGTACCGATGCGGGGTGGTCTCCCGCTCGGTTTTTAGCCTAAATAAGCTGGGTGGGCATCAGTTTGTAAATAAAATGCCTAAGGCGGCAGTAACGAGGGGTGGACTCCTGCTTTCCCAAATGTAAAGTAAGGGGTTAATCCCACACGAGGCAGCTTCGCGCTGCAGGCCACCAGCAGTCCTCCTTGGCAGGAATACAGCGCTCACAAGTATCAAAGTCAAGAACTCAGAAAAAATAAGTAAAGCTCTATTCCAATTGCAAAATAAAGCGCTCACAGGTGTTGTAGTACAACGTCCAGGGAAAGTCCTTTAGAGTGAAGGAGGGGGCAAAGGCTGGGCCCAGGCAGGCCAGCTCCAGCAGGGAGGTAGTCCTTAGTGGCGGTTCCTCCTGGAGCTCAGCAGCAGCAGGCCCCCCCCAACTCAGGAACAGCACCCAAAAGCACAACCTTTTTCATGGGGTCACAGCCCCTGCATTTATACTACTTTTCCCCTTTGTGTCACAGCACAGGGTTTAGGGATACCAGTTAGAACTGGTATAAGGGAGCTTTGGAGCACTTCGTTTTGCTCAGCTCCTCTCTCCTTTGTTAGGTGGGGGCTCAGGGATCAGATGCACCACAGGGGGTGGTTCCAGCATTGTGGAGGGAAGGCACAGCTCTATTCAGGTCCCAGGTGCAACTCCTCCCTCCCATCTACATGCAGATCTCCCTATTCATTACTGGGCAGAGTCCCCCTGGCTCCTGGAACCACACACACCATCCAGCACCTGTCTATCACAAGCCAGACATGCAATTCACATCAGACCGGCAGACACACAGCACACAGAACTGCCAACTTCTACACTTGGCATTTCTCCACCAGTCACCATAAATCTGCGCACACCATTGCGCAGCAATTATTCTCACGAGTTTGCACATACTAAACTCGACCCTGCACTTCTCTCACACCAGGAATTACCATGGACACACATGTCCCCCATGCATGCCTATGGGAGGGCAGGTCAATCTCACCACACGCACTCGTAGCGCGCACGCACTTTACACTGGGCGACAGTGCTAATGTGCTGAGAGGCCAAAAACTACCAAAATCAGGTCCAGCAAATGCAAAAAGTTCAGCGGTGAACCTGCCAAAAGGGCCAAGTCCAACAATAAGCAAATGCCCCCTGAAGTATCCTGGGGTTAGAAGTAGATTACAGCCATCTAGAAAATGCCATACCTTTCTTGATGATAAGCCATGTATTACACACTTTCCTAAAGGTGAAATGATTAGCTGTATTGTGAATATAAGGTGATAAGAACTTCATTTGTTGCTACCAGAAAAGAAAAGGAAAAGCTGCTACAGGTGGCATGACAAACCTATGTGATCATGAGAAGAAACACCAGAAGATGATATCAATGTGTGGGAAGACAAATACTCAACAGACCTAGGACTCTGGCAATAAACATGAAGAGACATTATAATAAAAAATCATTTACCTATTAACAGTCAATGTAATTTGAGCAGGTTGAAAGAGACAGGATTGTCGATGAAGATCAAGTAACAAATGAACTACCCACACTGAAGTTGATATGAAGACAGGGTGATATAAAGGGCATTGCAATAATAGAGCAAAGATCCTACAATGTCCTGCTCGAAAGTGGTGCTCATGTGTGATGAAAGAAAGGATCCTCTTAAGAACTCTCAGTTAAAAGAAACATTTAGAGGCAAATTAGCAATTCTTGGTCAAACATAAACCCAATACTGTGCTCAGAAGAGGTATATGACAAGAGATCCAATCAGGGGCCGCCTGATTCCACAATATTATGGAATAGCTTTGCCAGGTTAAGGTAACTATAAAATCTTATGTTCTGTGCTTACGAGTCCTTTTCTAAGAGGACTGTTGGTAGTGGACAGGTTTAGCTAAAAATATACACCTCTTTTTCTTAAGAATGTGGTTATTTCATCATACAGATATTTTAAGTTGATAAAATTCATCAAAAAAATGTATCTGGAAGTCATAGGTAACGCAGTCTGGGAAAATACATGTAACTTAATGTCACTTGTACTTTGGATTTAGGTATACTTTAATATAGATGTTTGTGTTTAGAAAATGTTATCTCCCGCTGTTGATTAAGAAATGTGGTTTGACACACTCAGATTTATGTTGCTGTGAGAAAAATGATATCTTTCTTGTACACATGCTGTGGTTTTGTGAATGTGTGTGGGCAAGGGTGAGGATGATCACAGTGTCAATTATTAGCTCTATTAGTTATAATTTGTTAAGACACACAGGGACATATTTACAAGGGGTTAACACCACCAGAACGTCTTGTTTGCTGGCGTTATGGTGGCGTTAACTCCTTCACCTTATTTACAAGGCGGCGTTAGGCCACTTAACCTGGCTTAACGCTGCTTTGTAAATATTGCCCCTATTCAGGCAGCATGAAAAGGATGTGCAATGGGTATTTCAGTGGGAATTTCAACACTACCCCATTGCTTTATGATGCTGCCCCATATATACAAGGTATGGGGCAGCGCCAAAAATACTTCCAAAGAATACCTAGTTTTAATCAGGCGATACGGGGAGAAGTGTTTTATTTCTTCTCATATTTTGCTCTTTCCACATGTGCTGTATCTGCATCACACATCGATAGAGCAAATCGCCTACATAGATTGTTTATGTGCAGGAATGGTTCCCTTCTGCACAAAAACAAAAGCCGCTCCCCACCCCCCTTGCTTCACCACTACCAGCGCTAGGGGTAATGCAATGGTACCCCATATTCTTGTGAATACGGCGCATCCCTGTGTTTTTAAACTGTCCGAGCGCGATGTTACTAATTTTGGTGTAACACCACACTCTCCCAGTTTCTTGCAAATATGCCCCACAATATATAAAATAGCGTTGAGAATTTTTAAGCAGTGTCTCGATGGTGACTAAAAGTACATTCTCCAAATGTGAAGATGAAGGAATGCCTCTAACTTCGATATGTGGCTGGAAGACCTTTAGGGATATTCTATCCCGGGAAAAGCAATGCACCTTGGTTACAATATTTTATATAATATCATCCCATATGAACAAGGCGATGAAGGTCGAAAATCATAGATGTTGATAGATGTTGTTCTGCGTTATTAAAGCAACTTTGAACCTATAACATATTCTTGGAGGGCTGTGCTCTTTCTTCAATATATATATTTGATTTAATTGATTTTATCATTTTATTTTTAGAGGTGGTCTTCTGCTGAATTCTTTCCTTTTTATATGTTTGTTGCCACGTTTAGCTTTTCAATGAATATACGTAATAAAAAAAGCTTCCAATTAGCAAGTCGAATCGAGCGGTAACAAATTATGAAATCTTTTTTCAAAGCTACGGCCATTTGACAAGCGATTCCAGTAATGCACAACTTTTTTTCCTGAGTCTCGACAGGCACAACATACCAAGCTTAACAGCTAGTAGATAGTAGATTGGATGGCTGACTTTCGCATCACTTGTGAAGAGATGAGTGTCTTTGGGCTGTTGTGTGAGGACTCCATTAACAATTTTCTTATCTGCAGTTTGTCATCGTCCTTCCCAGACAGCAGGCTTGGGGCTGAGCACCGGTGTCAGGCACTGAACGCTGGACTAGCCTCTGGAAACAGCCTTTCCAGTCAAATCCCTCGTCTGCTACTTCAGGCAATTTGTGCACAACATTTATTAATGAAACAGGAAATTGAGGGCTATAGCACAGAAACCTTTGACTTTTCATTTTCTTTTTAATAAACTCGCTAATGTTAAGTTACTACGTGGCAGCCTTTCGACCCCGAATTTAATTAGTGTTTGAATAAAAACAGGCAAAATAATTTTGAAAAGATTTAATGTTATTTGATTGGGAGAACAATTAATGCCTGGATCATACTAAGAATTTACTGGCAAACGTGTCTGACACACATTTGTCTTCCTAAAACGTCAGATTAAATTGTTTGAGTTATAAACACATGGATTAACATAAACCAAAATATTTTCTCATTTTTATAACTATTCTAATTCTCTAAACTTGGAAACATGAATTCATAAGTGTAGGGGTTATGATGTCAGTGGACATGATAACAGACACTTTACCATTTCAATGTTGTGTACCGCCAAAGAATGAACGTTGCAATGTGTCCTGTTTCCTAACAAATAACTATTTCGGACTCAAAAACAGTGGTGCAAAAAGTAGCCTGGTCTTACGCCCATGATTTCCTTTTAGAAGTGGAAAGCATAACAGTGGAAGTGTGTGCCACCAGTGGTGAAAATGGGTGTCAGCCCTCTAACACACCGCATTCATATTTATTTTGAAAATTAACCACTGTGAAAACATGATTTGGCTTTGACTTGAAAAAGCTATTGGTGGCATACTCTCAAATAAAACACCAGCCTTTTGCAGCTAGCTCATGTGATACCTTATTGAACTTCAAACTTTTAATTTGGAAACAATAAAAAATAAATCCTTTCTAGGAAAAAATATCTGCAGATAATTCACATAATACAGAGAGAGTGCTAAATGTTTTAGCTATCTGCAGTTGTTCAGATTGTGAGCACATTGTTATAGAAATATACAAAATGATTGCATTAGGAGAATAACTAAGGTTATAGTGTTATTTTTGTAATGTGGTAAGGTCTTATATATGGCTCTGAAGAGTGATAGCGCAGAAAGAGTCCAAATGCTATTCTCCTGTATAAGTTCAACCTGTGATTTACAAGAATGGGCTCCAACTTCAAGCTAAATCTTGTTTCCTCCAGCCAACAGATCTTTGCCACCGTTTTTAAATTAGAGCTAAATCTAATCAAGTCAATCATCATCCTAATTTACAGTTTAAATTCAGTCAATAATGAGAGTTTTAAGTAGATTTTCAAAGCTTTGTTCTCTTTAAGATATGAGTAAGTTATTTGTGTTTAATTAGTAAATCAAATAAATCTGTTTATAGAAATTATCAAAAAAATAATAGGTTGGAGTCCTCAATAATGCAAATTATATAGCATGTTCTGTAAAGGAATTAATCCCTATTCTATCTATCTGGTACATAACCTACATAGAACTCATAAAGAATCCTGGATAAGAGCAAGATCAGAGGAGCAACAAAATTAAAACCAGAACTCAAGCAGTTGAACTCTTCATATAGAGTAGTTCATCAAATTCTGCGAGTCTCAATTCTCAAAGGTGTTAGCGTACAGCTCCAGTAGCAGACCATACTAAACAAGCATTTGCAATGCAATAGGGCTCGCATTAGGAAAGTGTGAGCTATTGGTATTGTAAATGACAATTTTTTTTAAATATGTGTTGGCTTTGAAAATATATAAATTAATAGCATTGTTATTCACAAAGCCAATAGCTGACACTTTCCTAATGCGAGTCCTATTGGCTATGGCAATACTTGTTGGTAGCAAGCAAGGAGAGTGCTTTTGTGGTGCTGAGTGATGCTGTTGTGGTGCTGAGTAATGATGTGGTTAGGCTGAGTGATGTGGTGATGTCCCAGAGTGATGTGGTGGTGTCCCAGAGTGATGTGGTGGTGTCCCTGAGTGATGTGGTGGTGTTCCATATTGATGTGGGGGTGTTCCTGAGTGATGTGGTGGTGTTCCTGAGTGATGTAGTGGTGTCTGTGAGTGATGTGGTGGTGTCCGAGTGATGTGGTGGTGCCCCTGAGTGAAGTGGTGGTGCCCCTGAGTGGTGCCCCTGAGTGATGTGGTGGTGCCCCTGAGTGATGTAGTGGTGGCCCTGAGTAATGTGGTGGTGTCCCTGAGTAATGCGCTGGTGTACCTGAGTGATGTAGTGGTGTCCTAGAGTGATGTGGTGGTGTTGTGTGGCGTTCAGCAGTGTGAGGTGTGCAGCAGTGTGAGGCATGCAGCAGTGTGAGGCATGCAGCAGTGTGTGGCGTGCAGTAGTGTGTGGCGTGCAGCAGTGTGAGTAATGCAGCAGTGTGCAGCATGCAGCAGTGTGAGGCGTGCAGCAGTGTGAGTCATGCAGCAGTGTGCAGCATGCAGCAGTGTGAGTAATGCAGCAGTGTGCGGTGTGCAGCAGTGTGTGGCGTGCAGCAGTGTGAGGCGTGCAGAAGTGTGAGGCGTGCAGCAGAGTGTGGCGTGCAGCAGTGTGTGGCGTGCAGCAGTGTGTGTCATGCAGCAGTGTGTGGCGTGCAGCAGTGTGTGGCATGCAGCAGTGTGTGGCGTGCAGCAGTATGAGGCGTGCCGCATTGTGTCGTGCAACAGTGTGCAGCATGCAGCAGTGTGAGTAATTCAGCAGTGTGCAGCAGTGTGTGGCAGGTAGCAGTGTGTGGCGTGCAGCAGTATGTGGTGTGCAGCAGTGTGAGGCGTGCAGGAGTGTGGCGTGCAGCAGTGTGAGACGTGCAGCAGTGTGAGGCATGCAGCAGTGTGAGTCATGCAGCAGTGTGAGGCATGCAGCAGTGTGAGGCGTGCAGCAGTGTGTGGCGTGCAGCAGTGTGTGGCGTGCAGCAGTGTGCAGCATGCAGCAGTGTGAGTAATGCAGCAGTGTGCAGCAGAGCTTGGTGTCACTCCTATTCCAGCGGCTGGAGTGAGAAATTTAGGAGTCTGGGTAGACTCTGCGCTTACCTTCAGGGACCACACCAAGAAGGTGGCTGCCACGTGCTATGGAATTCTGCGTGGTACTAGGCCGGTCCTAAAGTACTTTGATCCCCCTACCAGACAGCTTGTAGTCCAGGCCTCAATACTATCTCGGCTGGACTACGGCAGCTCACTGTTGTTAGGGGTGAATCAAGCGGAGGCCTCTAGGCTCCAAAGAGTACAAAATGCCGCGGCACGAACCATTGTGGGCCTCCCCAGACATTGTTCAGTGTCTGGTACCATCACGGCCTTGCATTGGCTCCCGGTCAGACAGCGAATCAAGTTCAAGGCGCTGTGTCTGGCCTTTAAAATTTTGAAATCTTCTTCGCCGCCGGCACTTGCCAATCTCCTCACGCCCTATACGCCTTCGAGATCCTTGAGATCGGAGGGGCTTCATTTGGCTGTCTGTCCACGCTTCAAGCTGAGCAGAATGGGTGGCCGCTCCTTTAGGGTGCTAGCGGCAGGTTTATGGAATTCGCTCCCGGTACACGTCCGAGCTCTTGAAGATCTGCTCGCCTTCAGGCAGGCGATTAAAACTTTCCTGTTTCCGGTGTCTAGTTAATTTCTTTTCTTTTATTGTGTGTTATGTTACAGCATCTGTCAAAGCGCCAGGACGCCGCTTTGCTGGGGCAGCTGCGCGCTATAAAAATACAAATAACATAACATAACATAACATAACAGTGTGAGGTGTGCAGCAGTGTGAGGCATGCAGCAGTGTGAGGGGTGTGCAAAGTGCAGCATGCAGCAGTGTGAGTAATGCAGCAGTGTGCAGCGTGTGGCAGTGTGAGGCTTGCAGCAGTGTGTGGCGTGCAGTAGTGTGTGGCGTGCAGCAGTTTGTGGCAGGCAGCAGTGTGTCGTTCAGCAGTGTTCAGCATGCAGCAGTGTGAGGTGTGCAGCAGTGTGAGGAATGCAGCAGTGTCTTGCGTGCAGCAGTGTGTGGCGTGCAGCAGTGTGTGGTGTGCAGCAGTGTGGCATGCAGCAGTGTGCAGCATACAGCAGTGTGAGGTGTGCAGCAGTGTGAGGCATGCAGCAGTGTGAGGCGTGCAGCAGTGTGGCGTGCAGCAGTGTGTGGCGTGCAGCAGTGTGAGGCGTGCAACAGTGTGAGTCCTGCAGTAGTTTCAGGCATGCAGCAGTGTGTGGTGTGCAGTAGTGTGATGCATGCAGCAGTTTGAGACGTGCAGCAGTGTGAGGCATGCAGCAGTGTGAGGAGTGCAGCAGTGTAAGTCGTGCAGCAGTGTAAGTGCTTTGATACTAGAGTATGCATGCTCTCGTAGCAGTGTGCACACGCTCTGCTGCGACAGTGTGCGCGTTCCATTCTCAGGGTCAGTGCATTTCGGTTTCTTAGTCACAAACAGTATGAATGAATCATGAGAACAGGAAGAAGGACAGTCATGTGGGGCGTGCGTGTTTTCTAATCAGAAAATGTGAGTGAGTGAACCAACGCAATGGTTTGTAAACAACAATAAATGCGGACATTAAAGGAAGGGAGGTAGCGAACGAGCATATGGGGTGTGAGCGTTAATGAAAGTTAATTGTTGTAAGAGGGGGAGCAGGAAGTGAGGCAGAGCGCGCGCTGGCGAAAGCAGTCTGCTGCTTTCAAGTCTGGTGCCAGATGCCAGCTTCGCACTTGAATGCCTCACATGCACTGGCCATAAAACGCATTCCAACGGTCTTTGGGACCATTTTCTGGTGCCCCTTACTAAATCTCTTGCATAGCGATCGCTTACGCGATAGCTAGACGAGACCTAAAGAGTATCAACAGGTAAAATAAAGGAAAACAGGTGTAGCAGTGGCTACACCCATCAGGGTAGAAAAGGAAAAAAAAGTCACCTCCAAAGTGGCAGGGCTGTAATAATCGTCGTCGTGGTGCAAGGAAAAATTAGAGTCCATGAGAAGCCGATGTTAAAGGCATTCTCCTGCTTTTTAACAGAAACACGCACTAATATAAAAGACTTTAGCATATAATAACAGCAATGGTGTGGGTCTGGTCAGTCCGGTCCAATGAGAAGACATCTTTTGATGGTGGGCAGCTTTATTCATCCTTTACCATGGCAAACACATAGAGCTCAAAATCTACTATCAAATAAGTATCAGACATTTCTAAACATGTGTGTAACTGGGAAAATCTGCCTTGGATACAAGTTTTTTGGCGTGTCTATTCTACCATTTATTCAATGTTTCACTAAAGACAGAAACATTTGCTAGCATATTTCTGGTTACGTAATAACATTCACATTTCTAATAAGTATATGTTTATTGTTAAAATGACTGATTCTCTATTCAGTATTTTATGAACATGAAATAGATAGGAAGTTCAAGCTTGGTTCATCAAGAATATGTAGCTTAAGAAAGGAATACATTTGATAAACCCAGTACATTCTGCAGTTATGACAAAATCTAAGCAAGTCACTTTAAGATCAAAACTATCAAATACATTTGTGCATGGTTCAGCTTTTCAGGAAAGCGCCTATCCATAAAAAGATATGCCTAACTGAGGTCTACCAGTGCAAAATGAATGCATGGTGCACTTTGCACATTTTACCATGTGCCATTTAAAAATATGTTTAACATATTAAATCTAGGACGTTATCAATGTTGTTTCTTGTTTTATGTCCAATTTTCTACTTTAACAAGAGCATGCACACTTGTCTCGAATATATAATGGCAAGATGGCAAGCTGTGTTTAACCACCTCAGCACGCATAACAATACCAGGTGTGGTGGAAGTATTTCTGTGACACATATTGAGGCTCAAAGGAGGCTCTGTGGGCTTGTTTGGGCACACTATGCGCACCCTTCATACTGAAGCTGACTACTATTAGCTCACATGTCTGTTGAGGACTGATAGTGGTGGTAGCAATAATGATTACAGGTCCATGGCAGACCTTTGTGCTCGTCCCTGCCATGGAGAATCACCTATAGGCCTCTACTACCTTTATTTTTTCATTGGTCTGCCAGTCCCCTGTGACATGGATGTTGTATGTGAATGGTTGATGGCTGTATGTAAAGGATATGTGTGGAGTGTAACACATGTGGCCACATTCACAAAGGAATCCATTCTTTGCTTCCAACATCCAAGTGGTATCTAAGATGGAGGATGGGAGAGTGTCCAGTTGAGTAGCTTTGCGCTTTATAAATGATCTCACTCATTCATTCATTCATATCCTTCAAGCCATTGCAGTAATCCTTTGTAATGGGGGAGTCTATTCGGCGTGGTAGAGTGGAAACAGGTTGCCCCTTTGAAACTTAGGTTGTTTTCACTGCCCATTCCAGGCTCACTGTTCACTGAAAGGGTTACCCCCATGATAACAGGTAGTTAAGTGAGGCAGCGTTCCTTTCTTTTGTACCCATGTCTCAGATGGACCATTATGAGTGGAATAGCAAAGGGGCCAGAACTGCCCTCTTGTATAAATTAGTATAAAGATATGACAAAAACTTAAGGTCATGGTTCCAGGATTTTGTTACTAGGTTTTGGGGTGTTCACCCCAGTGGTGGATGAAAAAATCTCTCTATGTTTCAATGCTTTGGAGGCAACTCCTTTTGCCAGACTTGGAACCAGCACCCTTAGGAACTTCGAAAAGCCTGCCAGGAGGGACTGTAGAACTTTGTTTTAAGGGTGATAGCTGACTAACTGTCCAGGAGGGGCATTAGAGGTGTCCTTGTATAAGATAGATACTTCACAAAAAGAGAAGGCTGATGAAGAAGACTAGGAAGGATGAGCCAAAGATGTTCTCTTCAGCAACTGGTACGGAGCTGCTACACTCAATTTGTCCCCGCAGTGTGAACTGATATGTATGAACCCACAATCATAGGGTACTGGAGAATTCAACTGCATCTGAGCTCTGACGTGAAGCCAAAAAGTGTCTAGACAATAAAGGAGTCTGGTTTGCAATCCACGGCCCTCTCAAAGATATATTAAGAGTAGACAATGTTCATCACCAAAGAGGCTCGCCCAGACTTGAGCACTTACTACTACCACCATAGCTGGGCACCACGTTTGTTTGGGAGGAGGGTTTTGTGATTATGCTAGAGGAAGACCCCAACCTTCAAAATCTTTTGAGCCACGAGCATGTTACTTTCCTCCCACCTCATCAGCTGATGCTAGCACTGCCTATTCACTGCACCAATGTCAAAGAAACTGCCCTTGCACAGTGAAGACACTGCCCGCTGTGGGGGATGGGCCATGTGGAGCACATAACTGAGATGCACTGCTCTGCTGACCACCAAGGAATATTGATCCTGCCTGTGCTCTTGACAATCAAGCAGGCAACAAGGTACTGTGGCAACCAGGTGAATAACAAAGGGTCGGAACAAAGCGCACATCAATGGGGAAGGAATAATCACCAGTCCTGGCTGGGGCAGGGTGCTCATCCCAAAGATCTCAATGCCCCCCAACTCCTAAGAGTATCATTGGGACTGTCAGGATTCTTGTAGTCTATGTTTTATAAAGCCTTGCTTGTGTCTCTGGTAAACGTAAAACGTTTTTCTGGAGAACATGCATTATCATTTTGTGTCTGTTGACATATTATGTACTCTATTCCATGTGCGTTATTTAGTAAAGTAACCTTTCTCCAATCCATACTCAAATTCTATACCCAAAAGAAAAAAACTGAGATCAGGAAGGGCACCACAATGAATCATCTTTGTTTATAGGAGAAACTCCTTTCAGGTCTAAACTTGTAAACGATGGAACACTCTGCTCAAGGAAATAGGGAGCATCATCAACCACTTACAATACAGAAAAGAACTAAAATCTTGGCTTTCACTCACGACATGAAAGAACCACGGAAAGAATAGATATAATTAACAATATCTAAGAATGTTTATAGCAAGACCCCATTTGGTTAAGCCCTCAGCACCGGAGAAGGGGGTAAAAACAGTTAGAGGGCTACTAACTATTTGCCACAAACGTACATGGCCCAGTAAAGCATTCCTAATGATGTACAACATCAATGTATAGCAGCAGGTTCGTGCATGCACGTCTTCTCCTTTCTCTTATACTTTCTGCAACACACAACACAAGCTTGTGAGCTGTTGAAGCCAAGTAGAACAGCTATATCTTACCTTCAGTCCCCTCTCACCCAATTGTTCACCAAATAGGACAAACTACACCCAACATGCTCTCAATCATACACCGGGAGGGCATCAAAGATAGTGATGAAATTCAGACCACTTCCGTGACTTGGTCAGAGGCACAAGGGGGCATATTATCAAGGGGGTTTATCTCCGCTTTTTTGGCTTTAAAAGCCAAGAAAGCGGAGATAAAACTATCTCCCTATTACCTAGCTGTCGCTAACACTAGTTAGCGACAGCTAGTAGGAGATAGCGACCATCTTGGGCCCCACTTTGCATGTCAGTGATATTTATCACTAATGACATGCAAAGTGGGCGTGCCAAGATGTTAGCGACTGAAAACAGTCGCTAACATCGCTATCTCCTATTACCAACCTTTGGAGATATTCGCGCTAAGCGCGAATATCTCCAAAAGCTAACACCTGCCCTGAGCAGTTCTTAGCCATGTTATCCAATGGGAGGTGGATAACATGGCTAAGAGCATTAGCTCGGTAATGCATGAATATCGCTGACTTTTCAGCGATATTCATGCATTGCGGCGATTTTTATCGCATTTGCGATAAACTTTGGTAATACCAAGGTTTATTTGCGGTAAAAATCGCCGCAGCTCAGCAGTAAATTTTTGTCTCTAACCAGGCAATAGCGATAATTATCGCTATTGCTTGGTAATATACCCCAAAGTTTTTTGTTTTTTTTAAATACACATATGGAGTAGCTACTTAATCAAAAAATAGGAAAGCGCATCATAGGGGGTATAGAAAGTGCTATATAAAAACAATTCTATAATACTATACAATGTTTGATGTGCCGCCTCAAGTTTAGGTGGTCACTGTGAATATTACTAGATTAATTTATTTAAAAAAATGCACAGGGTTACTGTATACACCTCATGTAGCATAGACTTATTCAGAAAAAAGTATGCTCGAAGCATACTGATAAAACTTGACCCAATATTTCATGTACTGTTTGCTTTGCTGACCTAAAATTACATTTTTTATACTAAAAATGTAATCAAAAACATAACGTTTGTTTCAGGCTCATGGAGGATCATGTTCAATGCCGATGATCTAAATTTGATTTATTGACTTGTGTGTTGTATTCAAATGTATTAACAATCTGAGCATTTGCCACAAACTTGCACTCTGGGGTTGTCCACTTCCACACTGGCACCATTTTGGCCATTGTCTGATCCACTGTGTTGTATTTCCTTTCTGTGTCACTTGATCCAAATGTAGCCAAAGTTTGTAAAATTCACCCCCATCGATTGAGTCAAGCCATGGTGGACTTCATTTTCGTATTATTTTACAAATTTTGGCTACATTTGGATCAAGTGACACAGAATTTATTGAACCCCATACCGCCCATTTATAAATACAGGGTTTAGAATTAATGAGTGGAGCTGCTTTTGAAATGTGCCAGAAAGTGTTTCACTGTGAAGACGTTACATTTGAGACTCAGATTGATTTTTTTACTTGTGATCATACATGCTAGTATGATACATGGATTAACTATACAGCCCTGATGAAGTCATTGATGCATGTAAATAATGCTTGATGAAACAGGTGTTGGCTGCAAGGAAAATTTATTTTGGGAAATAACCATTAAACATCGTTTGGACTAACCATCTGACTTGGACATTTCAAGTGCTCAGGGGGAATTCTTTGTCATACATGAAACGAGCTGCTGAATGGAGAACAGATTTAAGGGGGCACAGGTGGGATTTGGGGAGGCCAGTAAGAAGAGAGCTGCAGTAGTCCAGTCTGGAGAGAACCAGCGATTGGACCATGGTTTTAAGGTCATGCTCCGGGAAGAAGCGCCGAATCCCATAAAGAAGGCGCAGTTGGTATCGAGCAGACTTTGCAATGGAATTTATGTGGGAGAGTAGACACCAAGGGATTTTGCAATGTTGACAATAATGGGTTTATTGTTAAGTAGATTCATCTGATCCATCCATGATTGAACCAGGGGAGGAGAAAGTGAGAAGAGGAGGATGAATTCAGCTTTAAAGAGATTCAGAATCAGTTGATGAGTTAACATCCAGTTTTGAATGGAGTCGAGAGTAGCGCTTACGATGGACAGATCGTGAGTGGAGGCAACCTTGAGGTAGATTTGAGTGCCGTCGGCATAGAGATGATAGTGGATCCAGGATTTGCTTAGGAGATTTCTCAATGGTTCTAAATAGAGATTTAACAATGTGGGTGCAAGTATGGAGCCTTGAGGAACACCTTGACCTACCGCCAAAGGAGATGAAAGACTATTCGCTATTTTGCTCATTTGGGATATATCAGAGAGGGAGAGAGCAAACTAATTAAACACAATGCCCTCCATGCCCGTTCTCTGTTGAAGGGTGTTAAGGAGAGTGTTGTGATTGACAGTGTCAAAGGCTGCAGAAAGGTCAAGGGGAATAAGAAGACAAGACTCCCCAGAATCGAGTATCCGCAGCGCGTCATAAATCACTTGCAGCAGGGCGGTTTTAGTGCTGCAGTTTTGAATGAAGCCGAACTGGAAATTGTCAAGAAGGTCATTATCCTTGATATGACAAGAGAGTTGTTTCGCTACACATCTTTCTGTGATTTTTGCAAGAAAACGTAGGTTAGTGATGGGGCGGAAGTTGTTGAGGTTGTCCGCATCAGCAGTGGGTTTTTTAAGCAGAGGGGTGATCTGCCCAGTTTTGAAAGAAGCAGGAAGGGAGCCTTAACAGAGGTAGAGGTTATCCAAAGTGGTCCAATAGGACAGAGAATGGGTATAGAAGGCAATGGCACTAGGGATGGGCTCATGAGAATGGTTGAAAAACTTTGTTTCAAGGATGTATTTGAGGAGGGCATCTTCGCAGATGGGGTGCAAGTTCTGCCAAATGGCTATGGATTTGCGCTCCTCTGGGGGGGTAGGATGACTGACCTGATCCACAAGTGATTTCACTTTTTTGTCAAAGAATTTAGCCAATTCTGCTGCTTTCTTTGTAGAATCCTCCAACTTCGAGGTTGGTGGAGAGCAGTTTGGATTCTTGATGAGATCGAATAGTTTTTTGGGTCTATTTTTGGCCGAGTCGAGGAGGGTTCTGAAGTGCGTCGCTTTTCTAAAGAAGATATCCTTGTGGTACTCGGATCTTGCTGAACGAAGTGTGGGCAATTTATCGGGGGAGGGCACTTGTCGCCATTGTTTCTCCAGGAATCTTAGGTACTTCCTTACTTCATAGAGGGATTTGTTGAAGCAAGGTGCTAAGGGAGTGGGCCTTTTCTTTTTGCTTTGGAGAGGAGTGACGTTATTGATTTCGACTGCTAAGACTGTGAGGCATTGGGAGGTGAGTTTGTTAACATCTAGCCTTGGAAGTGATAGCAAAGCTGATTCATAGAGCGTACCGAGGTCAATATTTTTAGTGTCACAGAACCAGGAGGTAGCCCTCTTAGGTTGGCCGAGAGTTACAGAGTGTGATAGGTGAAGAGAGAATGGGATGAAGAGGTGGTCAGACCAGTCTACATGAATTGGGGTAGCGATAGTAAGCATGCCTGTTTTAGAAATAACAAGTACCAGCCCTTAGAGTGTGTTGTTCCTGTGCAGTGTTGGATAAGATCGTTTGCAGAGAGAAAGGTGGCCAGCAAATTCGCAGAAGAGTCTTGAGACGAGCCCCAGTGGAGACTGAAGTCACCCGCAAAGATATGATTGTCAATTTGCGAGTTTTGGTCGCTAATGAAGTCAGTGAGTTCCTCCATAAACGAGGGGCCGCTACAAGGCGGGCGGTAAATGGCATGGAATCTGAGGCGTGAGCTGTGGTGCAATTGAAGTTCAAGGGATAGGCATTTAAAAGTGCGGAAGGAGCTGTTAGGAAAAGCCTTAAGTTCAAGGGAGTTTCTAAAGATGACTGCAACATCTCCCCCAACTTTGTAAATTCTGTCATTTCTAAATATAGAATAGCCTGTGGGTACTAGGAGATCAAACATAGAGTGAGAGGTATCGTTGAACCAGGTCTCTGTGAGGAAGAGCATGTCAATATTGTGAAGTATGATGGTTTCGGAGATTTCAAGTTTGTGTTTTATTGCAGATCTGCAGTTGTGGAGCACACAGCGCAGCACTTTCGAGACTGTTTTGGTGACGGGGGCACTTGGGCTATGTTTTTTTTTTTAATATATTTTTATTGCAGTTTCATAGTTTGCAGAACTAATTCAGCGAAAAATCTTGCTATCCTCCGCCTCGTTATACATGCTCCATAATAAAAGTCTTACACGGCCATTCAGCTCACATCCCGGAGGTCGAGCGGCGCTGTAAAGGAGAGCATTAGTAGCTGGCAAGTGACTTCAGACGTAAAAACACTTGTTTCTCAGGTAGTACTCAGAACCGCTTTTTTATTCGTCCAGTCTGTCCGTCCCCGGACTATTGTGCCCCGAATAAAGCCAAACAAATATCCCCCGCCCCACCCCAACTCAAGCCTCCCTGGTCCTTACCCCATACCCCCATCCCCTTCCCTCTTACTCCAACCCCCCTCCCACCCCCTCTCCCAGGCGTGTCAGATTTCCATAAGAGTGAGCTATAAGCCAACCCGGGTAGTACAGATCCGGGACCGTCAGTCAGGAGGAATCAAAAGGAGACCGCAGTCAGAACGTGGAGTGGGGAGCAAACCGGGGAAAAGAATCTGGACAGACACAAACCCATACTAAGGTATCTAAGGGGCAGGGCTATGTGCAGGGGAACCCTCGCTGTCAGAGTCTGAAAGTGTGAGTTCTAGAACCAGATGTTCCCATGTCCGGGCCCTCTCCAGAGCAGTAGCCGCACCAGCCCTAAGTGCCAATTGCAGCCGCACCTCCCCCTCACAACGTGCCCATTTAATGAGCTCCGCCTGCCATCTCTCCACTGAGGGGCCCCCAATCGCCTTCCATTGGGATGTAATGGCTCATTTCGCTAAAAGTAAACCCAGATCCAGGAACTTGCTAGTGATTTTGTTCTTTGATGTATGTGGGAACCAATGTAGAACACAGTGTGCCATTGTGGGCTGTAAATCCCTCTCAGTGACCTCCGGTAGACTCTCCACTATCCCCTGCCAAAAAGAGCCCAGTGCCAGGCAGGACCAGAACATGTGCTTAAAATCGGCCACCTCTGCCAGGCAGCGTGGGCAGGTTGCCGAGTGTGCCGGGAAGTATCCATGCAGCTTATCCGGGGTCAGGTATGCTCTATGTAGGATATAAAAATGCACCAGCTGAAACCTCGCGTTGCGCGTCCCTTTCCAGGCTCGTTCCACTATACCAGACCACGCCGCGTCAGGGATCTCCATCGTTAAATCCGGCTCCCATTTCGCCTTCAAAGCTAGTAGCGGGGTCAAGGCTTCCACATTCATGCGCTTATATATGCACGTAATAGCCTTAGCCGTTCCCGCGGCCATCACCACATATTGGCAACCCATGGAAAGTGGTGGTTCCGTCATGCCCGTCCCCCAGTGCTTACGGATCGCCGCTTTCAGCGCTGCATGGAGGAGGAAGTCGCCTTCCGAGAGATCGAAGTGATCCCTCAGTAAATCGAAAGGTAGCAGTACCCCGTTGTCATACAGATCTCCAACGGTCGCTAGGCCCTGGGGCTCCCAGTTTTCCAACCGGTGCCACGTGCCCCGGTGCGGTAGCGCCCTACAGAGTTTGAGTCGGATCTCAGGCGCATATGGGACCTTAAGGCGTCCCCTCCGCAGATATCGCTTCCAACATTTCCGAACCGTCGAGAATTCCTGGGTGAGGTGGAGGTCCTCCATTGGGAGATCCAGAACAATCCGGGCCACCACCCGAACCGGTCCCGCTGGTTCCCCAGTTCCATCTTCTTCTCTCGTGGCCCTCGCTACCCATTGTGTCAGCCACTGCAGCTGGGCCGCCAGGTAGTACAGCTCGTAATCCGGTTCCGCAAGCCCTCCCTCCGCCCGAGGCCGCAGTAGTGTGGAGTGCGCCACTCTGCGGCTACCCGAACCCCACAGGAAACCTATCACCATGGCCCGTAATCGACGGAAGTAATGTTGCGTGTTTATCTAGGTTCCTGATCGATACTGTGACCTTATGCCCCTATTCGGCTATAAATCCATTTATTCCCTATATTGGCATAACCGTTCAAGTGCGATTTTCTGAAAAGTCATCTCTGGCCTCACACGAACAGAGCCACATTCCAGCATAGTTCTCTCTGCCACTTCCATTGCGACCAATTAGTGCAATGACAGAGCAGTAGTCACTATCTGATATTGCTAGATAACACTCCGAGTTCTTCAACAAGATAAAAACTCAGCAAACCTGGAAATCCCCGCTTGCTGTGTTTTGATTAGTAATGGAACTCTAATGAGCAACTGATAACTATCACTTCCTAGTGACATCTTTAATTGACGTCTTATGTCCAGCAAACTTGCGTCAAACCCGGCACCTGTCAGGTATAAATATAACCAACGTTGCCTTAAGCAATGCGAGCTACTGTTGCTGATGCCAGCTGCCTGCACGACCCCGTGTTGGTAAATCTAGCACTCTGTCGCTGCAGCCTGCTGTCCCTGTGGTGGTGAAGCTGCTGATACCATTATCGCTGCCAAAGCGCGAACTATGGTGCAGTACGCTTAAGGAGCTGAACAGCCGTCCTCTGCGAAGACATCCAGCAGAATCCAGCTGCCCGCGGACGCTGTCCCCCCTCCTTCCTCGACGCGCTGAAGAGACCCGCTGCCTTTCTCGTGCAGAGAAATCCAGCCACGGCGTTTCCGGTTTACCCTCGCGGGTGACTGGGATATCGAGAGAGACCCCTGAAGGAGATACCAATCCTCCATCATTCTATTCAGAGGTATGGTGTTGACTAAACCCTTAGATGAGAATTCTTGAAACAAACCTTGGCAAAACCAACTTAACTTAAAGCTACTTACTTGCTCCCCTTCCACGTGTTAGGCTTAGGTCAGGCACACTGGGGTAGGCTTAATTAGAAGCACCAGTTGAGTATGTTAGCCTAATGTATATATGACTGTATATATGTTTTATTACTTTTAAACCATTGTATGGCTAAGAAACCATATCAATGCTTTTACAGTTCTATTTCGCAATACTTATCTTACTGTACGTACTTTTTATAATAACAATTATTGTAATTGTGGCAATAAATTTCTCTTGTACGAGAAGAAAGACTGTT
The DNA here is from genome assembly GCF_964263255.1 of Lissotriton vulgaris. NCBI lineage: Eukaryota > Metazoa > Chordata > Amphibia > Caudata > Salamandridae > Lissotriton > Lissotriton vulgaris. The sequence continues at coordinate 416,244,034 of NC_141685.1, read as the reverse complement.
CAATAAATGTTAACCCTTTATTGACAAACGCCCGTCTCTCTATTCTCTACATCTCGTGAAAGTAAACTGCACTAGACTGACTGAGTGAAATGCATGTCTATTGTTTCACACGACCCTAGAGATTGACTCTTGATCTGAGGAGCAAAGTTGTCATGTTGCACGGTTGTTGGAAAGCTGAATCCCTTCTTGTCTGTGCCAGGGAAGCTGATCACTTCCTATGCAGAGAAGAAAGTTTCCAGTGACCTCTGAGCTAGTTGGTAACACAACCCAATTAAGTTTAGCATAGTCAGTGGAGGCCTGGAATATCCGCAGTTCCACGTCGATACTACTGTTTATGTTATTCCAATGCGCAGGGCCTAGTGGGAAACTAGGAACTACACTACATGGCGCCTAACGTTTGGTAAGGCGATAAACTAACGCAAGACTTGTAGAGTAACTCAGTCGTGCATATTTCACACCCCTTTCTCCCGTAAATACTCCAATAGACGTCTGGAGTGGGTGAAAGGTTAAAACCCGCCCGAACTCAGTAGGAAGAGATTCCTATGTAAAGCTCTGGTTTATTCAACGTTGAAGGATACAGTGTTCCAAAATATTGTGCACCTAATCTTTGTCTCCTTGGAGACCTACTCTGCAAACATTGCATTTTTATAATGCCAGAAAATAACGGAACCAATGGGGCCGCAGCAGATGCTACTCAGCAAGGTCCTGAATACACAGACCCGGATGCTATTATCATCCCGGTCCACTTAAGAAGATCTATAACTTTAAAACTTATAGAGAACGGACTGACACCACAAGGTGGTACAGTAGTTTTCGTGATAGAGGCTCACGAATATCGGCAGACAGAGGTATTCTATTCATGGATAAAATTTCCAGCGGCAAATGCCGCAACACAAGAGTTCCACTACTATAAAGTAGAGGATCCACCGGAAGAGTACGCTCCTTTCGAGGAGATTGAAATTCCTCTTAGATTTCAAGAGCACCTGCTCTGGTTTAATGGCGCCCTAAAACACAATGATCACATAACTAGGCTCGGTCCACTAGGTAGACCAGGAGCAACGTGGCCTGTTCTAGCCAGCTACACACCACATCCTGACATTGTAAAAATGTCTAAGGAAGAGCTGTTAGTACAGCTAAAAATATTAATAAAAATACATAGGCAATTAGTCCAATATGTAATGCGGACTGCAACAGTCCAGCCAGCTGTTAATACTCCACAGCTGACCCCTCATCAGGGGAACACAAATAAAATTACACCACAGAACATACAGTCATGTCTTGGTAAAACACCCGTAAAACGGGAACAAATTCCTTTCTGGTTAGCACAGAAAATCACTCAAATAGAGGCGGTATTTCCTGATACTACCCCTATTGAGAAACACAGAATCTTGACCATCTGCCTTCCTATGGGAATCGCACCACACGTGGAGGACTGTGACACTTGGGGTACAGTCTTTGCTTCCATTTACACAAAAACACACAGTGTTTCGTCTATGGCGGTAATACCAGAAGTGCTAAAACAGATTCAAAATGAATTCGGTCCAGAGCCCGCTTTAAATCTAGGTATGAAATTACTGAAAGACTTCAAGCAGGTCACGGCTATATTATTAGCCAACATTAAAGGAGAAGCAGCATCTGTGGCGATTTGCCAGAAGTTGAAGGAAACAGATATAAAAGATCCTGTTGAGCTTGCAAAAATCATAGAAAAATGCTATGAAGAATTAGGTAGAGACAGCTTGGGTGGAAAACCAGTTAAGCCCCAACTGCTCGAAAATCCTGAAAAATTATTTATTAAAAATAATTCAAACACTCCTAAAAAGAGCTGGGATGGAAATAAACAATCCACTCCCAAGGAAAAAGTTTTCCAGCCCAGAGGAAGGTCTCCTCGACGGAGGGAAAGAACTCCGACTCGAGAACACCAGTCTCCCCAGAGGGAGCCCTCTGAGAAAAGATATAACCTTAGAAATAGGGATAATCTGAAAAAACCTGATAGATATCAAAGTATTGATACACGTCCCTCTCGATCTCTTCCACAGAATTCGGAAAGAAGAGGACGGTCAGACCCAGGAGAGCACACCAAGTCCAAAGACAAGGAACCTGCTCAGAGTAAAAAATCTCAATTCCAGAAAAAGAAGGTAGCCAGTATTAGGGTAATCAACAATGCCGAGAATACTGAGGACACAGTTGAAAAACGGGGAGTGGGCATTGACAATGTTGGACAGTGCAGCAGAAATCAGTATAGCGCGCAAGATCTTGATGAGTCATCTGGAGACAGTGGACACGAATGAGTACATTCAGGTTGAAACTGCCGACACCAGACTTAGCGAGCCCCATAAAATATACGAAATTACATTGCGTATAGAGGGTGATAAGACTAGGAAAATTAAGGGTCTATTTTGGGATAAGCTCTCAAAAGGCTATGATATTCTGTTAGCTGAAAAAGATTGGCCCCCAGAGTTTGTCAGAGAGTGCCCTCGTGGCGAAGAAGTGATTATGCCTGCCTTCTCGAATCACATTCCGATTCACAAAAAATATACATATGCAAGGAAATGGGCAGTGGCCCAGGCACCTGCATTGTATAAAAATCATGTAGGATGGGATGAGGATTCACCGCCTCACAAAATCCAACTAAAAAGTGAACCAACTGCCCAACGGCAGTATCCCATAAAGCAAGAAGCTAAAAAACAGGTCAGGGAGATCTTAGATCAACTTGAGTACCAGGGGGTGATTGAAACATGCACCTCTCAAATGAACAATCCTTTGTTTTCTGTCTCCAAGCCAGACAATTCATATTGTCTAGTTTTGGACTACAGACATCTTAATACATGTTGCAAAACTTTTGCAGTACAAAACACGCATAGTGCAGCCCTAATGAATAATATAGTTAGGAAAAAATATAAAACGACATTAGACATTTCTAATGGTTTCTTTTGTCAAAACATTGCACCAGAAAGCAGATATTTGACCGCTTTCTCTGCATTTGGGTCGCAGAAAAAATTCTGTCGACTCCCACAGGGGTTCAAGAACAGCCCAGGACTATTCTCAGCTAGGGTAACAGAGTTACTACAAATCTATGATGATGAAGCATTGTCTTACGTAGATGATATTTATCTCACAGACGACGACTTGGATACTCACTTGAAAAGAGTGAACACCATTATACTTGGGTTCGCAGCAGAGGGTTACAAATTCAACTTTAAAAAGTCTCGAATTGCCCATCTGACAGTACTATTCTTAGGGTACGAATTATCAAGTGAAGGGAAAAGCCTAGCGGACAACTTCTTAGAGAAGTGCGCTGTACTCCAAGCTCCAAAAACGCTGAAGAATTTACAATCCATACTAGGTTTTCTGAATTTCGGAAGAACTTACATACTAAATTACGCAGAGAGGGTTAAACCTCTCTACGAACTAATTAAACCTGATTTTAAACAAATCAATTGGACTCAAAAACACACAGAAATTTTGAGATCACTGCAAACAGACATGTTAGCAAAAACAAAATTAGATACACGTGACAACACACGTGATCTTGTAATCCGAGTCATCCCAGGAAGATGCGGATTCACGTACCTAACCTCTAATGAGGGAGAAAAGGTACCAATTTCAATTAAATCTCACTTGTACACACAAGCAGAAAAAGCATTCAGTCCCACAGAAAGAACTGTGAAAGCAGTGCAAATCGCATTATCAAATGAACGAGAACTAGCACACGGCAAACGGATTAATATCCTTACAGCGGAATCCGCCTTCGAGGCGCTATTCAGCCCAGTAAACCTGCCTACAGTGTCACTGGATCCGAAATGGATACAGTGCATAGATTCTCTAGGAGCGGAAGATGTGAAATACTATTTCGCCCCGCAATACGAAGAACTGAATGATTTAGAATATGAAGAAGAATATCCTCTGCCAATCGAAATTCTGCCTCTCCCACAATACGCCTGTATAATCTATACAGATAGCTTTGTACAGCATTTCAACGTAGAGAGCAAATCCTACAATGCAGCGTGTGCGATCATTAAAGGTCGTTGGCTGTGCGGTAAATTCAGACCGAAAGTAACAAAAACTGAATCTGTAAGAAACTGTTCGGTTCAGAGAACTGAAATCAGATCTTTAAAGATGGCGCTCGAAAATGCAGAACGTGAATTCCCGACACTTATAGTGTGCGATTCTCATTTTTGCGTCAACTCTTACAACAATAAACTGCAGAGTTGGATCGAAAACGACTACAAAGATGACACAGGTGCCACAATAAAGCATAAATTGCTCTGGAACGAGGTAGCTCTTTTACACAAAGAACTACAAAAGACTCACGTGATTCACGCACAGAGTCTTCAACGTGATGGCGTTCACGTTGCAGGGAATTCATTGGCTAATACAGCCAAAGCGGAAGCAACTAAACCGGCTTCCGTAGCCACAAAAAAGCGTACAGATAAATACATAGACGGGGAAACCATGCTGGCAGTAAAAACGACCGCAAAAGGCGACTGCGCAGCACTACCCGTAAACTATCCACTCAATTATGCATACATAATCGATGCAAACTCCGTTCCTTTTGCTCGAATCCCTGGAGTGGGGGACAGAGTAATTCCAAACATGAACAGGAGAATATTTTTAATAGCAGACGCACACATGGGTTTGGGTCTAAGGCACAGAGAGATCAAGGAATCACTGACTGAATTACAATCAGTATTCTGGTGGCCGGGAATGAGTGTAGAACACCAAATATATGCAAACAACTGTGAAAACTGTAATAGGGATCGCAGTAGCGAACCTTGCTACCGGCTACCATTCAGAAAGAGCGTAACGCTGCCTACACCCCGTCCTGCGTCCTATTAACAGTTAAGACGAAAAGCACTTAAAAAATGAGGCCTCCAGCGCTCGGCTGACGCTAGAACGGTTATAAAAGATTTGCGAGTCTATATCGGCGCATACGCAATTACCACGTTCCATTCTGACCAGGGTCCTGCTTTCAGCTCTCGAGCCTATAAGGAGGCCATGGCTAGCATGGGAATTGGGTTGCGGTATTCTTGTCCGTCGCACCCCGAAGGGAATAGTGTGGTAGAAAGAAAAAACCGTGACATAAAGCAATCTATAACAGCGAAGGTATTAGGTTCAGGCGCTGGGTGGGTCAAACATTTAATAAGTGTCCAGACTAGTCTTAATAACATGCCAAGAAATTCTCTAAAAGGTTTCAGCCCATACGAACTATTGTTCGGAATTAGAATGCGAGTTCAGGACCTCGATAGTCAGATGTCAGTGGTACAAGAAGAAACAACGCACTTTGATGTAAAGGATCGTTTGGCTGTTTTACAGGAACTGAATGAAACAAGAAAATCCTTAAGCAACATAAAGTTAAAGCAACAGCCAAGTACCACTGACGAGGCACCACCCGCAACAGCCCCAGCAAGGCCTGTCTGGATTCCAAAGATTGGGGATCTAGTCAGAGAAAAGATCGCGGTTAAGAAGGAATTTGGGTCTTCTTACAGAAAAGCAGTACCTGTCTTAGCAGTCACCGGAACAAGATCAGCTGTGCTACCGCCCCTTGCTGGTAAAAAGGAGAACAGAGTCGTGTCTATCGATCTGGTAAAACCACAAGCATGTGGCCTATAATCAACAGTAGGCCCAGTGGACTCCCAAGAAACAACAGAATACCCAAACTTGCAACAATCCAAGAGGTTCAAACTGAAAGACTAATCACATTCGATCAGCCTGCAGTGCACAATGAAGGACTATGCAATAATGCCATGGAACTCGTGCCTCGTGAAACACAGATTGAAACAGTTCGTCAAGAAACAACACCAGTCTACAATGATGTGGCATCATAAAGTGCTACCGAGAGACAGATTGAAAGAACAATCCCATCAATTGACAGAACTGCCTCTGGTTATTTCATCAACTTCGACAACTTCTCTGAAGATTTAAACGAGCCCGAAGTGATGCCAGAAACAAAAAAGATTTCTAAAGAAAATGAAACAGGACTCCTTCAAAAATCAAAGAACTATATCTGGATTCACCGTTGATTGAGCATTGGATTATCTCAGGGGTATTCATACTCCTACTATGCCTAATTTTAGTTTTAATTTTAGGGAAGTTCATTACAATTGAATGGACACAGCAAGTCAGAACATCAACCTAGTCCTGAAACCACACAGATCATCCCACGTGAAGAAAAGAGAACTGTCAACAGTAAATGTCACAGCAATTCCAATACCTGGTGGGGTAGTATGGGAGAAAACTGACTATGAGATCTATGGTCCGGTCGAAATCCTGAAGTATCCTCATCAACTAAAGGTTTCCTTAAGTGACTTTGTGACACCTAGTACATTCTCTGATGATTCGGACTTTAACAGTATTAATGACATGATGTCTGATTTAGTAATGTCAGCTAGATTCACAGATCATGATTATTTACAAGGTTCATCTAGTTATGAGCAGTTATTCTGTTACACCCACTATGGGGATCATTACCTGCATAAATCTGCACAGCCTAGAAATGTTTTTATGTATAATCAATGGGAACATTGTTCTACACCACCTAAAAGCAGTTCTAAAGCATTTTTTGAGAAATTCAAATACTTCTCAGGGTTTAACACCAGTAATGCAGAAACGTTTTATTACAAACTGTTAGATAAAACAGGAATGAAAACAATGCTGACAAATTCTAAATTGATATATTCAGAAGCATTTTATGACAAAATGATGACATTTGGTTTTGATTATTGGAAAAATAATATTGAAACGAAAACCATTTGGGGTACAAAAGATTGGCAGGTGCAAGGCATTGAAGCACTATTTAGAACCTGCATGATACCAGAACAAATGTTATTTTTAAATGACACAATACACCAAACATCTTGTCTTGGCCTAGCTAAGAACAAAGACCTTAAAACACTGTCTATACCAAAGCCAATACCTGAAAATGCAACCGCAGATATTGAATTAGACGTGTCACAAATTTTACATTTCAACAGAACACATCCTAATTGGAAAAAGTGGTTAATCTGGCCTACAGACACAAATAGCTGTCAAGATAGATTCCTGAATAAAACACAGAGGTTAAAAATGACCAGATTAGACTCTAGATACTCCCAGAGACAACATCCAGGGATTATAACAACATACAGTGTAGGGAAACTCTGCCTTGAATGGCTAACTACGTCCACACTGGCTGAAATTAAGCAACACTTGTCTTTACTAAAAGAGGGTGCTGATTTGCGCGATTTCATTCTTGGACCACGCAAACAGCGTCAAAAGCGTTTCATAGCGACCAGTATCTATGCTGCTTACAACGAGGCTTGGAAAGTAAAGCAAATTGAAACTGCTGAAAAAATACGAGAAATTGATCGTATTAATTTGGAGAAATCACTTTCTGTGGTAGACAATGGGTTAACGACTCTGTCTTCCAGAATATATTCGTTGGACAATATTGTATCCTCTGCCTTTGATTTGATAGACAGAGATTTGCTAATGTTACAACATGGCCAGTCTCAATTACGCTCTATTATAGAACTAGGCTGGACGCTGCAAAATCTTCGTTCAGGCTATGTGCCTTGGCGTTTAATCAACACAACGTCATTATTTTCCAGTTTTAACCTTACTGATAAACAGATCAGTTTGGCACAGAAAGGAGCAGACTATACAATCCTGAGCATCGAAAAACTCGAGAGATTACCATTGACAATGTCAGAGAGTCCTGTCATTGAATGGATAATACACGGAATTATCACAATTCCGATAACAACTTTCCGATTTAAAAAGTGCCTTGAGTACATACCTGCTGGCCAGTATGAACAATTAGGTAAAGGATATGTAAAATCTGAATGGAAATTACCATACACTCATTCTTGCTATAGTGACAGTGACAAAAATGTATTTCTTAGTGGTGATAACTGTAAACATTCACTAAGCGGTATACTTTTGTGTCAGGGTATTAATTTACACGGAGCATGTGATGGAAATTCAAACAACCTTTTATGCCACCAGCTAGTCACACCTGCAACTCAGATAGAGCCCTTCTTTATGCAACTCGCGAACGGGAGTTACATTCTTAGAACGGATCACAGATGTTGTGGCCTCGTGCCAGGGAAAAGTTATCTAGTAGAAGTAACATCCATGGTCAAATGCTGTATGCAAGCATTGTTTCCGAGTGGACCTCCAGACATAGTGACTCCCATCTGGCCTCGTCTGAATCTCTATTCTATACGAATTGATACATTAAGCAAAATGAAATCTGTACTTTTACAGACAACAGTGCCTATAACGTCATCTAAAGAGACGTATGATCTTCTAGTTCCAAGGACAGCTACTGAAGTTCATGACCTTTTATCAACAAATTGCCCCGTGCATTTTGTAGAAATGTTCAGCCAACTCCTTAACATGTCTAGTGCAACAAGCATCCCAGGCATATTTAAGACAGTCTTTACGGGACTGCTAACACCCTTCCAGGCAATTTTGGGAATCTTTCCTAATTTTGTGCACTCCATTTTTGGCGGCATACCATTATTTTTGGGACTCGTCGCAGGGATTCTATTTTTGACCCTCCTGCTACGTTATGGCAAACCTCGGCTCAGACATAGCTCCCATGGGAATGGAAGAGACAATCCTAGCAATGCGCTACCGGGACAGGATAACTAACGCCCTTGGATTGGCCAGGCTGAGAGATCTAAACATGACCTGGTTCCTTTCATTCAGACCGATATGGCAAAATTGCATTTTACCTGTGCTACGGTGTATGCTTTGCGGTGATGAATGCGTGTTGGACATCTGTCTTTCACTTCCATCAGCAGTACCAATGGACGTCGATACTTTGCTCAGTCCAATAACGGCTCACGCATTGTGTTGTCCCCAGCGGCTACCAATCCTGATGACGGCATTCGTGGAGACTCCTGTGCTACAACCAAGTGGTAACAGTGGAGCGAGTGACAAAAGCAACATCATCCAGGTACAACGTTCTGTGAGCATTGCTGGTCCTGCCTTCGATGACAGCAATCATTCTCACACCTGCCAAGTTACAGCGCTATCTAATTTGGTTGAACTATCACCTGATTTTGTAGACCAATTCTTTGAGAGCCTGTCTGATACGATGTTCTCACCTGTACAGAAACAATAACTTTTAGAAGCTTTCCGACACACAGCGTTCCCATGAACTCTGAATTCGGCCTTCAGTTTTGATCAACAAAAACTGCCAAGAGCTTTGGAAATCTATTTTCTTTGAATTGGACAATTTTTCTAATATTGACCTTTTTTTTTTGGCACGAACAATTCTTTGCTTAACGTAAAACCTATTCTTAGAGAACAGAAGCTTCACACTTCTATTTCTAAACACATCTAGAGACATAACAATACTACACCAGCCTCTAGCACATGTTATTACAATGCATTTTTATGCGATGATTTATCTCGCTTTTCTTCTGTCAGAGATACTTCATGTGTAATTCTTTATGCATAATCGTTCATTGATTCCATATGCAATAATTTTTTGAATGATTACTATGCTTTAAAAAACGTACAGTAGCTAAATTTCATGTATTTCAAGTACGCCTATTTCAAATGCATTTATGTATTTTGGGGTGGGCAATGTTACACATGCATCTAATTGCTTAGTTTTAGTAATTTTGATGGACATTAACCCGTGGAGTGGGTGTTGCGTGTTTATCTAGGTTCCTGATCGATACTGTGACCTTATGCCCCTATTCGGCTATAAATCCATTTATTTCCTATATTGGCATAACCGTTCAAGTGCGATTTTCTGAAAAGTCATCTCTGGCCTCACACGAACAGAGCCACATTCCAGCATAGTTCTCTCTGCCACTTCCTTTGCGACCAATTAGTGCAATGACAGAGCAGTAGTCACTATCTGATATTCCTAGATAACACTCCGAGTTCTTCAACAAGATAAAAACTCAGCAAACCTGGAAATCCCCGCTTGCTGTGTTTTGATTAGTAATGGAACTCTAATGAGCAACTGATAACTATCACTTCCTAGTGACATCTTTAATTGACGTCTTATGTCCAGCAAACTTGCGTCAAACCCGGCACCTGTCAGGTATAAATATTACCAACGTTGCCTTAAGCAATGCGAGCTACTGTTGCTGATGCCAGCTGCCTGCACGACCCCGTGTTGGTAAATCTAGCACTCTGTCGCTGCAGCCTGCTGTCCCTGTGGTGGTGAAGCTGCTGATACCATTATCGCTGCCAAAGCGCGAACTATGGTGCAGTACGCTTAAGGAGATGAACAGCCGTCCTCTGCGAAGACATCCAGCAGAATCCAGCTGCCCGCGGACGCTGTCCCCCCTCCTTCCTCGACGCGCTGAAGAGACCCGCTGCCTTTCTCGTGCAGAGAAATCCAGCCACGGCGTTTCCGGTTTACCCTCGCGGGTGACTGGGATATCGAGAGAGACCCCTGAAGGAGATACCAATCCTCCATCATTCTATTCAGAGGTATGGTGTTGACTAAACCCTTAGATGAGAATTCTTGAAACAAACCTTGGCAAAACCAACTTAACTTAAAGCTACTTACTTGCTCCCCTTCCACGTGTTAGGCTTAGGTCAGGCACACTGGGGTAGGCTTAGTTAGAAGCACCAGTTGAGTATGTTAGCCTAATGTATATATGACTGTATATATGTTTTATTACTTTTAAATCATTGTATGGCTAAGAAACCATATCAATGCTTTTACAGTTCTATTTCGCAATACTTATCTTACTGTACGTACTTTTTATAATAACAATTATTGCAATTGTGGCAATACATTTCTCTTGTACGAGAAGAAAGACTGTTCAATAAATGTTAACCCTTTATTGACAAACGCCCGTCTCTCTATTCTCTACATCTCGTGAAAGTAAACTGCACTAGACTGACTGAGTGAAATGCATGTCTATTGTTTCACACGACCCTAGAGATTGACTCTTGATCTGAGGAGCAAAGTTGTCATGTTGCACGGTTGTTGGAAAGCTGAATCCCTTCTTGTCTGTGCCAGGGAAGCTGATCACTTCCTATGCAGAGAAGAAAGTTTCCAGTGACCTCTGAGCTAGTTGGTAACACAACCCAATTAAGTTTAGCATAGTCAGTGGAGGCCTGGAATATCCGCAGTTCCACGTCGATACTACTGTTTATGTTATTCCAATGCGCAGGGCCTAGTGGGAAACTAGGAACTACACTACAGTAAGTCGCCGGGACCCAGATCGGAAGAGTTCGGAAAAAATAGAGCAGTCTCGGGAGGGTCACCATCTTAAGGAGCTCTACCCTTCCCGCCATTGACAACGGAAGCGTACTCCAGAAGTCGAAATTCGTTTTGGTGAGTCTTATCGCCGATCCATAATTGCCCTCTCGGATATCTGCGCTATTATGTTATATCGAAGTGCCCAGGTACTGCAGACATCTCTCCTCCCAGACCACTCCTTCCGTGGGTCGTGAGCATGTGCCACGCGCACGAGCCGGGAACAGGTACGATTTCGCCCAATTCACTCTGAGGCCAGACACCGTGCTCAGGGCTTTAAGGAGGGATTTGGCCCCTCTCAGGGTTGGTGGTAGAGTCCGCTAAAAACTGCAGTAGATCATCAGCGTACAGTGCGATATGGTGCACCTGCCCGTAGACGTCTAATCCCCTATATGCCCGCCCCAAACGAGCTCGCACCGCCAGCGGTTCGATCGCTATGGCAAAGAGCAGGGGGGAGAGGGGGCAGCCCTCGGGGGTGCTTGGGCTATGAGGGGTGATAGGGATGTTGTACTTAAACGAGGGTGCTCTAGAGGGTTTCGGTGGATGAGTGGTTCTGACAGAGGTGATGGTCGGAATAGTGTAGATAGTAGGGCTACTTGGAGATCAAAGTGGAAGAAGGGTGGCGTTCGAGGGCTTGAGTGAGTTAGCGATGTTTGCAGACGGCAGGTTATGCTGGGCTATTATGGGGTGTGGGGGTGTGGTGCATCTCGTGGGAAGGTGAGTGTTTTCCAAAGGAATTGAGGTGTACGGAATAGTGGAAATCATGGAGCTTAGACGTGACATGGTAGCTTCAAGTTGGGAGATGGAGGTGATGAGAGAACCTAGCTTATTTTCCAGAGAGAGTAAGCCAGAGCACGGCATGTTGGGTGGCTCGATGGAAACAGAAGGGGGTGCAATTGGCGGTGGAAGGCAGGGGGAATTCGGGGATGGGAGGGGAGTTGGGGTATAGGGTTCAGAGGTGAGGAAAGGTGGTGGTTGAGAGCGGGCATTGGTGCATCAGACATCAAAGGAGAGTTGTCTTTGTTGGCGTTGCAAGAAGGATAGGAATTAAGGACATAATTAGGGAGAGGTAGGTGAGGAGCGAGGCGGTGGGGTGGAGGGAGAGGGGATGAATGTGTGGAGACATAGGAATGAAGGAGGTTTGGGAGGAAGCGAGGGGAGGGGATTTGAGAGGTCCAGTATGCTATGTGAGGTGACTGTGAGAGAACGGGTATCTGGCGGAGTGAGGGGTGTTGGGAGATAGGGAAGTTGAAGAAAGGAAGTGGTTCTGCTAGGCCCGAGGGAGGGAAAGGGAAAGGGTTACCAAGGGGTGAAAGGTGTTAACACAGTATTGTGGGGAGGAGAGAGATGCAATGGGTTTGTGGAGAAATTGGGGTACAAAGCGAGGGAAAGAGAAGAGTAGAAGAGGAGGGAATAAGGGGGACATGAGGAAAGTTAACTAGGGGGAAGGTAGACTAAAAAGGGGGTGACAGGTAGGGAAAGTGAGAGGAGATGAGGTTGGATGGTGCAGATTGGCCGAGGAGCTGATTAGCTAGAGGTCCGGCTGAAGTGATGAAAGGGGGGCTTACTATGATGGGGAAGAATGGGAGAGGAGGGCACAGGGGAGGGAGAGGGAAGATTGTCGGCCTGTGCCTCCCGAGGGTACAGCCTATTGGAGTATAGGTGGGTCAGGGGCGGAGAGAGGGAGTAATGGGTGGAGCTAGATGAAGACTCAAGGGACAACTCGGTCGCAGGGGAGGGGAGTAGGGAAGGGAAGAGATGGTCAAAGAAAGAGAGACAAGTGTATTTGGCTTGGATCATGACTGTACCATTGTTATTGAGTGAGATAGTGAGGAAGCTGTTAAAACACGCAGAGGGGGAGATTTTTAGCTGTTTCCCATAGGGATCGAGGAGGAGGAGGTGACGTTAAGGGAGTTATGTAAGCTGGTGGACCAATAGGGGATGTCGTGAGTGAAGAAAATTTAATCGTTTTTGAGCCTCCCAATTGATCAACAAAAAGGGAATCAGGGAAACATTCCATGGTGTTATGCTTGAATCGTTTTGCTACAGCTTTAGTCAGGTAAGGAGGATAAATGATTTTGTAGCAATTAATTCCAGACTTAACTCGAATGGTGGCCATGTTGGGAAAATGAGGAGCAGGAGGGTGGTGAGGATAAGAGAGGGGTGTTATCAGGAAGGCAGTGGTGAGGAGAAGTATAAGGACAGAAAGGGGACACATATTCCAGAAGTCGGGTGAAGATATGGGAACTAATGTGCAGTCCGGAAATTAAGGCGATTAGGAACACGTTATTACTTTAGAGCAGGAGAAGATGTGGGCACAGATTATAGTAGTTGAGAAAGCTTTACTGCTTGGGAGTCTCTATGATTCCGTTAGTATTTTGATGGGCTCTTTACCTAGGTATTCACCTAATATACATGGTGCCACCTGGCACTAGATCATATTTTCAAGGGAATTGTTTACACATGACAAGTCCAATTGGACCACTGTCAGAACCATCACAAAGCAAACTTAGTAAGAGTAAAACAGATCACAGACGTTCAACCAGTAACCACTGGTAAACACTGTACCTAGCATCAGCCTGTAACAAAAACCACAATATGCACAGCATCACATTAGGCGCCAAACGCATTGTATGCCCATAATCTCAACAGTCTCATATTAGACCCTATCCTCCTAAGTATCACTAACATTAGGAGCATAAAGCACAGGGTGGAACATAATCTCACTAGCATAAACCATAATATGCAAGATAATCTCATAATCATAAAAAACACATCTAGAGAACCAGGACAGGGTGCATAGATCATACTACGGGAAATACATTTCCTGGTACCACATAATCACAATAGGGCCTGGCGCCCAACAAACCTCCCAGTCCCCCTGGCCCATCACTAACATTAGGGGCATAAAGCACAGAGTGGAACATAATCTCACTAGCATAAACCATAATATGCAAAATAGTCTCATAATCACAAAAAACACATTTAGAGGTAACCAGGGCAGGGTGCGTAAATCATACTACATGAAATACATTTCCTGGAACCACATAATCACATTAGGGCCTGGCGCCCAACAAACCTTCCAATCCCCTTGGCCAACTGGCCATCTCAAAGGGGCTCCGTGAATGGTCGCTGTCTGTTAAACTTCGCTGGGGGGAGGGGGAAGCAAAGGAAATAGTGTCAATGTCAATGGGAGAGAGTGGAGGATTCTCACAGGTGGTCCCAGCGCCCGCTCATCCACTCCCATTTGGGCCACCTGCGTCGTGGAGTAAACTGGGCTACTGCGGACTCCTGCTCGAGGCTTCCATCGCATGTCGCGCCATGTCTCACCTGAGGGGGCCTGGTCTGCAAGGGTGAACAGAAGAGGGCCATTTGCACTACACCTCTCCTCTCTCCGTGGTGTCCGCTATTCCTAAGTCCCCCGCTGAGTCAGGTATGAACCGGGGGATCCCGGAGGCAAGTTAGTTGTGTGGGGAAGGAAGCTGCATGAGACTGAGCTGGGTGCTCAAGCCGCCACGGCCGACATGATAAGGTCAGGCATGCTCTGAGGCAGAGTCATCGAGCTTGGCAGCCTACCTCCATGGAGTGGGCAAAGATGTCTAGATCCGAGGCCACCCCCTTCCTCTTGGCCCGTGTCAGATGCGGAGTCCATCGGGTGTTATGTTGAAGTCAGGCAGCACCGACTGACGATTGGCGCCAAGAATTGTAGCAGGATCGTGATCTTTGTACTCGTGGGGCCAAACACAACAGAGGAGGCTCTCCACCCCGCACCGCTGATCGTTATGCGTCCCTCCGAGCGGGAGGCTGCAGACGCAGAGGAGACAAGGCCGGCTGATGTAAGAGGAGCGGTAAGATGGCGGCCGTCCAATATGCCATGTCCCAGTTCCAGCCCGATGTTCTCGCTTAAGCAAACGGACGGAGTCAGTATCAGGTAAGGTTCCCTGGAGGAATCGCGTAGCTGGAAGGATTTGAGATGCGCTAATGTAATTCAATGACTGGAGGCTTGAAAAGGCTCCCACGAGCCACGCAGGAGAGCTCTGGTGGAAATCGATGCTTTCAAGATGTCCGCGTTCAACCAGACGGTCGGGTCTGGTACCAGGAAATCGCGTTTGTGGGTGAATCCGAGTGAGGCTTAGTGTAATATAAGAACAGTTTAGATCCTAGGCGCGCGGAGGACTCACAAGGTGGTGCTGGGGTCAGGATCACCCATTTCATTCATGTCACTTCCGTCTTCATATAGATGTAATGCCTTGTATAGATTGTGCTATATCCTTTTGCGCATATTGGTCCACTTGTAGTGCCTACCGGTTGTCGCTGGTTGTCGGGGGTCACGGAGCTCACTGTAGTTGGATGCACGTTTCGACACTCTTTCCGATTCTGGCCAGATTGATGCAGGCAAGTTCTTGAAACTTGTGAATTGCATTTTGTTCGGGCTCACAGCTTTATCCTTTAAGGTCTGGAATCTGGAGACAAATGGCTCCTTCACAATCAACTCCCTATGGATCACTTATAATAGTTCTCTATCTACTGACTCTGTGCCCTCTGACTGGAAAAAAGCTATGATGGTCCCTCAGTTAAATAAGCTCCTAGAGTGCAAAATTGAGTGATTTTCGTACAATATAGATCCTTCTATTCCCAGAAAAGAGCTTGGAAAATCATTCAATAGAATTCCATTGACTTTCTGGAGCAGAACCACTGCTTGATTTAGTTCAATCAGGGTTCTGTCCTACACGCACCACCGAATTTGCCCTTATCTCAGTTCTAGATGACCTTTGAATGGCAGTTGACAAAGGCCACTTTGTTGCCATTGTGTTATTAGATCTTTCAAATTAGGTCTCTTAGTTCTTTTGGCAGCCTTTTATATCATCACTTATCATTTCTTGATCTCCAGGCTGGCAGAAATCGGTATCAATGGCACGGGTCTTAGGTGTGTAACTCCTATCTGGAGAATTAATGTGAATTTGTTCATCTATCCCCATTTTACTCCAAGAATAGAACTATTGCCCAAAAGGTCCTGCAGGGTTCCTTTCTGAGCCAATCTTGTTTAAAGTCTTTCTTAGATTGTGGGCTTATCTGATTATTCGAGTTTACTCATGTAGTCAACTTCATGAATTTTGTGTGTAATACTAGGCTGATCATATCTGTGGACCTATCTTCACCTGCATTTTTTGAGATCTCCATGCTTGTATGTGGAACATCACTTCCTGACTTACAGAGAATTCTCTTAAATTCAATAGAGATAACACTGCTATTTTCTGTTGTTCTTCAGGCAAGCTACAATGCCCATTCCCTACAGATTTCTGGTCCCTGCCAGTTGAGGTGACTCCCACAGCTGCCTTTTCTGAGTAATTTTGACGTTCACTTTGATGAGGACCTTTCTCTTGGCATCCAGATCAACAAACTCTTTTTATCTCCTTTTCCTTGCTGAAGACATTACAGAACATTCTTCCTCTCCTTCCCATTCACGTGCATCCTGTGATCCAATCTAAGGAGCAGGCTAGATTATGTGACCTCTTTATTTTTAGGTTTCCTTGTTTATTTTCTTAAAATACTGTATTGGATTCAGACTATTGAACCCAAACTGCCTGTAGTTCTCCCTAGCCTTCCTTCAGCCTCTTAAGTCCTGGACAGACTTAACTGGCATTAATGCCAAACATTATTTTATTTAAGGCCTTGTGTAATGGCAGCAAAGCTGTCCATCAAGGTGGTCCTCTTCATAGTCAAAAGAAATTCCGTTCTGTGATTAGAGCGTTCTCACTCCAGTCCTCTCTTCCCCATCCCTCCACTCCATACAAGAACAGTTGCCATTTAGAATATCTTTACAAACTTGAGTCTATTCTCAAAAGATTGTTAACATGGTTTCATATGGGATTTATCTGTTGTCAGCACCAGGACACCTTCCCAGGTATCAGTTGTGTGTTAAAAATAAAAAAATAAACAGCCATTAGTAGTGGCACCCACAAAAGACTCTCTTAGAACAGGGACCATGTGTAGAGAGCGCACTTTTGCTCTAACATCCTGACAAGCCGCAGTCGGGGAAATTCTCCCCTGAAATGGTTCTGGTGCTGCCGGTTGTGCCTAATTGTGGTAAGCCGTCTCTATGGGTAACCGTACGGCAGCGCAGTTTCAACATCATGGGCTTCCGGCTAATCAACAGTAGTAGTCAATGCTATACCATCCCCTGAAAATATATCTGGTGCCCTATATTCATCAATAATTATTTTATATAGCACCACAAATTTACCAATGAGACTCTCTCCTTGATCCCAGCAGTTGGCCATTGCAGATTGGGATCGTCCCTTCTTCATGACCTCATACTCCCTCCATATTTGTTTTCTTTTAGACACTTCTTCTTTGATTCGCGACGACCACACATAAATACTGCCACCTAGAGGCAACAAAATGGTGCAACACTCTATTCTGTAAAACACAGACCTGGTTTGTTGACTGCTGCTGCCAAAATATCGCAGTTTTCATGTCTGGGACTGCATTATATTTCTAGCACTTTCCCTATCATAAATGACTGGGAATAAGGCTTCAAGGGAGCTCTAATTCTCTGAGACCTTGGCAAGCACGAAGGGAAAAAAGCACAATGTATGACCCCAGAACAAGACATGACGTTCATATAATCAGACATGCTTATGCAGGAACTAAAAGAAATCAAATTCTCATTAAACTCTGTTGAACTGACTTCAACTCAGACAGTAGGAGAGCTGAAAACCATGTACACAGAAACGTCTCTGTTTAAACTGCAGCTGGATACATCAGAATAGAGGCAAACAAAGTCACTGAACTAAAAGATAGAAGATTGAGGGACAATGTGCTCCACCATGGGCTACCAGAGACAGAAGAATGAGATGACATGCTCAGTTTGTTGGCACACTTTTTTGCCTAAACTTACGGCAATCAACTTTGGCAGTAGTATTGAGTTTCAAAGGGCACAGAGAATGAGACACAGGCAGCGGACTACCGCAGATTACCCCAGACCAGTAGTAATGAGCTTCTTGTGCCATCATCAAACCAGGCTGATGCTTCAAACTGCTAAACAACAGGATGGTCCATATATCTACAAGGAGGGAAAGGATTATTTCACTGAAAGATTCAAACAACACCCATTGCCCTGGAGAAAGCTTCTGTCTCTAGGACCTGTCCTTAATCAGGAGTGAATTAGAAACGGACCCTAGAACCCAGCTACAATGATGATCATTGCAGACAGTAAAGCAAAACAGTACCATGAGCTACACGACGTAGAAAGCTATACAGGTACAATGCATCAATTTCTGATTCTACAGATTGTGAAGGTCAGTAATTCCATACACTGCTACATCAATCGGAATATCTCCCTAGGGTCCTCCTATCATTTAATGAGAAGGATCGGTCCACAGAGAGTTGCTCACTCTTATGGAGTTAGTATTTCAATAGTGATCTGTGATTAGCTCAGAGTTTACCCTACCTACCAGTCTAATTTTGCTACAGATATCAGTATTTGTCTCAGTACCACTCCTTTTTAGATAATCATTTATCATGACATCTTGTGCTTTGACACTCCAGTGGCTCCCAAATCTGCTCTCTACCTCACCCAGTTCTCCCAAAGATCTACCCTCTGTTTCACCGAAAGGGGTTGTTCTTGCTGGTCGGTCGATGTTAACAGTCTCACTAGCAACACAAGAAGGAAGTCTTGCCTGTCTTATTAGGGATCTAAAAAAGCAAACATTGTTTTGTTATAGGTGACCTATTGTGCCTTAAAGAAATTGACAAGCTACATGCAATTGGGTAGGAACAGTAGTGGCAGCGTGAGGCTCAATCTCCTCATCAGAATCTTCATGAACACTGGGGTTCATGAAACTTTGCTAGTGAAACAGCAAAAAACTTGCGTGATCTAGAAGACTGATTCATATTCGTTTAAATAACATGTGGGCATCATTGAATATTTCCACCAAGCACTATAGAGTGGATATTGACACGAGGACTGAAGCATTCTTCGAAAAGGCATCCCACAGCATGTTTTCTGTTGATCCCTTCTCAAATCACAGTGGCAGAGATTTCATACTGCTTTAAAATAGGATTTAAAGCAGGGCAACCTATTCACACCATATGGTGAAAAGTTACTTAGCCATGGATATCGAGCCCAATCTTTTGATATTCACCTATGACCACTTGACCATGGAGGACTAATGTGCAGTCCTAGAAAGTCTCTTCATGCTGACAGATAATCTTAAACTATGAGAAAGGACCATTCATTTAAAATCGCTTCAAATATTCTAAAACTTCAGCATCTCAAACTACATATTCCAGTGGGATTTGAACAAGCAGAAGCGAGCGAGAAACCCGGGTTGGATCAGAGTTCAGTCCCATCTCCATTACTTTTTTCAACTGACCCCCATAAAGGTATACCAGCCTCTGGCAATGGGACAAAAGAGATGAGGAAAGGTGCAAGAAAGAAAGTCAATTGCACATAAGGTGATCAGCAATTGTTCCAGTGCAGCACAAAGGGCTTTTCTTATACTACCATGGCACACCTGGCAAAAGACCACCATCTGGAGTGCACGTGTCTCAAGGCCTGTGGATGTGTCACCAGTAGCATCATGAATTGAGCGCACCAGGAGTTATCCTCGTTCACGTCTCATATGTGCTTAAGTTTCTCTACGAGGTAGAGGATTCCAGTCACTCCAGAGAACCCTCTTAGTGGATTGAGCCAGACCCCTTTCACCACATCTTTATGAAATGAAACTTGGAACAGAATAAGGAAACATACACATTACAGTTCAATGACGAGGAGGGAGAAGCAATTTCTCATGCATGCTCCAAAATAGAGGGCTGCCTGCATCTTCAGTGTCCCCACACATTGTGCACTAAACACAAAGCAGGGTGGGTGGCGATCCTCTAACAAACGAACACAGAGAATACAAAACCATCAGTAAAGTGCAAAGTGCCAGGAGTTAGGTTCAAAGGACATTTTGGCCATGAAACATTGTTAAGCGGTATTTTAAAGCTTGTGAGTCGGTCAACCAGGGGCTTTCTGCGCAGTAAAAAAGAAACTAGTAGATTTCGTCAATGCTGAGAACGAGACAAGCAAACCACAGTGGAGGATAAACAAGCATCCTGTGATTTTAATCTCCCCGTGCCTGAAAGTTGGATGTGTCTGTCTGTGTGTAGTGCAACTGAAGTTCATGCAAAGCACTCTGAACCCTGACTGTCGAGTTTGAGCTATATAACACTGCAAAATAAAAATGTAAAAAGCAGTGTTGTGGGAGCGGTCAGGGGCGGGAGGCACAGGGACATTAATTGGAGGTAAAATGCAAAACACACAAAAACAAGCAGTGTTGTTGGAGCGGTGAGGGGCGGGAGGTACAGGGACATTAAGAGGAGGTAAAGATGCAAAACACACAAACAAGCAGTGCTGTGGGAGGGGTGAGGGTGAGCAACAATGTGCTCAGGACAAAGTGCTAACAAAGGCTGCATACACCGGCCCTAGTGCACATATGCCTGCTGAGACTGCACCTCACGCCTGCCGCAGTTCATCCCCTAACCCTCAGGATGATCAAAAACCTGCATTTACTTACTGAAATGTGCCCATGAAATCCAGAGGTATTCGTTTTTTCAGACTCTAAACACATTGTTGCGCCTAAACATTCTAAGCCTGTTGCTTTAGGGCACGTAGCTGCATTGATTTTCAGAAATATTGTGTGTCAGCTGTGTGCCAAATAACAACAAGCATTGGCAAATCATGAGCGAGGCGTGCCTAGAAGAAATCACGTGAGGAGGTGGAAAGAGGGAGGAACAGGAGAAGAGGGAGCGACGGTCGGATGTTGTATAACGGCCTGAGCGGCCCACCTTGAAGCTGCGGAACGAGGTTCGAGTCTCGGCATTGGCTCGAGCATCCTGGGGTTGTGTGCAAATCATTTAATCTCCCCCGTCGTGAAAAATGAATATGTCCATCTATTATGTAAGTGGTGGTCATATAAGGCGCTCTGATCCCTCTGGGTCAAGTTCGTGCTATATAACACTGGAAAGAAATACAATTTTAAAACGCACTAGTGTGGGTGGGGTGAGGGGGTGGCTGGGTGGGGGGGGGCATGGGGAGATTAAGTGACGGCTAAGGTTCAAAAAACAAAAAAAAGCAGTTTTTGGTGGGGGGTGAGTTGGGGGGTCAGCATGAGGACATTAAGTGACGATAGAAGCTTAATAAACACCGAAGCAAACAGCGCTGCAAATGAAGCAGCGACCACACGTGTTTCATGAAACCCATGCATTTAGTAAACAGAACACTGAGCAGCGGTTGGATGTGGAATAACAGCCAGAGCTGCCGACCTTCTAGCTGGGGAACCAGGTTCGAGCCTCGGATTCGGCTCAAGTATCCTGTGATTGTGCACAAATCAGTAGAGGTACTAGTTATTGTGATTGCAATAGTTAAAATAAAGTAAAACCCATATACATTATCATAGTCAGCTGTTCTAATAATTCGGGAGCATTGTCACAACATAGTATTGAAGTTCTTTGTTTTTGCCTATCTAACTGTGAACTCTAGCGTAGGCATGCCTAAACTTCAAGTATAGCTGTCTGGTGAGGGAAACTTGGATGACATCTAATGTATGTTCATAGATTGGAACAATCTTATAGTCTAAAAATTGATCTGTCAGGCTCCCTGATTTACAGTCTTTGACTGTTTCTCCACAAAAATGTTCTCTATACTGATCTTTTATCAAATGCCTTGGCGTCGAATGTGTGTTATCTGGGCAGCTCCAGAGAGTCTCAAGGTTAAGAGACTTGAGACTGAAACGTTTTCCTCATGTTCAACAACCAAGGAATTCTCAGATGTCCCGCTGTTTTTAAAATCTCTCTGAGGGGTTCCCTATCAGATTCGAGCTCAGATGTTGACCATATCTTGTGCCAAAATAGTAATGGTCTCGACCGGATGGTAAATAAGATGGGATATAACCTCAAATCATATATTAATGGACGGATTGGAGGACTATAAGGGAGCTGTGTTAGACCCTTAAGAAATATATTCTCTACTATTGATAACTTATTGCTTGCTGTGTAGCCCCAGACTTCTGCACCGTATAGAGCGGCACTTTTTGTCCTAACCTTGCATACTTCTAGTGCAGGTGCTATGCTTGTTGTTTTGAGCTTCCTTGTCATCCTTAGGATTGCCCCGGTTTCCTGCTGTAATTTTAATGCACTCTTGCAAGTTTTCATCTTTCAACTAAGGTTTTGCGACAAGGTAGCACCCAAATGAATAAAATCCAAAACCTGCTCTAAAAGTATATTATTAGCAAGTATTCTTGGTCTAGTTGATTTATAGGGATTGAACACCGTATATTTAGTCTTACTTATATGTAACTTTAGACCCTGATCAGTACAGAAAATCAGAAAAGGGTTCAGAATTGCTTGGACACCACTTGGGGTCTTTGAAATAAGGAGGGTGTCAACCTCGAATATTTGCATCAGATATTTTGTGGCACCAATCCTGGGAGCATAGGGGCATAGGTGATAATATTATTGCCGCTTTAGCGGCAGAAAACTGCTGCTAAAATGTCGATAATGGGCTTGGTAATATTCTCTTTGGAATTCCACTTGAGTCCCATGTTAGATGTGAATGACATCTGACCCGAGCTTCAATTGGAATACCATAGAGCATATTATCAAGCCCATTATCGCCATTTTAACAGCAGTTTTCTGCCGCTAAACCGGCGATAATTTTATCTCTTGTCTTGATAATATGCCCCATCGTTATTTTGAAAATTCAAGTTTTCTGGCAGGTCATTTATAAACAGGGAGAAGAGAGTCGGGCTAAAATACAGCCTTGCGCACTCCCTTCTCTATTTTTAAAGCTTCTGTTTGTTCCCTTTCATTCCCATATCACACCTGCGCTTGATTATTCTCATGGATTTTTATTCATATTTATGAAATGTTAGTAGGTACTTCCCTGTTGCCAAGTACTTCCCACAGTTTAGATCTTGGTAACTTATCGACGTCTGACTTAAGGCCAAAAAAATTGCATATAAGCGGCCTTTTCCAAGTAGAATGGTTTTCCAGTAGATCAAGTTAAACATAAAAATGTGATCTAAAGTACTTACTTTGGGGCAAAAGCCATCTTTCAGATTAGGGAATATGTTGTTTGTCAATGCCCAATCTGACAATTTTCCCAGGACCTGTCAACAAAAGTTAATTTGAAGCCCATCTATTAAGCTGATAGTCCTGTAGTTCGTGTGTTTGTTCCGTTGGCCTTTCTTATAAATCAGGACGATCTCTGTACTATGCCAGGACTCAGGTATTGGGTCCCCTCCTAGGATTGCCTTAGTAATAATATTTAAATATGTGGCCAAATATCTGGCTTTGAAGCATATAAATTAGAGGGAATGCAATCTGGTCATGAGGCTTAGTAAGGTACAATTGATTTCAATGCCCCAAAGAAGTTTGCAAGGGAATCATTTAATCTCCCCATGCCTGAAAATCGAATGTGTCCACCTGCAATGCTGGTTATGTAAAGCGATGTTAGCCCTTTGGTTCGAGTTTGCGCTATATAAGACTGCAAAAAGAAAAATGAAGTGTTGTGGGAGGGGAGTGTGGTAAACACGGTGAGAATTAGTGGTGGCAGAAGCTTAATAAACACAGAAGCAAACAGCACAGCAAATGAAGTGGCAGCTGCTAGTGTTTCATAAAGTCAGTGCACAAAGTAAACAGAATACTTAACAGGAGCAGAGGCAGGCTTACAAAAAAAAAGAGTGCTGTCAAAGTTACGGTAATAACCAGAAGAGTAAGAGCACATGTAATCGGGGCAGTCCTCATGGGAGGAAACAGAAGTCCAAAAAGTGGGATTACGAAGCCTTTTCACCAATCAAAAGACAGCATTTACAAAGGACGGTAAAAGGGGTAATTTGAAAAGATAGGCGTGCTTAAAGCCCATATTCTAGGAACAGCATGTCTCGAAGAGATAGTGCATGTGCTGCCTAGGCGTGACCTAACAATGGGGAATCTCTAGGAATTTAGTTGCCATCTCCTATGAAACATTAATAGACCTACTGTACTCTAAAACACCCTGAAACACTTGTATAATAGATTGCAGCATATCTTCAGAAATCTTACAATGAGAGAAATGGTTTGTTCTGCTACACAAAAAGAGACTATTTGAGGATTGGTTACTTTTCCATTTTTTTATTTTTTTTTATAAATATTATACTATATCATTCTACTGGTCTCCAAATAAACTTTATAGAGCGAAACTTGAGATTTGCTGGAGATGTGATCACCTCAGGGAGACATGTACATATTTTGTGGCTAGATTACAGAATTGCAAACTTACTAGAACTCCATCTGGCACCATCTGCAGATTGTGAATGAGTTACACCTACAACAGCTGGCAAATCTTCATGATAAGGAGGGCGTTGTTGTACTTACTAACCCTAAAAAAAGATTGCTGGGCTCAGCGATAGATGTCACCAAGCTCTGTATAATGAGACACTGGAACCACCAAACTTGATGGAAAGCCTTAAAGCTATGATAACATTGGCTTCACACGAATATATGATTTGTAAACAGCAGGGACGGAACACAGGCCCTGTAGTCTCTGCAGGTTAGGGGGGCACAACCCTTAAGAGGGCCATAATGTCCCCAGAGTGCCCCCATTTAGCCCAAGGCCAGAGAGTACCATACGGTAGACTCAAAGGTTTCTAATCACATTCTGTGCGGCGGCTTCCTTACTTTGCATTATATCACTGGTAAACTGAATGAGCAGCTGCAAGAGTCTGAGGATATTTGGGGGGCATGCATGAAGTGATGTGATATGAGTGGATAAAAGGAAACAAAACAAAATGGTGAATCACTAAATGAGATCCATAGATGTTGAATGTCATCTTAAATTTTTTATATATATCTTATATTTATTGTCTGTGACATGAATTTCATAAACTTTGTCAACTGTTTGTGTTCTCTACCTTTAATGCTCTATGATGAGCCTCTTATATTGGAAATTCAATAATAAAATTCAAACAAGAAAGGCCTGGGCCTGGGCGGCAGGCAGCAGGCGGCAGGCGGCAGGCGGCAGGCGGAAAGCTTCAGTGGATGGTGGACCAGCAGGATTGATGCCCGTAAGTGAAATAGAATGAATACCAGTCCCCAAAAATAAGTACCAAGGTTGCCAACTGTCACTTTCTGGCTTAAATTAACCACTGCATTTTTGCCAAAAGTGGGTGTCAGGTGCAGCATGAATTGGTTACTATATTCTTCAAGTAGGTAGGTAGTCAATGTGGTGAGAGTGTTCAGTATTGTCACTTGGGGCGTGTTCTCAGTCAGTCTGTAGGTGCTAAATGCCTCAATGTGCTGTAACATTTGAAGACTAACTAGGAAGGCAGGTTACTCCTAGTGAGGAAGCAAGCATTAATCACGCTCTTCTCAATTTAAGCAAGAAGCAGCTCTGGAGTGTCGTGTTCCGACAGTGTAGGCGATGGACAGTAGGGTGCTAGGACCCTGTGGGTCCTCAGGCAGAGTGACCAGGTCACCGGACACCAGATCCGGTGACGAGACAGGAAAGGGGACAGACAATGACCAGGACATGGACGGAGACGGAGGTACTGACCAGCAGCTGCGCGAGGGGCTAACCAGCAGTAATAAGAAATGCCAATAAAGAAATGTG
Organism: Lissotriton vulgaris; assembly: GCF_964263255.1. Taxonomy (NCBI): domain Eukaryota; kingdom Metazoa; phylum Chordata; class Amphibia; order Caudata; family Salamandridae; genus Lissotriton; species Lissotriton vulgaris. The sequence continues at coordinate 416,218,181 of NC_141685.1, read as the reverse complement.
AGACTAACCTGAGTCCCGTGTTTGGTGTAAACCCCGACACACACACAGAACATGACAACTGGCGACGAGGGAAAGTGACGAACAACACGTGGATCGTCGAGCAACGATTGATGGCTGGAGACACACCAGGAGCCCACCCTGGAAGTGTAGGAGACACAGGAAAGACTGCGCAGTGAGCAGCAACGTGGGAGCTCACCCCGACTGCCACTGATGAGAATAAGCGCGGATGCGGTAAGCGCTGAGAAAGAAATGCACGAGCTGGCGCGAGTCATCGCGAGAATTTCGAAGTCTCGGCGGCCATACTAGAATCAGGCGAGCTGAGCCAATGGGCACTGAGAACAGCAGCGGCGGCCATCTTATGAACAGGCAATGAGATGAGGACCGCGAAACAGCGCGAGAACAGCGGCGGCCATCTTAGATCAGGAAACAAACAGACAACAATAGAGCGGCCATTTTAAGGCAAGTAACGTCGGAAAATGAGGAAATGAAATAGAAAAGACACCCAGAAGACAGAAATAGACAAACTAAAGGCAAAAACTAAGGAGAACAAAGGGGCATGATAAGGAAAGAAGGGGCAAAGACCACTCAAAGTATCGTGAGAACGACGGCGGACATTGTGAATGGGACATTCAAGGAAAGATCATAGAAAACAGCAGAACAGCCATTTCTAAGCCAGGCAAGAAGGGCAAACAAGAAGAATAACATAAGAAAAAGTGAAGAATAAAGGATAAACAAAGCGCAAAAAGGGCGCACAAGTGAAAAAGGGCAATAAGAGAAAGAAAGAAGACAGTGCAATAAGAAGAAGGAAAACAATAAGTGAAAGGAAGAGAAAGGACATAAAGAAAGAGACAAATCGACAAAGAGAAAGAAGAAAAAAGAAATACAAAAGAAAGGAGCAGAAGAGAGTGGAAGAAGCCAGAGAAGGCTAAATAAAAGACAGAAAAGAGAAATAACAAAGAAAAGAAAGGACAAATAAAGGAAACAAAGCAGAACAACAAGAAAACAAAAGGAGAGACATAAATACAGGAAATAAGTCGCAGGAAAGATGAAAAGCTGAGAAAAGAAGGAAATAAAGACGAAAAGACTAGGAAAGCCCAGGCACAGCGCGAAACAGAAGAAAAACTGCAGAAAAAGGGCAGAACAACACAAGAAAAGACAAAGACAGCAAGAAAAAGCTGGATAAAAAGAAAAAATAAGGAGAAAAGAAGAAAGAAGATAAAGAGATAAGAAGAAAATAAAGAGGAAAGAAAAGATAAAGAGAAAGGATAAAGAAAAGAAGAAAATAGAGAGAAAAGAGAAAAGAGGATAAAGAGAAAGGACAAAAGGAAAGCAGAAAAGAAGAAAAGAAGAAAGAATAAAGAGGAAAGAAAAGAGAAAGAGAAAGGAAGAAAGAAAATAGGAAAATAAAGAGAAAAGAGAATAAAGAGAAAGAAAAAAAAGGAAAGCAGAAAGAAGAAGAAAAGAAGAAAGAATCAGGACCGACTAGAGGACAGACGTGATGAAGACCGCTCCTGTGCAACTAATAAAACGAAGATTATAATAACTAACCTGTGTCCAGTGGTTGGTGTGTATTGCCGCCACGACGGACACAACATCTGCACAGGCCAGGCAAAGAAAAGAGAAAAGGAGAACATAAAAGAAAAAAAAAAAAAAGAAAGACACAAAGACAAAGGAAACAAAATGGAAAAAAGGAGTAACACGAGAAAACATTGGCGCAGGAGAAACAGCAGCAAACAGGCGCCACCCAGGAAATAAAGGCAAGAGGCACCGCATGGCCAGGACAAAAGGGGTTGAGACAGAAACAATCTGGATAATAAGAAAACAAGTTCTCCAAAGAATCACTGGCGGTGACGAAAGTGAAAGGATCGATGATAACGGCTGCCTACGACCAACGACGAATAAAAAAAGAGACAGATAGCATTTCAAGGACAAAGAAGGCGGAGAAAGAAGAAATGGCAGCGACAACTGTAGCCACATGGAAGGTAGAAGATAGAGGACAAGGAAGCGATGGAGACACTAGATTCACGAAGGACATGCAGCAAACAACAGAGACTGATTGAAGAAATGTAGAATGACAAGTACTCTCTCTCTCTCTCTCTCTCTCTCTCTCGTTCGTTCACCTCCATCAATATAACTGTGAATGAGGACGATGGTAAATGTGTCACGAACATTTGTTTGCAACAAAGGGGGAGATGTCGTGTTCCGACAGTGTGGGCGACGGACAGTAGGGCGCTAGGACCCTGTGGGTCCTCAGGCAGAGTGACCAGGTCACCGGACACCAGATCCAGTGACGAGACAGGAAAGGGGACAGACAATGACCAGGACATGGACGGAGACGGAGGTACTGACCAGCAGCTGCGCGAGGGGCTAACCAGCAGTAATAAGAAATGCCAATAAAGAAATGTGAGACTAACCTGAGTCCCGTGTTTGGTGTAACCCCCGACACACACACAGAACATGACATGGAGGTTCCACCAAGGATGCCAATCACCAAATAATTGTTGTACATCACAATCTGAAGGTCTCAGCTACACTTGGATTTATTTAATTGGCTTTTTGAATGCATTTATATAACACAGTGACATGAGTTGTAGTATAACTGCACAGATGAGTGGGATTGACATCAAATTAACAAGAGATTTGTGGAATTTGGCTTTCAATTTTCTGGAACCTTTCTCTGAAAATGTAATGGCTAGTTAGTGTGAATGTATCTCTTGAAGCAGAAGCATAATGTTGCACCAGTAGGAAAACAGCACAACCAATAGACAAACATATCATCTAATATATATTCCAATCTAACACTCAACTAATGCATGCGAAAGTTTGAAAAAAAGCAGCCTCAGAATTCTCTTCTAGTTTGTGAGTCTCTGTTTTGGCGGATGGCAAAGTTAAACAATTAAAATCTTACCAGCCCATTCCAAACCCAAAAGAACAATATAATCCAAAAACAAATCTGCTACTGGAACAACGCAAAGAAAAGATGGTGTGAGATATCACCATGAGACAGCCACGTTTATTTTGAGCTCAGATTTGCATCACTCTCCTGATGGTGTGTTTACATGAATGAGATTCTTACTCCCTTCTTATGTTTTATTATTGCTCCTACTCCCTTCTCATATTTCATTATTCCCTGATTGCCCCTGGTGCTCACAAAGGAAGAGACAATGGAGTTTAACGATTTGAGATTTGGTCTACCAATTCATGTTGCGGTTGCAAGACCTGCGAGTTTCTAAATCACACATTACAACCGCAAATCTGCCAAAAAGTTGCATAATGACGAAGACATATATACGAAATACAAATGTCCTCGGAAGTCACAATGTTCATTTTGCAAACATTACGAGTTATTATTAAAAGGAGGCATGAAGTGGGCATCTACCCTTCCGAACGGTTTTTAATAGAGCATACCAATAGTTTGCAACAGTAGCTAGGGTCTCAGGCGATTGGTTGGCTACACCTGAAAGGGGTGATATCAATTTGTAAAATGGAAACTGTTCATGAAGAGTGGCTTCCACTTTGTCACAAGCATTTGCAGTGCAAAAGGTCTCACATTAGGAACGTTTGAGCTATTGATATTGTAAATGACAATTTTTTTATTTATGTGTTGGTTTTGAAAATAGCGAAATTAGCTATCTTTGTCATTTACAATGATAATAGTTGTAACTTTCGCAAATGTGACACCTATAGCCTTTGTACTGCAATATGTGTTGTATTTACGTGACTTAGATGTATTGATATTACAAATAACAATGGCTTTTAATTTTAAAAAATAATACTTAAATACAAGTTATTGTAATTTATAATGGCAATAGCTTAAACTTTTGTTAATGACTTTTGTGAAGATTATGTTCAGTGTATTTTATTGTGACGAAAATCCAAGAACAAAAAGTGAAATATTAACATGTTTTTGTGACATTTGTAATAAAGCTTGAAGCATTGGGAAAACATATTTGAACTAGTTGTTGAATTGTTGCAAAGATTGATGTTGTGGTGGCGGTGAGTGATGTTGTGGTGGCGACGAGTGATGCTGTGGCGTTCAGTGATGTTGTGGTACCACTTAGTGATGTTGTGGTGCCACTGAGTGATGCTGGGGTGGTGCTGAGTGATGCTGTGGTGTTGCGATAGATAGAGTGCGATAGATAGATAGAGGGAGGGCGATAGATAGATAGAGTGAGTGCGATAGCTAGATAGAGGGAGGGCGATAGGTGAGGGAGGTCGATAGATAGATAGGGGGAGAGCGATAGATAGATGGAGGGCAATAGATAAATAGAGGGAGGGCGATAGATAGATAGATAGATAGATAGATAGATAGATAGATAGATAGATAGATAGATAGATAGATAGATAGATAGATAGATAGATAGAGTGAGGGCTATAGATAGAATGAGTGAGGGCGATAGATAGATAGATAGGTAGATAGATAGATAGATAGATAGATAGATAGATAGATAGATAGATAGATAGATAGATAGATAGATAGATAGATAGATAGATAGATAGATAGATAGATAGATAGATAGATAGATAGATAGATAGATAGATAGATAGATAGATAGATAGATAGATAGATAGATAGATAGATAGACAGATATACAGACAGACAACACAGATAGATAGAGTGAGGTTGATAGATAGCGTGAGGGCGATAGATAGAGTGAGGGCGATAGATAGCGTGAGGGCGATAGATAGATCGATAGATAGATAGATAGATAGATAGATAGATAGATAGATAGATAGATAGATAGATAGATAGATAGATAGATAGATATATAGATAGATAGACAGACAGATATAAAGAAAGACAGACAGACAGATAGACAAGACAGATAAGATAGATAAGATAGATAAGATAGATGAGATAGATAAGATAGATAAAATAGATAGATAAACCGATAGATAGAGTGAGGGCGATAGATAGATAGAGTGAGGGCCATAGATAGATAGATAGGTAGATGGTTGTGTGTGTGTGTGTGTGGAGTTGTGTGTGTGGGGTGTTGTGTGTGTGTGGGGGTTGTGTGTGTGGGGGTGTTGTGTTTGTGGGGGTGTGTGTGGGGAGGTTGTGTGTGTGGGGTGTGTGTGGGGGCGTTTAAGGGTGTGTGTGTGTGGGTGTGTGTGGGGGGTTTTGTGTGGGGTGTTGTGTGTGTGGAGTTGTGTGTGTGAGGTTGTGTGTGTGTGGGGGTATGTGTGTGGGGTTGTGTGTGTGGGGGGTTGTCTGCGAGGTGTGTGTGGGGCGTTGTGTGTGGGTGTGTGTGTGTGTGAGTGAGGGTGCTGTGTGTGGGGTTGTTTGTGGAGTGTTGTGTGTGTGTGGGGTGTTGTGTGTGTGTGGGGGGTTTGTGTGTAGGAGTTGTGTGTGGGGCGTGTGCGTGGGTGTGTGTGTGGGGGTGTTGTGTGTGTGTGTGGAGACTTTTGAAAGCCTTACTATAATCTCGCCAAACAAGCATTGCTAAAGCAATGCTTTCAGCGAGACCTAAAACGCAGGTAATTGTTTAGGTAACACTGTGTCAAACTGCACAGCATTTGTTGTCTTATTTTCTGATCTCAGATATCTAAAACCGTGGTTATGTACAGAGCAACCTGCTTAAGGCTCTTCTTCCGCCTCTGTGTTGATAAATGATAATATAGCTGATTTAGTTTCCTTTTAACTAATATTGGACGGGTTACCGCCACTATAGAAAGCAATTTAGAAAACACCTGCCCCATGAAATCAGATGGCGAACAACAAAAAAATCAAAAGCTTCTGGTGGAATCTCTGACCTCCGAGGCTGACACGGTTTGATGGGAAATTTGATGCAATAGGCAGCCAAAACCAAAAGGCCTGTTGTCAGCAATGAAGGCTAAAAGTTAGCAGAATTGCTATAACTGTACAATGGAAGGGCCCTCCAGGGACACGCCTGGAGAGCGAGGGTAGTGATGGGAGTGGAAAAAAAACAGGACTGTGAAAATCGTTTGGCCGTGACATTCTGTCACCTTTGCTAAACGGGGAATAAACAAAGGAAAAGAAAACTAGTCCAAAATCACTAAGCGTTCCTTAATGTCAGCGTTTGAAGCGCGGACAAAACAAAGGGCTGCTTCCTCCTAGGGAGTCCCCGCGCACTTTTGCCACTTAAAAGTATGGCCACCGGGCTGAGGGGGCGACACAGCGCTGTGTTAAAAAATATAAATAAGACGTGTGGGTAGTCTTGGCCTGACAGGGTCTGCATGTAAAAACACTGCTAACCTGTTCACCGAAGCCAATATGAAGCAATAACTGACATCCCACACTTCAGCCTAGGACTGCAGGGGACGTCCCCATGGGGCTCCGTGGTAGCGCTCAGATAAACAAAGCACTTCTAGAAGGCGCATGCCATCCCAGGTTGCAATTATTCTAAAGCTGTCACAGGCACATGTAGCAAGAAGTACATCCTAAATTATCACACATAATTTATTGAGCAACTGCTACACTCCGATTTGTGAACTCCAGTGCAGGTGAATTTTATTTAATTGCACCCCCTGACGCAGGGATGGCATATTCATTAGGGAGCCCCTGACACAGAGAGCAAATTATTTAGCTTTCAGATTGTGTGATTTGTGCGCATTGCTCATGTTCTATAATCAAACAATTAAAAACAAAAAGAATATTGAAGTTAAACATTATCTCCTAAGGACGTTTCCCTTCCTGCTTTCATGTCGCCGTCGATCATACTTACATTTGCATTTTGAGAGGGAGAAGTATGAGACAAAAACATTATTCGCGGTCTCTGGTGATGGCAGTAAAAAAAAGTTATTAGCAAAACAAACAAGAGCAGTTAATGTTTCACCGCTGCCGGCTGAAAACCGGAAGTTCGGGAATGTCACGCCTCATGGGGCGGGACTTCCGCCTTCTGCGGGAAGCCCGCGCCACGGACTGGCTTTCCCAGAGGAGCAGTGGTGACGCGTTGCTCCCATGCCTGAGGGAGAGCCCCGCGTGTGCCAGGAGACGATCAGAAGGAGCAGAAGTGGCGGCTGAGGCCGCCGATGCAAGTGTGGGGCTCCCATGAGTGAGGGAAACCCCGCATGCGCCAGGTCATGCGGCGGAGTGACGGAGCCTGTAGCAGCGCAGCAACAAAAGAGCCCGGTGAGTGGTGTGGGGTGGGGTGGGGAGGTGTGCGCATGTGTGTGTGCGCACGCGTGTGTTTGTGTGTGTGTGTGTGCATGCGTGTGTGTCTGTGTGTGCGTGTGTGATTGATTGTAGGAGGCTGACCTGCTCTGGAAGTGGGACAGGAAATGAGCATGGCGTGTGGGTGAACGGGCGCGCACACATGCTGAAATCGCCTACAGCCCTGCGCGTGCCCATCCTTTGTCCCACTTTCCCAGCAAGTAGATAACAATAAAGGCTTTGCTGGAAGCAGCGCTTTGCGCTGCTTACACTAGATCGACCTAAAAATGAGCTGTGGGCCTTGGAGGGATCCCACGGAGGTCCAAAGGACCACTGCATGGTTATCCAAATGAATCTCTCTCCCTTTAAGGAACAGATGGTGCAAATAAAATATAGCTTGACATATTTCAATTTTGAATGCACGGAAGGTGGTCGGCTGTCCCACCCTGCACTCGTAAAGCTTTTGGTAGGATTCAAAATCAGAATCTTGCCTCATTAAGATTTATTGGCTGGGATTCTGTGCTTCCTACCAATAATCCATTTTGCCCTGTTAGCATCACTACATCCATTTCAGCGAAAAATAAGCCACAGGATCTAAATTATTTGCTGTGCAAAACCAGAAACTGCATTGAGACCCAGGGCTTTGTAGATCAGGTCTCGTATCTCAATGGCTGTGCATAGCATTGTCACATTATGATGTCCTCAGCAAACTTAGTCAAAGGTTGCAAAGTTTGTCGAATTCTAATCTTTACACAGCTACACTTTTTGACAGAATCCTCGCACAAACAACACATTTTTGGCTCACACAAACCTACTTTGTGAAGCAGATTTCCAGCATTGTTACAGCTGCTCAAGATTCATGAACCTCATAAAAGTTACAACATTCTGAACAAGCATTGGCAAAGCCAACACGTCTGGCACTTTTCAGAAAGTGCATATATCCTTCCATTAATGCAGTCACTCATACATCTGTCCATGTAAATAATCAGAACAAAAAATGGAGGGAGGTAGAGGTTTTTCTAACCTAGGTCCGCCCTCCTTTATCAATACTGAACCTAAAACCTGAGGTGTTGGGTTGAGGACCTAGCTACTGGACAGGGATAAAGTTTCCAATCAGTGGGATCTGGAAAACGTCAGCAAGAAAGAACATGTTTTTACTTTTTTGAGTCCCCTCAGTCACCAGGGTTGTTATTTCTTAAAGACGAAAATTGATCTCTGCGGAAAAGAAAAACTATGTGTTTTTCCACAGTTAAAAAATCGTGATTCTCTTCATAATAAAAATGATAACATTGGTTTCTCTGTACATGTACTTACTGTAAGCGGTTGCCTACTCACTTGAACAACTACGTTTTTAAATGATATTGGTAAGTAAGTACGCAGAGAAAAGTACCAGCCATTTCCAGTTTTCAACCATCCCATTTCTCAACCGTTAACAAAATTGCCACAAGACATACGTCATGCTCAGTTTGAGAGTATATAGCATCTGTGACGTTGATTTTTTTACTTCATCGTGCGCTTCTTATTTATGCTTCTATACTGCGGGACCCGACCTGCACCCCCCACCCCCACCCGATGTTCAGTTCCGGGCTAGAGTCTGTTTAATTACAAGATGTATTTAAAAAGTTGTTCCTTGAAGTTAGGGTACACTGACATAGTAAGTTTTTACATATCATGGTTAGAGGGTATCCATTCTACAGGAGAAAGGTTCTACTTCCGCCATTATCTTTGCTGGACTGAACTGACAGTGTGATGATTGGCAGGGACAGTGTGAGTGGCTCGGTCCCTCCTTCACTGTTGGTATTCTTTAGTTCTCTTCTGTTGCAATAGTGACAATGTTGAATATAGATCTTCGTACCATCCATCTTCCATTTCTAAGAGCCGCACATAATCAGTATTACAACTGCTTATAATAAAGGAATTCAGCGTATTGACATGTGACCTGTAGATCATAGCACAGACCAGGGAAGAGTATTTACCTAACTAACATGTGTTTGAATCACTTGTCCCTGTTGAGAAGAGCACAACTTTGTGTTGGCCTCCCTGTGAGAAAGGAACAACTGAACCAACCTCCTTGAACAGTGATGAAGAACAGAGACTTCAGTCTGATTATACAATACTTTACCACAGTGATGTTGCTTTCGAGCGTTATGCAACATCTAAAATTGGAGGATCCATTTTGGAGGGTCAAACGCAGGCCCTCTGGAAAAACCCCAATCATTCGATATGAACATGCATTGAGACAATCATTCACACTGTTGTCCCTCAAGATAAGTCATAACATTGTCAATTTCAACTCACAAGAACTATCCTGCCCCTGTTAGGCTGCCCTCAAAGATAGGGGAAAACAAAAACTGCAGAAAAGAAGGACTGGTGCTTGAAATCCCAACATTCAGAAAGCAAAACACTCTTATTGAGTAATTCTTGCGGCCGTACCAAATATCTGGAATGACATTTCCCCTGACCGGCGGAAGCACTGGGTATATTAAGTTCAAGAGAGAAATGAAAGAGCTCCCATCCCAATGTCAAAATATCTCTGTACCCCACCCCCTGCATGCATGCAAACTTCCCGAATCAGGGATCTTATGACCCACTTCACCACTTCTCCTCATTTTTTTCAGTCAGCCTCTTGCAGAACAAAGTATCCATTTTGAACGTGAACATTTTTTTTTTTTTTGAAAACCTTTATTGAACCTTCACAGTTGTTACACAGCTTGTCGCCTACAACCCAACTGGGCCGGCCGCCAAGTAAGTGTCAAGTAAGAAAAAACCATCATTACTATACAATTGTGCCTGCATTCTTTGAGGACGGGAAGGTAGAATCTAGAAACAAATTGTGAAGGAAAAATGCGAATGTTCCATGCTGGGTGTGTGAGGTTTTCATTTTCTGTTTTAAACCTAAAGAAAGAACATTCAAAACTTCGGGAAGTCACATTACGATCAATATAATAAACTTAATGCCAGTTAGATGTGAACGTAATTCGGATTTAGGGCCAACAGCCCGTTGCCCTTCATGCTAGATAAAGTGTGAGCCGTCCCTCTCCATCTCCCCGCCCCCTCCCGGTGCACCCCCCGCATCACTCAGCCCCCCCAGCCCATTCAGTCTTCTTCGTCTGAGTCTATTGCGTCATCTTCAGGAAGTGGGTCACAAATCTCGCCCCGGTACGTGTTCCATGGGGACCATACTTTGTTCCACTTGGCCGGGCACGCCCTGTTCAAATACACTGCCCGTTCTGTGACCATAGCCCTGTCCATATTTACACACCATTGTGAGGCCGTCGGTGGGACCGCCACCCCCCAGCGCTGCGCGATATCCCTCTTGGCCACCATCATTCCTAGCGTTACCCAGAGGCGGCCATGCCGGGACAAGTCAGTTGGCTCCCACACATTGAGAAGGCAGCGTCGAGGTTCAGGGAGCACTGAGACCTCCAACACCTGTGACACAGTGCGCATGACCTGACGCCAATAGGATTGTATAACTGAGCAGTCCCAAAATGTGTGGAAGAGTGTGCCCTCCTCCCCGCAACCCCGCAAGCAGAAGGGGTCAGGGGCTCGCTGTATGCGGTGAAGCAATGTTCTGGTGTAATATGTTCTGTGCAGAACTTTGAGTTGGATGAGTCTCATTCTAGATGATATGCCCGCTTCCTTAGGGGATGCCAGTGCCTCGTTCCATTCGTGGTCATCCATCTCGCCCACGTCTTGCTCCCATTTCTCCTTAAGAGGCACTAGCGGGTCTGGGGAATTGTTAAGGAGTTTCCGGTAAGTGAAGGAGGTGGCCTCTTCCACCATGTAGTCAGTCAAGAGGCGATCCCCTAGCGGGGACGACTCGGGGAGAGTTGACCCCGCCGGAATAGCCGCCAATAATGCGTGACGGATTTGGACATATCGGTAGGTTTCATGTGGCCCCAGGTCATAGAGTTCCCTCAGGCGGTCAAAAGTAATGATAGCCCCACGGTCCCACATGTCCCCCACTGTCGAAATGCCAATGTCGTCCCAGCGGGAGAACCCCTTACTGGTCCGAAGGTTGCCCAAGGCACGTGTGTCCCAGAGTGGCGTGAGCTTGGTGATTGTGCCTTTCCACCCTAGCGCAGCGGTGGCTGCATGCCAGGTAGCTACTGTGAGCCTAGTGGGCCCCTTCAGCGACCTGAGTTTTCGTTTATCATAAAGCGGGGCCAGCAGGGTGCTGGCTCCCAGCTGGGCCCTGTCCGCCTGGAATGCTGGGTCCGATTGCGATGCGTGCAACCATTGATTGATCGGTCTGAGCTGGGCCGCCCAATAGTAGAGGTGGAGGTTGGGAAGTGCGATGCCACCCTCGTACCAGCTCTTGCATAGCTTGGCGTGAGCTATCCGCGCTGGGCGGTTACCCCACAACAGACCAGAGACCACTGCCGCCACCTTCTTGAAGTACCTTGGGGGCACAGCAAAAGGGGTATTGTCCAGAATATATAGAAAGCGGGGCAGGGACTTCATCTTAAACAGGGCTGCTTTCCCCAGCATCGTCAACGGTAATCCTGCCCAGAAGCTTGCATCTCGCTTGAGGCGGTCCAGCGGTGGCGTTAGGTTCAGTCTTTCGTATTCCGCCGGGTCACCCGTGACGTGAATACCGAGATATTTAAATGAGGAACCGGCCAGTCGCAGAGGGCAGTGTGGACCAACCGTTGGGTGGCTGCCCGTCAGGGCATACAATTCGGATTTACTCCAATTGATAGTGTAGCCCGACACTTCTCCGTGGTCATTGCAAATGCGCAAGAGAGCCGGTATGCCGTGATCGGAATCTGTCAGATATACCAGCATATCATCCGCATAAAGCGATATGCGGTCCTCCCAACCCTCCCCCCATTTAATCCCTTTAAGCAAGGGGGTAGTCCTGATGCGGATCGCCAAGGGCTCCAGTGATAGCGCAAATAGCAGGGGGGAGAGAGGGCATCCTTGTCGGGTGCCTCGCCTGAGTGGGAAGGAGTGCGAAATGTGGCCGTTCGCCACCACATGTGCTACTGGTGCGGTGTATAGCAGTTTGATCCAGGAGATGAAAACGGGACCGAATCCCATGTATTGGAGAACCTCAAAGAGATAGGCCCACTCCACCATGCCAAAGGCCATTTTTGCATCAAGGGCCAAAATGACCGCGGACTCGCCTATGTCATCCGCTTTAGCTAACACCCCATGCACCCGTCGGAGATTGAGCGAGGTGTTCCTGTGGGGCATGAACCCCGACTGGTCCGGGTGAATAAGGTCAGATAGATGGGGCATGAGACGATTTGCCAAAAGCTTTGCTAGAATTTTGCTTTCCGCGTTAAGTAAAGATATAGGGCGGTACGAGGAGCATTCCTCCGGGGGCTTACCGGGCTTAGGAATAGCCACGATCGTGGCCGTTCGTTGGTCCAGTGGGAGCACCCCCTTAGCACGGCATTCTTCGTACATTCGGAGCAGGTATGGGCCTAGAACGTCAGTGCGGTCTTGAAACCATTCGATTGGAATGCCGTTTGGCCCCAGCGCCTTGCCCGTATGGAGGGCCCCGATGGCGATCCGCAGTTCGTCAGCGGTGAATGGCGCCTCAAGCTCAGTTGCAGCCTCCGGTAGTAGTGCCGGGATGTTCAAGTCATATAGTGCGCTTTGGGCTGCAATCGCAGTAACGTCCCGTTCCGGGGTGTAGACTTTCTCAAAGTGGGCAGCCAGTGCCTCCACTATTCGATCAGGGTCAGTCTGAGTATTTCCCTCTTCGTCTTTTACCTGTTGGATCCCCTTGGCGCTACCCCCTCTCTTGTCGAGCCAGGCCAACATTTTCCCCGCCTTGTCCCCAACATCATATACTCGATTTTGTGTGTCTGTGATATGGCCTTGTGTAATGTGCCGAGCGTGGTCTGTATACATGCGTTGGGCCAGTGTGAGTGCATGCAATGTATCATCAGTGGGGTCCGTTTCGTGGGCAGTGGTGGTTTCGCGCAGTCGGAGCTCAAGCGCCGTGTGGTCAGCCGCCTGCTCCCGTCTATGTGATGTTACAGAGCTGATGGCTTGCCCCCTCAGGACTGTCTTATAAGCCTCCCATAGGACCTCAGCCGAGGCCGCGGTAGGCTCGTTTTCCACGAAGTAATGTGTCGTGGCAGTCTGCAGGGCCTTCCTGACCTTTGGGACCTTAAGATAAGAGGCGTGCATAGGGAAGACGCGGTGGCGTGTTCGTGTTCGTGAGGTAATAGTGAGAGTCAGCGGGGAGTGATCTGAGATGCCCCTAGGGTGTATGAGCACCTCCTCTACGCGCTGTAACCCATCCCCTAACGCCAAGAAGTGGTCAATGCGGGACAGACTATTGTGAACGGTGGAGTGGAACGTGTACTGTCGTAGTGTAGGGTGGACATGTCGCCATACGTCTACCAGCCCCAATGCTTCAAGGAAGCGCTGAAACCTGGAAGGACCCCCCGGGAGGGCGGTCGCTGGGAACCTGTCGAGTTGTGGGTCAGCAGGGGCATTAAAGTCCCCTCCTAGTAGGGTGTCTCCCTCAGGGAGGGATAGTAAGAATTCGCCCAGGGCAGGCAACATCACTGAGTGCAATGACGGCGGGATGTAGACTGAAACTATAGTCAGGGGGCGCCCGTCCCATTGACCAACCACTGCCGCAAAACAGCCCTGCGTATCAGTTTTAGTGCTGAGGGTGATAAAAGTGGATGACTTCTTGAGTAGGATCCCCGTACCCCGGGACCCAGTGGAGAATTCTGAGTGGGTCAGCATTGTATACCCCCGTCTGTCCAGGGCCTTAGTGGCGCTACCCATTAAATGGGTCTCTTGGAGGAGTATTAGGTCAGGTTTATGACGTTTCACCTCGGACAAAACAAGGCCGCGCTTCACTCTATCACCTAGGCCGCGCACATTCCAGGCTAGAAGCTTGAGGGAGGAGCCGCCCATTCGCGTCTCCCCCGCACGCATCACGTTAGGTTGTACATCCACCACCATCGAACTTTAGAGACAGAAACCATCTCCCCAGCATTATTCCAATGAACATCATAGCACATTTTACTGTTTGTGATCGATATCATGAACTTCCCGTAAAAACGAACAAATCCCCCCCCTGCCTCCCTGCCAAACGGACTCAGAACTGCCCGCCACCCCAACTTAGCAGAGCGCTTATCCCATGCCAGAAACAAAGTACTTGCGCGTCAGGGGAGAGTGTCCCCCAAAGCAGGCGGTCCCTTTGCAGTCCTCTGGTCGTCCGGGCCAGCGTCCATGAACGACTTGGTGAACAATCAGAGTGGGAGTTAAGTCCAGGGTTCACGCTTTAGTCCCTCGTGGTAGTATCATTCCCCCCCAGCGGCTCCTAAATGGTCCTGTGACGGTGATCCATTCGCGCTGTCTCTGGTCGGAGAACGCGAGCCCGGCCGGCTCTCCTCTCCCATCCCGTTGCGTCGGCGGTTGGAAGTGCGGTCCACAGTACGCCAGCCATCCAGCCATTCCCTGGCGTTCTCCGCTGAGTCAAAGAACCAGACCTTCTTATCGGCCACCACTCTCAGCCGGGCCGGAAACAACATGGAGTACGGCAGGTCTTGGTCGCGAAGTGATTTTTTAACCTCTAGGAATGTCCTCCTCTTGAGGGTGACTTCCGCCGTGTAGTCCGGGAAGAAAGAGATCCGTGAATTTTGGATTTGGATAGGCGGTGCCACCCTGGCTGCCTGGAGGACTGCATCGCGGTCTCTAAAGTTAAAGAGTCTCGCCAGGATGGGGCGTGGGGTGGCCCCCGGGGTAGGCGTCCCCCCAGGGACCCGGTGGGCCCGTTCCACTGTAAAAAAGTTGGACAGTCCCTTCGGGGCCAGTTTAGTCTTTATAAGGTCCTCAACATACAGATCCATGGCACCCTTTGTTTCAGACTCCAGAACCCCCAAGATACGGACGTTGTTGCGTCTGGAACGCCCTTCCTGGTCATCCAGCTTACTTTTCAGAAGTTTATTGTCCGCCTGCAGTCTCTCCATTGCCACTTGTAGGTCGGAAACGTCTTCTATTAAAGATTTAGTCACCACCTCCACCTGCTTCACCCTTTCGCTCATTTTCTGGAGGTCGGCTCTAATAAGGGTAACCTCCACCGCAGTCGAGCCCACCGTAGCCTGTACCTGCTCCAGTGCTCGCAATACATCGTCCAGCGTGGCTTTCTTAGCACCGTCGGTGTCCGCGCCCTTCCCCAGTGATTTGCGCTGTTCAGGTTGGGTGGATGTCTGGTTATCGTAGGCATATTTCCCTAGCTTCGCCTGAGCGGCGGCCTGCCGCTGCCCCTTCCCCGCCATTTATCTCTTCCAGCAAAACAAAGTTTATGGTGGAGCGGGCCGGACGCCCGTAGCCGTCCGCTTGAGGGAGAAGAATGCAGGGGGCCCAGACTGGGTTTGGGCCAGAGGTCGCTGACGCTGGCAGAGTGCCGCCGACGGCCGCTGAGCTGTTGCGGCCTCGGCGAGGTCAAGCAAAATGGCGACTGGTGCCGCACAGGTCCCTCGGCGTGTGTCGAGCGCAGCCAAGGGGCACCGCTGCGTAGCGCACACAGCGTGAAGGATGAAGTGGTCGGCGGGAAGGGTTGCCAGCCGGTGGTGTCGAGCGTTGTCGTCAGCGGCTACTTCTGGGTGGTTGCGCCGGGGAGGGTGGACTTCCGCAAGGCCCAAGGATTCACTTGACACCGGTGCTCGCCTCGTGTTATCAGGCCTGTCTTCCGCGAGGGACGTGGATGAAGTTACGTCCCGATGCCGGGGTCCGATCGCTCCCAAATTTTCTGTGCTGGCGCCGTTCGGTCACCGCACCCAGGACACCCTCTTCGGACTGATCAGTGAGCGGATAGGCATGCGGATTGATGCGGGAAACCGCCTTGCTACGGGAGCCTCTCTAGGTTGCTGCCGCCATCATCGGCCGCTAGCCACGCCCCCCTTCAATCGTGAACATTTTTATATACAGGAATTTTGGCTACATTGAGGTTGAGCGATTCTCTCTGACAAGTAATACTTTCGGATCAGTGTCAAAATGAAGCACTGTGTTACCCCTTTTTCTTATTTTTTGCTACATTTGCCTGTTTGTTCACATTTTGATGCACTCTACTCCAGTGTAAATTGCCCCATCAATGTCTTGATGTGGACCATGATATCCAATGCTTCAAATAAATACATAGGTTTGTTTCCAACAACCCAACACATGTAGCTGGGAAATCCTGTTCTGTCATCAGCAGCAAATTTACCTGTAGGTAAACCAAGAAGATCTCCATCTCCCCTTTCTACTTCAGATGGGCGAGCCAGGTAAACTCAAGTGCGCTTGGGGTCAAACTCTGGTTCTAGCCCAGCTCTAGTCTCCAAAAAAAGGATGAGCCACAGACAAGCCAGCCTCTGCCTTCTACCCCCTCCTTTATGAAGTTGTGTCACAGAAAAATAAGCAAGCAGCGGGCTGCAAATTGAAGGCGATCTGGTTGACCACAGTGCCAGGATGAGTGTAATACACATGTGCACATTTCTCCTCTCACTGAACCAGCAGGCTTTTTTTTTACATGTCATCTTTGAATTTGAGGGCTTGCAAAGCTTAAACCCTTTATCAAATGTACTAAGCCCATTTATGATTCGCAAAAGATCTTGTGGATCATTAAATGGGCTTAGGAAACCAAACCTTGTCAGTTTTTATGTTGTGGCTGGGCAGTGCATGTGCTACCTCTGCGAGGCATGCCGTATTCGAGTTTGGACTTGAATTTCCGCCCACTCTCCGCCCATATTTTTCATTGGCTTGTGTCATTGTCCTTTGTCAAGGTGTGCTTCTAATTCGCTAATAGGCTTGTTAGTCCCTTCTTAGTACCTCCTTGTCTTCATTTGTAACCTCCCATGAGGACTGGCCCTTTTACTACTGTTTTTACACAGTATGTCTTACTTACTCTGTAAGCACTATTTTCTTTAATGAGTTTCTCCTACTGCAGGCCCAACATGCTTTCTTGCAACATTTGCAAAAGAAATAATTGATGGGCGGAATGCTGAACAATCCAAACATTCACCCCCAGTCACAAGGATCTAGGTTTAATCCATCTTTCTTTTGCTCACCACGCCACCCCACTCCAGTTTGGACCCATCCACATGCAAATCAGTCTTGACCCTGTACCTTATGGGTACAGTCCAGTTTGAACTGCCCAAGCCTGGTCCTCCCTGGCCTGGAAGTAAGTATCCTGGGACTGGTTTCAAGGCATGAACCCTCATCAGCCAGGCTAGCTTGATACCAGTGGCTCAGTGAGCACGGGACCCACGTCTGGGCATACCCTTCCCACTTATGGTGACAAATGCAAAAGAAACAATTGATGGACGGAATGTTTAACAATGTAAACATTCACACCCAGTCACAAGGATCTGGGTTTAATCCATCATTCTTTTGCTCACTGCGCCACCCCAGGTTGCACCTAGCCATATGCAAATCAGTCTTGGCCCTATTCCTTATGGGAACAGTCCAGCTCGGGCTGGACTGTTCCCATTGGGCACAGGGTAAAGACTGATTTGCATATGGCTGGGTCAATACAGAAATGGCATGGGTGCAAGAAAACGATGGTTTTACGCCCAGATCTCTGTACTGGGATGAATGTATGACATTCTTTTGCGTTCTGTCCATCAATTGTTCTTTTTGCATTCCTGCATCATTCAGCCCACCACGAGTGCTTTCACTTTCCAAGCAGCCTGGGACAATGGCAGTCACTTCTTTGAAATGAAATTGGTCTTGCATTTACAAGAGTTTGAGCTATTGGCATTGTAAATGACAATGCCTTTTATTTATGTTTTACTTATCAAATCAGATAAATAAAAGGCATTGTCATTTACAATGACAATAGCTTACACTCTTGCAAATGAGAGACCTATTGCACTGGTGCAGCGGTTTACAGAAGCACCAGTTATATTCCACAAGGTCATACTCTTTTTTGTAGGCAGGAAGAGATTGCGATGTACTCAGAATCTCAGGATGTTGAGCTGACTCGGACCCTGGAGCTAGGACTCGACCTGGGTCATCTAGATCTACAAGCCAGCATCCCTGAACCTGAGGCCATATCCTCTGCAGTTTGAGCAACTTTCACCACGTGCTGTTATTGACACGAGCCTCACAACTACGCAGAGCACAATATTGGAGTTCACGCTTGTTTACCTTGTTGTCTAAACGCCCATGCCCTCGGATGAGGCTGACTTGAGGATAACGTTTCCGGTCACTTCCTGTATCCAGATTGTGTATGAATTTCGTCTTGAGACAGATGTTTATTTCGAAAAAAGGCTTAGAGCAGTGTCTAAAAAGTGAATATTAATACAGACGGCTCCAGGAGTAATATGTGCTGATACCGCACTGTCACTGGCTTGCTGCTTGTTTGAAAGACATGACAAGCAAATGCAAAGAACATTCTCGATCCCAAAAGCAGCTATATGAGAGAAAAAGAAATTTAAAAATGAAGTAAAGATGAAGGGCACCTCTTGGTAGGCAGATGTCCTCATGTACACAGGAACATTATCGTCACAGATTGTGAAGAAAGGCAGTGGCTGAAGTGGGCTCTGCCGCACTGCTCTGTGATGTAGCTTGGGGTGGGTGGAACTTAATTGATAATGACACTACAACAGACTAATGGGAGAAGAGGGTTTACGAAAGTTCATATATATAAATGTATGTTTATGTATGTATTTTTTAATGCTTATTTGGAGAAACAAAAAGTTTTGGCTGGCGCCAGATCTAAAATTACTCCACATGTGGAGTGGCAAAAAGCCTTGTGACTTTGAATCCCACTCCCTAATGAATACTTTGAATTATGACTCAGGATACATTCAGAATATTAAGAAAAACAAGCAAAATAAAATGTGTCTTTACCGTTCATCCCTGTCTAATGAACGCACTTGCAAATTGCAATGCATTGTGGGTTGTATTCTGCAAAAGGCACAATTTGGAACAGCAAATCCTATTTTCCTGCTTGGAAAATTTGTAGGTTTTTTACAAACCTACAAAACATGTAGAAGGAAGATTGCGTGATTAAATGCTGTTGGTTTTGGAACCGAGAGTGCCGGGATTAGATCAATTCTTTCTGGATTGAAGATTGAAACAAAAATTGATTAGGACTGAGATCGACAATGTAGGAGCAACAAGGAGGTTGTAATGGGACTTTAAGAAAAAACATGTGAATTTGTCAATTCTAAAGTAGCTATTGCCTATGTCAGAACGGTGTAACCTCATCACAACAAAGGCTGTACGCCAGGGGCCGTATTACACAAGTGCCCCATGGGAGCTATGGGCGTGTGTGCTCATTTGTGCATTCCCAGGTCACTGTGGTACTACAGAAAGGCCTGCAGATGCTTGTGTCGCCCCCTCTGTAATAGTGACAGCTCTGTTGCACACGAGGCACCAGCACTATCTCGAAATGGCCTTCCCTCATTTGTATGGGTACGGGAACGCATGCAAATGAGAGAATCTCTTTGACTTTGCACCTGTGCCATTTTATGGATTTGGGCGCAAAGAAGCTGTCAGGAGGTGCTCTGACAGTGCACCACAAAATGGTGGCATACGGTCAGTGCGCCCCCTGAGGGCAGCCTAGGTGCGTAGCTTGGCGGGTAGGACTTGGGAGGGGGTGAACTTCATATTTCCCAACAATCACACTGTCACCATATGTTAAAATACATTATACCACAAAAAGGGTGCACAAGAGGGGCTTGAAGGGCAGCGGAAAGAGGGAGGAATACAGATTGGTAGGTGCACTATGTAAGAGACAACCCAATATTTTGTGAAATAACCGACATTTTGAAGTCTTTCCAAACAGAGACAGGGAGAGAGCATGCATGCGTTTTTGTCTGTGAGTGTAAATGTTCCGGGTGAAATGCGACAAACACCTCACCATACCTGACTTAAAGCACCTGTACCCAAATATTTAACATAAAATACATTTATTCGCGGGTTGACACACCCTTACCCCCTCACCCTGAAGGTATGCCCCTGGGGAAGCTCTCTAGAGGGGACAAAGGCTATACCATGGACTCCCCACACATCCTCTGAAAGCAGGTGCCATCACTTACCGCACCCACCTGCAAGGGGATCTCTGTTCCCTCTCTAAAGTGCAGGTGGGTGCCACCGGCACAGTGAAACATTGAGCATCTGATTAAAGCAGCAGCTCCTTTTTTCACTGAATGCACTGTCCCTAGGACAGCCCTGACTCCATTGCTGTCCTGAAGGCTGTACATTAATTGTAGTCCAGTGCACTGTTCATGATTGCGCCCTGCGCACTCGTTTAAAGGTACACCACAGCGCAAACATCAACAGTGATCCTGATATATAATACGGGCCTGGAGTCACCTCATCGTAGGTAAGCCTTAGAACAGTTTAGAGGCGTAGTGAACCCCCACATTTTAGAGGAGTGGGGTTCTTTATGGGCCTCTTCTGTCTAGAACACAGCACACAATAGCGCCTCATTAACCGTGGAATACAACGTCAATAGTAGAGCAAGCAGTAGCGAGGAAAACAGACAGCTGGGTGAATAGAACAGGGAAAGAAAGAAGAAATATTGGAAGGAAGGGTGTAAAGAAGGAAGCATGGATGAATGAGTGGGTGGAGGAATAAGTGTGGGAAAGGAGGAGTGAATGATAGCTCGACGAATAGGTGAAAGGATGGCCACTTAAAGGGATGGGTCGATGGATGAGTGAGTGAGTGAACGAATAGTTGCATGGACAGGTGAAAGGATGACAGAGTAAAAGGATGGATAGATGGATGGATGAACAGGTAAAACAATGGCGGAGTAAAGAGATTGATGGATAGTGGATGGACAGGTGAAAGGATGGCAAAGTGGATTGATGGATGGTAGAGGGGATGGATGGATGATAGATGGATGACAGGGTGGATGGCTGGCAGAGTGGATGAATGGATAGATAAATGGCATGATAGATGGATAGTGGAGTGGATGGGTGCAGTGATGGGAGAGTGGAATGGATGTTGACGGATGGATAGATGGATGACAGAATAGATGGATGGATTGACAAGTAGGTGGCTGAGTGGAGGGCAGCGTGATGGATGAATGGCAGAAAGGATGATGGCAGAGTGGATTGATGGATGGCAGAGTGGGTGTATTGATGGATGAATGGCAGAGAGGATGGATGGTTGGGTGGATGGATGGATGGCAGAGTGGATGGATGATGGATGGAAGAGTGGGTGGATGGATAGCAGAGTAGATGGATAGATGTATGGCTGGATGGCATATTAAATGGGGGATGGATTGCAATGTAGATGGGTGGATGAATGACTGAGTGGATGTATAGATGGATCGATGATGCATGATGGATGGCAGAGTGGATGGATGGATAGATAGCAAAGTTTATGGATTGATGGATGAATGGCAGAGGGGATAGATGGGTGGCAGAATGGATGGATGACAAAGTGGCCAGAGAGATGGCAGATTGGAAGGATGGATGGATGGATGGATGGATGGATGGATGGATGGATGGATGGATGGATGGATGGATGGATGGATGGATGATGGATAGATGGATCAATGAACGGACAGGCATGCAGATGGATCGATGTATGGATGGATGCCAGAGTTGATTTATGAAAGCCAGAGCGGATGAACAGGTGGCAGAGGTGATGGATTGATGGATGGATAAGCGGCAGATGCTTGGATGGCAGAGTGGATGGATGATAGATGGAAGAGTGGATGGATGGATGGCAGAGTGGATGGATAGATGCATGGATGGATGGCAGATTAAATGGGTGGATGGATAGCAGTGCAGATGGGTGGATGGATGACTGAGTGGATATATAGATGGATGGATGATGGATGGCAGAGTGGATGGAGAGCAAAGTTTATGGACTGATGGATGAATGGCAGAGGGGATAGATGGATGGCAGAATGGATGGATGTCAAAGTGGATAGATAGATGGCAGAGTGGAAGGATGGGTGGATAGATGGATGGATGGATGGATGGATGGATCAATGAACGGAAAGTCTTGCAGATGGATCGATGTATGGATGGATGGCAGAGTTGATTTATGAATGGCAGAGCGGATGAACAGTTGGATGGCAGAGGTGATGGATTGATTGATGGATAAGTCTCAGAGGGGATGGTTGGATGGCAGAGTGGATGAATGGATGAATGGATGGATGGCAGTGTGGGTGGATTAATGGATAAATTGCAATTTGGATGGATGGCAAAGTGGATGCATGTGTTGCAGAGTGGTTGGATGGATGACAGTGTGGATGGATGAATACAAAGTGGCTGGATGGATGGCAGAGTTGGTTGATGGATGGCAGAGTTGATAGATTAACGAATGCATGGCAGAGGGTATGAATGAATGACAGAGTGGATAGGTGGGTGGATGGCAGAATGGATGGATGATAGAGTGGATGGAGGGATGGCAGAGTGGATAGATGGATGGATGGATGGATGGATTGATGATGAATGGCAGGGTTGATGGATTGATGGATGAAGGACAGATGGGATTAATGGATGACTGGGTGGATATATAGATGGATGGATGATGGATGGATGGAAGGCAGAGTGCATTGATGGATGGCAGAGTACATGGATGGATGGCAGAGTTGATAGACTGATGATGAATGGCTCAGGGGATGGATGGATGGCAGAGTGGAGGGATGGATGGCAGAGTGGAGAGATGGATGGCAGAATGGATGGATGGCAGAGTGGAAAGATAGATGCAGAGTGGATGATGGATGGGCGGGTAGGTGAAAGGATGTCAGAGAGGATAAATAGAATGAGGCATGCGTGAGTGGCAGAGGTTATACATTGATGAATTAATGTGAGAGAGGATGGATGGATGATGTAGAGTGGATGGATGGAAGAGTAGATGGAAGGATGATGGATGCATGGCAGAGTGGATTAATGGATGGCAGAGTTGATCAGTGGATGTACGGATGGCAGAGCTGATGGACTGATGGATACGTGGCAGAGGGGATGAATGAATGGCAGAGTGGATGGGTTGATGGTGGCAAAGTGTATGGATGGAAGGATGGCAGATTGGATGCATAGCAGAGTGGATGAATGGTTTAATGGATAGACAGATGGCAGAGTGGATAGATGAATGAATGAAGGATGGCAGAGTGGATGAATGGATGGCAGAGGTGATGGATTAATGCATGAGTTACAGAGAGGATGGAAGGATGGGTGGATGGAAGAGTGGATGGATGTATGGAGGGTTGGGTGGATAGATTGATGGCAGAGTGGATGGATAGGTAGATGAATGGCTGAATTGATGGCTAAGTGTAGGGATGGGGATGGATGGCAGAGTGTTTAGCTGGATGGGAAGCAGTGTAGATGGAAGGATGGATGGATAGATGGATGGATGGATGGACTGCAGAGTAAATGGATGGCAAAATGAATGGTTGGCAGAGTGATAGGATGGATGTTAGAATGGATGGATGGATGACAGTGAGGATGGATGGTAGAGGGGGTGGATGAGTGGCAGAGTGGATAGATGTATGAATGATGTATGGCAGAGTGGATGGATTGATGGATGAATGGTAGAATGTATGGACGGATGGCAGAGTGGATGGATGGATGGCAGAGTAGGTGAAGGGATGGATGGATGGATGGATGGCAGAGTGGATGCTAAGTGTAGAAATGGATGGATAGCAGAGTGTCTGAATGGATGGATGGCTGTGTAGATGGATGGTTGGGTGACAGAGTGAATTAATGAAGGCAGAGGATGGATAGATGAAAGGGGGATGGATGGATGGCAGCGTGGATGAATTGTTGGATGATAAAATGGATGGATGGTAGAGTGGATGAATGAAGGGTTGGAGTGGGGAAAGTTTGAATGATGGGTAAATGAATCATGGATGACAGAATGTAAAGGTGAAATTGTGGCTATCAGCAGGTGAATGGAAAGGTGAAAGAATAAACGGATAGATGTATAGATGGAAGAGACAAGGAAGCTGTTCTAGGGAGAGTTTGGCTCACTTGCTTCGCTTGCTTTGTGGCATAAGTGCTTCGGTTCAAAGTGGGGGATAGTATAATTTTCTGGCTACTTCTTTGGAACTGGTCCATTTAGAATCACCATATCTCAAGGGTTTGGAGGTAAATTTGAGTAAGTAATACTCTAATTTTATACTAATAATTTTTAATAATATGTGATAATAGTTAATGTTATTCGGTAATGGTATAAACAGCAATGATGTGACACAAAACAATATACAATAATACAGAATCAAGTATACATCAAACAAATATATCATTTCTGACATGTTTTATTTATTTCACAGAAATATGCAAAAATGGACAATTAAATGTTTATGGAAGGTTGGAGCTTTTCAAAATGTAATTTTATTTCTAAAAGACGAAGCTAAGAACTATGTTTAATCAATCTTTTCTTTTTCGCTCCTAATGCATGCTCTCTAAACTGTCCAAATATGCCAATGCTTCAATTGAGGCCACCAGTCATCCATACTAGTTTCTGTGTGCTGTACTTGTGCTGCACCCACGAATCAAACTAAGGATGTCATCTAAATTGTTATCATTCATTTTCAAATTTCTTCATACTTACAGAGCACTTTAAAACTTTAAATTTTCAATGTTTCTTTTTTATACATATGTACATTAATAATCTGTAACATTGGGGGCCAGGTGTACGACCATTCACATTAGCGAGTTTTAATTTGCGGCGAATTGCGACTTGCAATCTGCGACTCGCTAAAGTGAATGTACAACAGTGTTTACGATTCCCAATGGGGATGCAAATTGCATGCCTCACCAATTATTCATGAGGCAAGTGCAATTTGAGACCCCATTGGGAATAGCTAGCACTCACAGGGATGGTGCTCTGCTGGGTCAGCAGACCACCATGTCTGTGACTGTTTTTTAAATAAGTACCAACAAGAAGAGAGATAGGGAGAGTTATGGAACACTCTTATTCCCCGGTTAAGTCTATATCAACAACAGAAGAGTGTTCTCAGGATGTTTGAGAAACAACAAACAGGAGCAGGAGAACAAAATGACTGGCCTCACTTGGATCAGTCAAGAAAGCCCTCACTCATCACCTAGTGGTGACATGCTTCATCATTGGGCCCCACTAAAGAGGCCGAGTGCCTCTTTAGTGTGCTTCGAAGCCAGAATTACTGCGGAGCAGGTTGTGTGAGTTCAGGCGTGCAGTGAAGGTAAATTATATTATGTGGTGACGGAATATAAAAATTTCTTAAGTGTATCAAAAGAATTATTTAATATTAGATCACTAAGACATACATTTAAAATTAAGTGTCGGAAAGTAGTCCACGATTAGTTGTGTGGTTATTTCCAAGGTTAGTTATTCATCAGTCAACATGTTTCTGCCTTGTAAACGGTGTAAAATTACCAGGCATTCATCAGGACTTGAAAAAGTGTATTAAACCCTGGCGGAATGGGCACGCTAAGGCCCACCCTTACCTAGGGACGTGAAGAGTGAATATAGTGAAAAAAGTGTGAATGAAAAAGGGGAAAGAGGATTTTCTTCCCAGTTACTCCTGGTTTAGGAGGCTTCAGCACCTTTGAAAATAAAGGGACATAGACATACAAATAAGACAAAACAAACAATTAGTGATAGGTCTTATTTACATCAGTAAATTCATGGTGCTCCATTCTTTGTGGGAGGACAATGGTGGTGTTATAACCTTATCTTTAACATCAACCTCAGTCCCTGGGTAGCTAACCACTAATCACTGGGATGTGTGGTGCGCTACATGTGAAGATAAAATTGTTGTGGTAGTGGGTTAAAAGAAATTCATGTTTCAATTATAGATCAATGGACCGAGTAGGCTGTGGTCCAGTCATTTAGTTGAAAATAAAATTAAAATGTCTCACTTATATGGTGTGTTCATGGTACACCATGGGTCACGGGAGGGGGGTGGAAGCGTAATTGGCACAACCTTGAGAAACAGAAAGAAAGTACGAGTCAGCATATAAACAGAGTGGTACTTAGCTTAGCGGTGTGCGGCCAGCATTGGAACCCATCCAAGTCCAAATCTTCACTTACGCCCTCGACGCTAGGCACCCTCTGTGTACCTGCAAAACCCTCAGACCGGACCCCGACGATCAGGGGCGAGGGCCGGCAGGATTGTTTAAGAGTGATTTCATGGTCGGAGCGGCTGTTTCCGGGGGCGCGGCAGTGTTGAAGGTAGGCACAACCCATCACAAATTGAATGCCCATTTCCCTTCCTGAAATGATCATTGTACATTTGAAAACTCTGTCTTTCATGAATATTCACAGTCCAAGGCAATGTCATATTTATATAGCTGTAAGCCTTCGGTTTATGCTTGTATACATTCTGTTATTGCTCCCTATGTAATCTCTTCTCATGCTGCACTTGACAATCCCAGATTCTCGGTGTGCTCTTCAATGCAATATTCGCTACTATAATTACTCCACCTGTTCATCCATTTTTACTCACAACGTACTCTACAATGGCACTGCATTTGTGATGGTCAAGCTCAATATAAAAAGCACTTTTTGTTTTCAGTGTATTAAGCACTTATGTTTTTATGCTGTATTGCACTTCGTATATGTCGTGACTACTCCAACTGTTGCATAGTCTGAAGTTGCCCAATGTATATTTCAGTAAATATCATGACCGTGTTGTCTTTGGACATAATGAATGCGAGATCTTTATGATGTTTATAGGTATGCTGGTTATGTTGTTTCTACCCATTGTGATCTGGTTGTTGCTGAGCTTCAGATTTAGCAAGTTACATATAGTGATCTTGCACAGGCTGCTTTAGGGCGGAGTGACCGGTGCAACTGCACCTGGCGCATACCTCGAGGGGGGCGCTGTGTTTAACAATGCCTTTTGTGCTGCAGAGTTCCTTGTTTTTCAGCAGTTTTCAGACAATAATTTAAATGTCAAGATGACTCTGGTGATTAATGTTACTGCTAAAAAAGAGACGGAAGTTTTGTCTGGTGGCAGTTTTAACTCATCCTTAAGTAGCACAGAGGAATAATGTACCTGCTGCAAAGAACTTGTGCCACGTGTATCACAGAACTGAGGGGCATATTATCAAGGGGGGCGATAGGCAATTTTTGCCGCTTTAGCGGCTGTTTTTGGCCGCTAAGTGCCGATAATACTATCGCCCAATTAGCAAGCTGTCGCTAACAGCAGTTAGCAACAGCTTGTAGGCGATAACGAGCGGTTTGGGGCCTGCTTTGCTTGTCAGCGATATTTATCGCTAATGACATGCAAAGGGGGCGTACCCAACCTGTTAGCGACTGAAAGCAGTCACTAACATCTCTATCGCCTTTTAGCAACACAGGCGTAGCGATGGAAATATTTGCGCTAAGCTCGAATATCTCCAAAAACTAACACCTGCTAAGACCAGTTCTTAGCATTATATCTAATGGGAGGTGAATATAATGGCTAAGACCCAGTTAGCGATAATGTGTGAATATCGCTGTATTCTCAGCGATATTCAAGGATTTTGCCGCTATCGCCGGGAATTTTATCGTTTTTGAGATAAACGTTGCTAATGGCACGTTATCTCAGCAATAAAATCCAGTGATGCGCGGCGATAAAAAAATTGCCACTAAATCTACTTAGCGATAAATATTGCTAATTGTTGATAATATGCCCCTTAGTGTGAGTGAACTATGAGTAGTTCTACAGAAAATTGAAATGTATATCAGAAAGGGGCTGTGAAGAGATGAGGGGGACTGTTGGAGGGTTGTATTGAGGGAATTCGTCTAGAAAGAAGCCATTGGAGGGTGCCAAAAAGATTGTTGCATCGGGTGCCACCAGTGCAAAAGCAGGACCTGATCATGCAAATGTAATTTGTGGAAAACCCGCCACATTTAATTTTGAAAACATTTCCTACCTAGTTTTTGAAGCTATTGTCGTGCATGATGCATGAAATCATTACTCCCGAAGACTGAAATCTCTCGCAAAACGTACACTGCATTTGATTTTATTTGTCTTTGCGTGTCATCTGCACATCTGGTGGCTCCTGTTCAGAGGTCCTCTTTATTGTAATTTGTATTGTCTTGCATTAAAGTGTTACGATGCTGTCTTCTGTGACGTTAAATGATTAATTAATGGTTATCATAGTCTGTTCATGGTTGTGGGTATCATTGGTGGGCACCTTTGAGAGCAAGGCATTTGGGCGTGTGCTCTTTGGTAATCGTGTTGCAGTGGTGGAGCACCTCTGTTGGGAATATTGGTGTTTTTGAACTGGACACTGCCTGACAATATCGTTTCTGGGGAGTCCTGCTGCTTCTTAGTGCACCACCGGGCAGCTATCTTCCTGTGTGCTTTTATCTGGATGAGAGTCTTTATTTTGAGATGTTATGGTACCATGATATTACTTTGTGTTGATTTTTTTGGTAATAATGTCATATTACTTCGTAGTGGCTAATGTTAATCTTACGTATTGCATTTTGCATCATGGCTCTGGCTGGCTGATCGGACCTGTGCTGCATGACCCTTGCTCTTTCCATACCTGGGAACACACTCGTCAATGACCAGCCAATGGGAACTCCCTCCTGTGCTCCCTGCTGTCTATTGGGGCCACAACAGTGGACTCAAGACTAGGCCCATCTTTATACTTCTTCCACGAAAGATCTCTATCATGATGTCCATTATGAGGCTTTGCTGACTTAAGATGCTTGGATTAAGGCGAGTGATGAGCAGTCTTGTGTGAGTAAGTGGTTGGTGGATGTTATGTTATGTTATAACAATTTATATAGTGCTCTAATACCCATAGGTGTGTCGGCGCCTACGGTTCACATACTGTGTTAGAGAAATGTTTAAAAAGCCATGTCTTGAGGTGTTTCCTAAAGTAAAACAGGGATGACCCAAAGACATCAATAAGCCTATTGGACGTGAAGGATGGGTGTGGTGGCATAGTGTGTGAGGGTTTGGTGGCAGCAGAACTGGAAAGGAACTTGGAAGTGTTATCTGTTATAATAATTATCATGGTTTAGGACATATTTTGGAAATTATTGTTATCTTGAAGGTACTTGTGTGGTTCAATTAGAAGTATTTTGGTGAAATGAATTTTAACTAGAAAATTAAATAAGCCTTTCTGTCGACTTAATGAGTTTTTGTAGGCATTAATGGGTTTAATATTATTAGAAGGCAACTTTCCCAGGCCAATAAATGAGGTTTCTTAGGCAATTAATAAAGTATTTCTGATGCAATAATATGGCTTTTGTTAAATCAATTAACTAACCCTACTGCATGTAATAGGCTTATCCCGCTTCTATAATAATCGCCTGACTTTTCTTTCAAGAGTCATTTCTGCTGCTAAAAGTGGAATTTGAAAATACTACATCGGAAACCTCACAGTCATAAAAAAAATCCACTCAGATCTCTTTCCTGCCTATTTGAGGCGCAAGTTATTCTTTTTCTTTGCAGGCTGTTGTTTGCTCCCTGTCATTTCGAAGCTCTGATTGTTCAGCAAACGTTTAGTAATGCTAATGGTAGTGCTGTATTTGATTTGCTGCTGTATGGACGTTGAATATACTTGGCACATGATTAACTTTGATGACCTAACTTCTTGTCAGTAAGTTTCGTTTAATTGAGCAGTAACAATCTTTCGTGCTAGATCATAACCATTTAGTCATTTGAAAAAGTACTTCAAATAATATATAATATAGCCGTTTTAACATCTTAAATTCCCCAACATATTTTATAGAAATATACTACCACAATGCCTAAAAGAATGGTCATAATTTGTTATTTTATTAAAGATGCATACATTTCATGAAAAGCATTAAGAAGATGATTTTGAGATGCTCAATGAGTGTTAAAAGATTCAAAGTCTCTTCTCAAAGGATTGAGAATGTTGTTTGTAATCATTATGAGCTTCACAAATGGTGAATCTAGTAAAGGTAAACAAGCATTGGTAAAACCAATTGGTCACTGCTCTTTGTGGCTTAGCTATTGACTTTGACAATGCTTTTTATTGCCACTTGCATGAGAACACATAAATTATTGTCAGACCTGACTACCTTGGCATGTTTTCCCTCAAACGTTCACGTTCACTTCTTCTGTTTTGCTTAGTGGCTTTATCATTCTGCACACTTTACCACTGCTAAAAAGTGCTTGTGCTCACTCTTAAAAACATGGAAAAATTGGCTTACAACCAATTGGCATATTTAATTTACTTGTAAGTCACTAGCAAAGTGGTATAACATTTTCCCAGGACTGTTAAATTAAATGCTTCTAGTGGGCCTCGAGAACTTATTGTGCCGCCCACTTAAGTAGCCCTTTAAAACTAGTATCAGGCCTGCCAATGCGTCTTGTGAGTGCAGTTTTAAACTGCCATTTCAACCGTGCAAAGTAAACCTTTAGGTAGGCCTAAACCATCCTTTTTAATACACATAAGTCACTCCCAGGGTAGGCCCTAAACAGCACAGAGGGCAGGATGTGCTGAATTTTAAAAAGTTGGTCAAGTAGTTTTAACTTTTACATGTCCAGATTGTGAAAAACTCCCAGATTATTTTTTTCACTATTACAAGGCCTACCTCTACTGTAGGATAACCTTATTACATTTAATAAGGGATAACCTTTGTTTAGGTTCAAGTAGGAATGTCATGTTTAGTGTCTGAGGAATTGTGAATTAAAAACCTCTTTTATTGTAAAGTCATATTTTAAGATACAGTTGAAAAGGCCACTGTTAGCAAGTTGGAATTTTATTTCCCTAACCATTTGGTGCCTGCAGCCTGTTTCCTGGGTCACATGACTAGGCATCAATGGAAGTTGACCTTTGTGTATTCCTCCGAGACAACATCACAATAGAGGGTCTAGCTATTGGGGGATGGACCCGCTGTGGCCCGTGCCGAGGGAATCCCCTTTGTAGGGATTCCCCCCTCCTTGTGGCCTTCCTTGCGGGTGCCCACCCCGCTTATTTGGTTATTTTTGGTGTACAGGTGCCCACCTTGCATCTTAGTTTTTAATGGTAAATTAGTTTGGGTGCCTACCCCGCTTATGTGAGCCCTAGCAGGTGCCCACCCCGCATCCTAACTTCCTTCCTACACCGAGGGAGCCTACCCCTCACTTTCCTCGCGAGATTGCCGCTGTTGCTGCCCAGCCGTGGCCGCCCGAAAGTCAGGCAAGCCTTGCCTGCGATGTGGACAGGGCCTGAGGCTGGGCCGGCGGAAGCAGCATGAGCGCTGTGGGGCTCCAATTATCTGGGGGGAATCCCCGGAAAATGAGCCTCTTGGGCTCCCTATTATAAATACCGGTCCCAAGATGGGGGACCGGGTGAAGAGGGGCGCTGCCTCCTTGAAGAAGAGTCCTGCGATGGCAGCCCCCCAAAAGGAGAAGTCCCCTGCGCCGGAGCCTGGTGAGCTAAGGCTGGGCAGGGGACATTGCAGCATTTCACTGCCGCTGCTCGGAGGGAGTAGGTTTCGTTTTCAGTGCCCGTATGAGGCACAGTGTCAGAGCAGCCCCGTGTGTTCAGTGGGGCGCTCCAACGATGGGGCATTATTTGTATTAAACAGTCCCATGAGGTCCTAGTGAGGGCACTGTGTCTTTTCCTGAGCAGCCCCGTCCTGCAGCGGGCCGCTCCAAAGTGGCCATGGACATTTAAAAGGGGTCAGAGTGGCCTGTGTCTTTCCCCTGTGAGGTGCCTCAGTGTTGGGGCAAGTTCTTCTGTGTTAGCGGCTCATAGCTATTACAAGAGCCCGTGTGCTCCATGGCGACATGCTTCTTTCTATAGCCAGGTGGCGCCAACGTGGGGCATAATTGTTTAAGGGCCACTGAGGGCCCCCTGTCTCCTTTTGCATTTGATTATCTACAGCTGCGCAGCTATTCGTGCCAGCTGCACCGTTTAAGCGCAATTCTTGAGAGAGTCCCTTGAGAGGGACAGAAGTGGCACAGAGGTGCCAGGCCTTCTCCAGTGCCAGCTGCTATGTTTAGGCCTTCCTTTGAGATTCCCAGCAGCCAAGCAAGTAGTGGGCTGCTGCTACGTTTAGGTTTGCGCAGTGGCGCAGCCTTGACCCTCGCTGCCTAGGCAACAGCCCTGACTTTGTGGACATAGGGCATTTGAGCCCCTTTTCTGAGATGGCCAGTTGGCCGGGGGGATTGTTACATTTATAGGGCGCCAAGGAAATGTACTATGTGTAGTATGTTTTATGCACCCTATTTGATACATCTAAATATGGTTTATGATTATGAGGTTGTTTTGCGTATTATGGGTTGTGTTAGTCAGATTATACTTCACTGTTTGATTTAAACCCTAATGTGAGTTATACTTAAGAGGTTAGGGTCTAATGTATTTTGACTTGTGTGATACTGTGGATAATGAAGCTTATGT
This sequence comes from Lissotriton vulgaris, assembly GCF_964263255.1. Classification (NCBI taxonomy): domain Eukaryota; kingdom Metazoa; phylum Chordata; class Amphibia; order Caudata; family Salamandridae; genus Lissotriton; species Lissotriton vulgaris. The sequence continues at coordinate 416,185,850 of NC_141685.1, read as the reverse complement.
CACAGACTGATGCAAAGTACAGTGATTACCAGTGTTTACTGGTTGTACGTTTTATGATCTGATTTATTTTTACTAAGTTCACCTTGTGATTGTTTTGACAGTGGTCCAAGTGGCTCTGTTGGTGTATATAGTCCCTTGTAAATATTGCCCAGTGACATTTGGCACAGTGTACAGTATGTGTTTACTATTCTAATGTGTTTTGAGAATACAAAGGCTATTTTTGATATAACCTTGTGTGGAGTTCCTTTTGTAGTGTGCCTGGGATGTTTTTGCTGTTGGGTGCATGCGCAAATGCTTTACACATTGCCTCCGGGATCAGCTTGACTGCTTGTGCCAAGCTACCAAGGGGGTGATCAGGGGTTACCTTTGACATGTAACTCCCTTAACCTGACTAGAGTGGTGGTCTCTGCCTGGCTTTGGCGCAAGCCTTAACCAACCAGAGATCCCATTTCTAACATATACACATACATATATATAAATGCAGGTTTTTTAACTATTGTATATATATTTATTTATTTATATATTTATAACATCCAAGATCTAGGAGATATATCAAATATCCCTTAGATGCTCTATGGTATTTATACCGTGATGAATTGTACTGTATTGCGAATTTTGCACAAGACCATATGTAAATTTTGCTTAGATGTGTACATATTTTATCTAGGGGTATCCATTGTGGTATTTATACCGAAATATTAATTTGCATAATTTGCACATTTACAAATGCGGATTTGCACAAGAAAATAAGAAAAGCAAATATTTAAATGTATAATGCAATATGGTACATGCAAATGAATTACAGCTTGTCAACGAGCCAGATAATGTAAAAAATGGCAGCAGTACAGCGTTATTTGCACAACTTTGTAAAAAGGAGCACTGTCACTTTAAAATTGCATCACAAAAAAGAAAGAAAAAAATGTGAATGTTGGTATATAAGAAACCAGGTGACCATATACTGTGTCATGTGATCAAGGTACGTCAGTACCGAAACGTGTAATGGCCGACTGAGGAACAGCTTAATAAACCAACTAACTTTTACACTTACTTGGGTCTGTGCTCCACGTTTCTTTTCGAGAGGAGAGAGTGCCTGCATCCTGCTTGTGGAGTGGAGTGGCAGAGATATATAAATGCATATGCATATATATGCATATATATATATATGTGCACATGTGTGCATGTAGAGAGAGGTAGAGAGGAAGAGGTGTAGAGGAAGAGGTGTAGAGATAGAGGTGTAGAAGTAGAGAGGTAAAGGTAGAGAGGTAGAGAGTAGTAGAGAGAGAGGTAGAAAGAGGTAGAGAGAGGTAGAGAGTAGAGGATGAGTGATAGATAGTAGAGAGTGAGTAGTAGAGAGTCATAGAGAGAGTAGCAGAGAGTGAGTAGTAGAGAGTACTAGAGTGAGTAGTAGAGAGTGAGTAGTAGAGAGTGAGTAGTAGAGAGTGAGTAGTAGAGAGTAGTAGAGTGAGTAGTAGAGAGTAGTCAAGTTATAAACATCTTTGTTCGATTCATAGAATCATAAAAGAACAAAAAACATTACTTTTGTTACATAAAACTAAGTTAAAACATTAATCCTCTAAAATGTTAAAATACAATATATGGGTTTGCTAGTCTTTACTATTAGCGCAATTATATGAGTGTTTACTAAAGGGCAATACACAGAAAACATTTTCATCAAGGTTAGCTTGCAATACATAATTAGGATAATAAAATGATTTAGTGGCACTAGTACAATTGAGCAGTTAAAACTTCAACCCTTTTTTCACTTATCATAAAATCAATGGCCGATAAGAATCTACTTTCACTAGAAAAAGCCAAGATGGCGGTTGATTAAGATCTGAGTCACTCACCTCCACACCGCTCCGGAGCTCCAAGTGTCCTTGCGAAGTCAGATCGAAGAAGCGTGCGGGCCGAAAACCTGCTGCTGGCCGGGGCAAGGATCACGCTGGGAGACACTCGCCTGTCATTATTTACTTTCCTTATGATGATTTTATAGTCCTTTCCATATCTAATGTATACTTCTCTCATGGGTTTATGCCGGGCATGATTGGTGTACATGGAAGGACGGGAGTGAAGGAGGGGCGTGGAGTGTGGGTGAGGTTGGTTCAGACGCTATCACACAAGCTCAGGATTGAGCTTGGCGGCTTAAAAAGTGGTGGAGTGTGGGGGGGTCTGGGGGGGAGGGAGGGAAGACCAAGGGAGGAAAAACACAAACACAAGATGGGTAACAGTAGGGGGTGGAATGGGAAAAAAGAATTAGAATAGTAAAGAGAGGGTAGAAAAGAAGAGTAGGTGTCAAGAATACGCTTATAGTAAGTGTACGAAGAAAGATCAAGCAACAGGATGGCTAGGCTAAAAATTGTAACAATGAATATATGTGGTCTGAACGACATAAAGAAAGGACAGAAGGTAGCTATGGGATTGCAAGCAATGGAGGCTAATATAGTTTGCTTACAGGAGACACACAGCGCCTTGAGACCCTCTGGGTAAGTAGTGCGCTATATAAATGCAATGATTGATTGATTGATTGATTATAGAGGTGGGGCAACAGTATCTATTAAAGACATTAGGGTATCAACTTATAATCGCCTCTACTCAGGACACTAGAACTAAAGGGGTGGCTATTCTAGCGAAAGGGGGGGCTTCAATTTACAAGATCAATATCTGACAAATATGGAAGATGGGCCATTACAGAATGCCAATTTAATAACGGGGGAAACAAGATGACTTTATGCACGGTATATGGAAAGGTGGGAGACGATCCAGATGTCCTGCTAAGTATTACTAATGAATTGTTACACTGGCCTTTACCCCTAATTGTCTGTGGGGACCTTAACTTACATTTACCAAGGGATTGGTCAATGGACCCCACATTTAAATATTAAGGGAGGAAACCTAGGGTCTTTAGGCCACTTAAGGAGCTATGCGTGTTAGATGGGTTGATTGATAGTTGGCAATCGAATCACCCCGGAGATCATGGATTTACATATTTCTCCCATCCACATTCACGTCATGTGCGACTCGATTATATGCTCATCTCTAATTCTCTGAAGGATATATTCACTGTAAGTAAGCTTACAAGGGTATTATCAGATCATAACCCCTTAGAACTAAAAGTAGTATGCAATAGAAGTAACCCCATAATGAGGGCCTGGACAATTGAAAGGGCTTTAAAAAAAAAAGAAAATTACTGTAATCATAGGAGAGATTGGATTACAACATTCTTAGCCATAAATGTGGGTAGTGCCCTGATCGAGGTAGTCTGTGACGCAATGAAGGCAGGTATCAGAGGAGAAACACTTCAGTTTTCAGTCAGGACCAATCGAGAATGAAAAGCACAATTAGCTATACTACAGCAGAACCTGAGCAAGGCAGAAGCAGACCTAAGCAATGCTACACAAAGCGGTCAGATAACGGACGAACTGGCGCGGTTAGCCGTTGCTAGAAACCTTGTATCAGAGAACTTTACAGAGAAAGCAATTACTAAATCTACAATTTATAAGGAAAAATCATATGAGCTTAGTGAACAAGTTTGGCACCAGCTAGCAGTTCGCACAAGAGAGGAGATGACAGATAAAACTATAAAGTGCATTAAATATCTAGATGGTGGACTGAGAACAGAAGCATCTGAAATTAGGACATCATTTAAGCGATTTTATCAAGAACTATATAAAGAGCCAGACAGAGACCAGGTGAACCCTGAGAAATACCTAGATCAATGCGAGGTCAGCTGTCTGGATGAAGAAGATCAAGATAGCCTAGATAAACCCCCTGGCTGGGATGAAATTCTGCTTTCCCTGAATTCATTGGCAAATGGCAAAGCAGCAGGGGTGGATGGGATACCAACCGAGTTTTTTGTGAAGATCAGCTTAAAATAGGTATGTTAGAACTATTCAGATTTATATTCCGGGCGTGAATCCACCTCCTTCTTGGTCAGACGCGAAAATCATGGTTTTCCTGAACAAAAACAAGGACCCTAAAGAAATGGGCTCTTACCGCCCCATAACATTGATAAACGAGGACTCCAAAATTTCCTCTAAATTCCTGGCTGCACGATTAGCGCCAATTATTCATAAAATTGTGTCAACTCGCAACATGGTTTTATCCCAGGGAGGTCAACAATGGATCACCTACAAAGAGTGATTTCACTGTTTGAATACACAGAACAAACAGGAGACCCTATTGCACTTATTCTACTTGACGCAGAAAAGGCGTTCGATAGGGTCTCCTGGAAGTTTTTATGGGTAGCTATGATGAGGTGCGGAATTACTAAGGGATTCATTAAAGCCACACAAGGACTATATGTTGGCCCCGGTGCTAGCGTCATGATTAACAGGACTTTGTCAGAGAAATTAACAATTACTAGGGGAACAAGACAGGGGTGCCCCTGCTCACCTCCCTTATTTACTGTTTATATTGATGCATTCATCCGTAAACTTGAAAATCACCCCTCAGTGCATCCTATTCAGGTATTTAACTACGACACAAAAGTTTTAGCATATGCTGACGATATCGCATTGGTCACCAGTGATCCCAAGAAGGCTATGGAGGTGATTGAAGAGGAGGCCCAGAGATTCGGAAGTGTATCAGGATATAAACTGAACTCATGGAAAACCCAGATTGTCATCAATGGTAAAATCAGGATATGGGATAACAGGGTAACAGATCATGCAGTGTACCTTGGTGTAAATATAAGCGCAAAGGTAGATAACATCAGTATAAACCTCGATCCACTGATCAAACGCACTAGAAAAGAACTGACCAGACTGGATAATCTGCATCTCATCATCGGCGGCAGATGCAATGTAATTAAAATGCTTTTTCTGAACAGGTTTCTGTACTTTTTTCGAGCAATATGTCTGGAGTTTTCTCCCCAGCACTTTAAAACCATAGAGACTATGTTCTCTAGATTTATTTGCGGTTATAAGAGACCTCGCCGTGCACTTAAATGGATCACGCTGCCCAAAGAAAGAGGGGGACGAGCTATGCCCAACTTTAAGCTATACTATTGGGCGGCGGTGGCTAAATATTGTGTGACTCTTATATCCAAAGAACATAGCGACCACCTTATTCCAACACCGTGCTATGTGTTTGGCTATACATCCATTTATTCCCTATATTGGCATAACCGTTCAAGTGCGATTTTCAGAAAAGTCATCTCTGGCCTCACACGAACAGAGCCCCATTCCAGCATAGCTCTCTGCCACTTCCTTTGCGACCAATTAGTGCAATGACAGGGCAGGAGCCACTATCTGATATTCCTAGATTAACACTCCGAGTTCTTCAACAAGATAAAAACTCAGCAAACCTGGAAATCCCCGCTTGCTGTGTTTTGATTAGTAATGGAACTCTAATGAGCAACTGATAACTATCACTTCCTAGTGACATCTTTAATTGACGTCTTATGTCCAGCAAACTTGCGTCAAACCCGGCACCTGTCAGGTATAAATATTACCAACGTTGCCTTAAGCAATAGCTCGTTGCTCGTTCCCTGTTGTTAGCTGTCTGCACGACCCCGTGTTGGTGACTCTAGCACTCTGTCGCTGCAGCCTGCTGTCCCTTGGTGGTGAAGCTGCTGATACCATTATCGCTGCTAAAGCGCGAACGATGGTGCAGTACGCTTAGGAGCTGAACAGCCGTCCCTCTGTGAAGACATCCAGCAGATTCCAGCTGCCCGCGGACGCTGTCCCCCCTCCTCCTCGACGCGCTGAAGAAGAGCCGCTGCCTTTCTCGTGCAGAGAAATCCAGCTCTGGCGTTTCCGGTCTGCCCTCGCGGGTGACTGGGATATCGAGAGTGACCCCTGAAGGAGATACCAATCCTCCATCATTCTATTCAGAGGTATGGTGTTGACTAAACCCTTAGACGAGAATTCTTGAAACAAACCTTGGCAAAACCAACTTAACTTAAAGCTACTTACTTACTCCCCTTCCACGTGTTAGGCTTAGGTCAGGCACACTGGGGTAGGCTTAGTTAGAAGCACCAGTTGAGTATGTTAGCCTAATGTATATATGACTGTATATAGGTTTTATTACTTTTAAACCATTGTATGGCTAAGAAACCATATCAATGCTTTTACAGTTCTATTTCGCAATCCTTATCTTACTGTACGTACTTTTTATCATAACAAGTCTTGCAATTGTGGCAATACATTTCTCTTGTACGAGAAGAAAGACTGTTCAATAAATGTTAACCCTTTATTGACAAACGCCCGTCTCTCTATTCTCTACATCTCGTGAAAGTAAACTGCACTAGACTGACTGAGTGAAGTACATGTCTATTGTTTCACACGACTCTAGAGATTGACTCTTGATCTGAGGAGCAAAGTTGTCATGTTGCACGGTTGTTGGAAAGCTGAATCCCTTCTTGTCTGTGCCAGGGAAGCTGATCACTTCCCATGCAGAGAAGAAAGTTTCCAGTGACCTCTGAGCTAGTTGGTAACACAACCCAATTAAGTTTAGCATAGTCAGTGGAGGCCTGGAATATCTGCAGTTCCACGTCGATACTACTGTTTATGTTATTCCAATGCGCAGGGCCTAGTGGGAAACTAGGAACTACACTACATGGCGCCCAACGTTTGGTAAGGCGATAAACTAACGCAAGACCAGTAGAGTAACTCAGTCGTGCATATTTCACACAGACCCCTTTCTCCCGTAAATACTCCAATAGACGTCTGGAGTGGGTGAAAGGTTAAAATCCGCCCGACCTTAGTAGGAAGAGATTCCTATGTAAAGCTCTGGTTTATTCAACGTTGAAGGATACAGTGTTCCAAAATATTGTGCACCTAATCTTTGTCTCCTTGGAGACCTACTCTGCAAACCTTGCATTTTTACAATGCCAGAGAATAACGGAACCTCTGGGGCCGCAGTAGATGCGACTCAGCAAGGTCCCGAATACACAGACCCGGATGCTATTATCATCCCGGCACACTTAAGAAGATCTATAACGTTAAAACTTATAGAAAACGGACTGACACCTCAAGGTGGTACAGTAATTTTCGTGATAGAGGCTCACGAGTATCGGCAGACAGAGGTATTCTATTCATGGATAAACTTTCCAGCGGTAAACGCTAGAACAAAAGAGTTTCACTATTACAAAATAGAGAAACCTCCGGAAGAGTACGCTCCTTTCGAGGAGATTGAAATTCCACTTAAATTTCAAGAGCACTTGCTCTGGTTTAATGGCGCCCTAAAACACAATGATCACATTACCAGTCTCGGTCCACTAGGTAGACCAGGAGCCATGTGGCTGGTTCTAGCCAGCTACACACCACATCCTGACATTGTAAGAATGTCAAGAGAAGAGCTGTTAGTACAGCTAAACACATTAATAAAAATACATAGGCAATTAGTCCAATGTAATGCGGACTGCAACAGTCCAGCCAGCTGTTAATACACCACAGCTGACCCCTCATCAGGGGAACACAAATAAAATTACACCACAGAACATACAGTCATGTCTTGGTAAAACACCCGTAAAACGGGAACAAATTCCTTTCTGGTTAGCACAGAAAATCACTCAAATAGAGGCAGTATTTCCTGATACTACCCCTATAGAGAAACACAGAATCTTGACCATCTGCCTTCCTATGGGAATCGCACCACACGTGGAGGACTGCGACACTTGGGGTACAGTCTTTGCTTCCATTTACACAAAAACACACGGTGTTCCGTCTATGGCGGTAATACCAGAAGTGCTAAAACAGATTCAAAATGAATTCGGTCCAGAGCCCGCTTTAAATCTAAGGTATGAAATTACTGAAAGACTTCAAGCAGGTCTCGGCTATATTATTAGCCAATATAAGAGGAGAAGCAGCATCTGTGGCGATCCGCCAGAAGTTGAGGGAAACAGATATAAAAGATCCTGTTGAGCTTGCAAAAATCATAGAAAAATGCTATGAAGAATTAGGTAGAGACAGCTTGGGTGGGAAACCAGTAAAGCCCCAACTGCTCGAAAATCCTGAAAAATTATTTATTAAAAATAATTTAAACACTCCTAAAAAGAGCTGGGATGTAAATAAACAATCCACTCCCAAGGAAAAAGTTTTCCAGCCCAGAGGAAGGTCTCCTCGACGGAGGGAAAGAACTCCGACTCGAGACCGCCAGTCTCCCCAGAGGGAGCCCTCTGAGAAAAGATATAACCTTAGAAATAGGGATAATCTGAAGAAACCTGATAGATATCAAAGTATTGATACACGTCCCTCTCGATCTTTTCCACAGAATTCGGAAAGAAGAGGACGGTCAGACCCAGGAGAGCACACCAAGTCCAAAGACAAGGAACCTGCTCAAAATAAGAAATCTCAATTTCAGAAAAAGAAGGTAGCCAGTATTAGAGTAATCAACCATGCCGAGAATACTGAGGACACAGTTGAAAAACGGGGAGTGGGCATTGACAATGTTGGACAGTGCAGCAGAAATCAGTATAGCGCGCAAGATCTTGATGAGTCATCTGGAGACAGTGGACACGAATGAATACATTCAGGTTGAAACTGCCGACACCAGACTTAGCGAGCCCCATAAAATATACGAAATAACATTGCGTATAGAGGGTGATAAGACTAGGAAAATTAAGGGTCTATTTTGGGATAAGCTCTCATAAGGCTATGATATTCTGTTAGCTGAAAAAGATTGGCCCCCGGAGTTTGTCAGGGAGTGCCCTCGTGGCGAAGAAGTGATTATGCCTGCCTTCTCAAATCACATTCCGATTCACAAAAAATATACATATGCAAGGAAATGGGCAGTAGCCTAGGCACCTGCATTGTATAAAAATCATGTAGGATGGGATGAGGACTCTCCTCCTCACAAAATCCAGTTAAAAAGTGAACCAACTGCCCAACGGCAGTATCCCATAAAGCAAGAAGCTAAAAAACAGGTCAGGGAGATCTTAGATCAACTTGAGTACCAGGGGGTGATTGAAACATGCACCTCTCAAATGAACAATCCTTTGTTTCCTGTCTCCAAGCCAGACAATTCATATCGTCTAGTTTTGGACTACAGACACCTTAATACATGTTGCAAAACTTTCGCAGTACAAAACTCGCATAGTGCAGCCCTAATGAATAATATAGTTAGGAAAAAATACAAAACGACATTAGACATATCTAATGGTTTCTTTTGTCAAAACATTGCACCGGAAAGCAGATATTTGACCTCTTTCTCCGCATTTGGGTCGCAGAAAAAATTCTGTCGACTCCCACAGGGGTTCAAGAACAGCCCAGGACTATTCTCAGCTAGGGTAACAGAGTTACTACAAATCTATGATGATGAGGCATTATCTTACGTAGATGATATCTATCTCACAGACGACGACTTGGATACTCACTTGAAAAGAGTGAACACCATTATACTTGGGTTCGCAGCAGAGGGTTACAAATTCAACTTTAAAAAGTCTCGAATTGCCCATCTGACAGTACTGTTTTTAGGGTACGAATTATCAAGTGAAGGGAAGAACCTAGCGGACAACTTCTTAGAGAAGTGCGCTGTACTCCAAGCTCCAAAAACGCTGAAGAATTTACAATCCATTCTAGGTTTTCTGATTTCGGAAGAACTTACATTCTAAATTACGCAGAGAGGGTTAAACCTCTCTACGAACTAATTAACCCTGATTTTAAACAAATCAATTGGACTCAAAAACACACAGAAATTTTGAGATCACTGCAAACAGACATGTTAGCAAAAACAAAATTAGATACACGTGACAACACACGTGATCTAGTAATCCGAGTCATCCCAGGAAGATGCGGATTCACATACCTAACCTCTAATGAGGGAGAAAAGGTACCAATTTCAATTAAATCTCACTTGTACACACAAGCAGAAAAAACATTCAGTCACACAGAAAGAACTGTGAAAGCAGTGCAAATCGCATTAGCAAATGAGCGAGAACTAGCACACGGCAAACGGATTAATATCCTTACAGCGGAATCCGCCTTCGAGGCGCTATTCAGCCCAGTAAATCTGCCTACAGTGTCACTGGATCCGAAATGGATACAGTGCATAGATTCTCTAGGAGCGGAAGACGTGAAATACTATTTCGCCCCGCAATTTGAAGAACTGAATGATTTAGAATATGAAGAAGAATATCCTCTGCCAATCGAAATTCTGCCTCTCCCACAATATGCCTGTATAATCTATACAGATAGCTTTGTACAGCATTTCAACGTAGAGAGAAAATCCTACGATGCAGCATGTGCGATCATTAAAGGTCGTTGGCTGTGCGGTAAATTCAGACCGAAAGTAACAAAAACTGAATCTGTAAGAAACTGTTCGGTTCAGAGAACTGAAATCAGATCTTTAAAGATGGCGCTCGAAAATGCAGAACGTGAATTCCCGACACTTATCGTGTGCGATTCTAATTTTTGCGTCAACTCTTACAACAATAAACTGCAGAGTTGGATCGAAAACGACTACAAAGATGACACAGGTGCCACAATAAAGCATAAATTGCTCTGGAACGAGGTAGCTCTTTTAAGTAAAGAACTACAAAAGACTCACGTGATTCACGCACAGAGTCTTCAACGTGATGGCGTTCACGTTGCAGGGAATTCATTGGCTAAAACAGCCACAGCGGAAGCAACTAACCCGGCTTCCGTAGCCACAAAAAAGAGTACAGATAAATACATAGACGGGGAAACCATTCTGGCAGTAAAAACGACAGTAAAAGGCGACTGTGCAGCACTACCCGTGAACTATCCACTCAATTATGCATACATAATCGATGCAAACTCCGTTCCTTTTGCTCGAATCCCTGGAGTGGGGGACAGAGTAATTCCAAACAGGAGCAGGAGGGGCTTCCTCTTACTGGAAGCACACATGGGGTTGGGTCTGAGACACCAAACAATCAAAGCCTCTCTGAAAGAATTACAATCAGAGTACTGGTGGCCAGGAATGAGTATAGATATTCAATGTTTTGCTCAAAATTGTGAAGACTGCAACAGAGATCGCAGTAATGAACAGGCCAGTGTAGTTTCAGGATCCCTTCTAGACAGCATAAGGCGGTCTATCTGCGCAATCAAAGAAGAGAAGCGCGTCCCAGTGTACACCATTAAGACTAAAAGCACTTAAATAATGAGGCCTCCAGCGCTCGGCTGACGCTAGAACGGTTATAAAAGATTTGCGAGTCTTTATCGGCACATACGCAATTACCACGTTCCATTCTGACCAGGGTCCTGCTTTCAGCTCTCGAGCTTATAAGGAGGCCATGGCTAGCATGGGAATTGGGTTGCGGTATTCTTGTCCGTCGCACCCCGAAGGGAACAGTGTGGTAGAAAGAAAAAACCGAGACATAAAGCGATCTATAACAGCGAAGGTATTAGGTTCAGGCGCTGGGTGGGTCAAACATTTAATAAGTGTCCAGACTAGTCTTAATAACATGCCAAGAAATTCTCTAAAAGGTTTCAGCCCATACGAACTATTGTTCGGAATTAGAATGCGTATTCAGGACCTCGATAGTCAGATGTCAGTGGTACAAGAAGAAACAACGCACTTTGATGTAAAGGATCGTTTGGCTGTTTTACAGGAACTGAACGAAACAAGAAAATCTTTAAGCAACATAAAGTTAAAGCAACAGCCAAGTACCACTGACGAGGCACCACCAGCAACAGCCCCAGCAAGGCCTGTCTGGATTCCAAAGATTGGGGATCTAGTCAGAGAAAAGATCGCGGTGAAGAAGGAATTTGGGCCTTCTTACAGAAAAGCAGTACCTGTCTTGGCAGTCACCGGAACAAGATCAGTTGTGCTACCGCCCCTTGCTGGTAAAAAGGAGAACAGAGTCGTGTCCATCGATCTGGTAAAACCACAAGCATGTGGCCTATAATCAACAGTAGGCCCAGTGGACTCCCAAGAAACAACAGAATACCCAAACTTGCAACAATCCAAGAGGTTCAAACTGAAAGACTCATCACATTCGATCAGCCTGCAGTGCACAATGAAGGACTATGCAATAATTCCATGGAACTCGTGCCTCTTGAGACACAGATTGAAACAGTTCGTCAAGGAACAACACCAATCTACAATGATGTGGCATCAGAAAGTGCTACCGAAAGACAGATTGAAAGAACAATCCCATCAATTGACAGAACTGCCTCTGGTTATTTCATCAACTTCGACAACTTCTCTGAAGATCAAAACGACCCCGAAGTGATGCCAGAAACAAAAAAGACTTTTAAAGAAAAAGCAACAGAACTCTTTCATCAACTAAAAGAAATCTACCTTGTTTCCCCTTGGCTAGAATTCTGGTTCGGTCTAGGTGTATTTTTCCTCCTGCTTTGGCTCATCATGGTACTATGTTTGGGAAAATTCATTGAAGGAAAATATATTACAATGGACACAGCAAGTCAGAACATCAACCTAGTCCTGAAACCACACAGATCATCCCACGTGAAGAAAAGAGAACTGTCAACAGTAAATGTCACAGCAATTCCAATACCTGGTGGGGTAGTATGGGAGAAAACAGACTATGAGATATATGGTCCGGTCGAAATCCTGAAGTATCCTCATCAACTAAAGGTTTCCTTAAGTGACTTTGTAAAACCAAGTACATTCTCTGATGATTGGGACTTTAACAGTATTAATGACATGATGTCTGATTTAGTAATGTCAGCTAGATTCACAGATCATGATTATTTACAAGGTTCATCTAGTTATGAGCAGTTATTCTGTTACACCCACTATGGGGATCATTACTTGCATAAATCTGCACAGCCTAGAAATGTTTTTATGTATAATCAATGGGAACACTGTTCTACACCACCTAAAAGCAGTTCTAAAGCATTTTTTGAGAAATTCAAATACTTCTCAGGGTTTAACACCAGTGATGCAGAAACGTTTTATTACAAACTTAGATAAAACAGGAATGAAAACAATGCTGACAAATTCTAAATTGATATATTCAGAAGCATTTTATGACAAAATGATGACATTTGGTTTTGATTATTGGAAAAATAATATTGAAACGAAAACAATTTGGGGTACAAAAGATTGGCAGGTGCAATGCATTGAAGCACTATTTAGAACCTGCATGATACCAGAACAAATGTTGTTTTTAAATGACACAATACACCAAACATCTTGTCTTGGCCTAGCTAAGAACAAAGACCTTAAAACACCGTCTATACCAAAGCCAATACCTGAGAATACAACTACAGATATTGAGTTAGGCGTGTCACAAATTTTACATTTCAACAGAACACATCCTGATTGGAAAAAATGGTTAATCTGGCCTACAGACACAAATAGCTGTCAAGATAGATTCCTGAATAAAACACAGGGGTTAAAAATGACCAGATTAGACTCAAGATACTCCCAGAGACAACATCCAGGGATTATAACAACATACAGTGTAGGGAAGCTCTGCCTTGAATGGCTAACATCATCCACACTGGCTGAAATTAAGCAACACTTGTCTTTACTAAAAGATGGTGCTGATTTGCGCGATTTCATTCTTGGACCACGCAAACAGCGTCAAAAGCGTGTCATAGCGACCAGTATCTATGCTGCTTACAACGAGGCTTGGAAAGTAAAGCAAATTGAAACTGCTGAGAAAATACGAGAAATTGATCGTATTAATTTGGAAAAATCACTTTCTGTGGTAGACAATGGGTTAAGGACTCTGTCTTCCAGAATATATTCGTTGGACAATATTGTATCATCTGCCTTTGATGTGATAGACAGAGACTTGCTAATGTTACAACATGGCCAGTCTCAATTGCGTTCTATTATAGAATTAGGCTGGACGCTGCAAAATCTTCGTTCAGGCTATGTGCCTTGGCGTTTAATCAACACAACGTCATTATTTTCCAGTTTTAACCTTACTGATAAACAGATCAGTTTGGCACAGAAAGGAGCAGACTATACAATCCTGAGCATCGAAAAACTCGAGAGATTACCATTGACAATGTCAGAGAGTCCTGTCATTGAATGGATAATACACGGAATTATCACAATTCCGATAACAACTTTCCGATTTAAAAAGTGCCTTGAGTACATACCTGCTGGCCAATATGAACAATTGGGTAAAGGATATGTAAAATCTGAATGGAAATTACCATACACTCATTCTTGCTATAGTGACAGCAACAAAAATGTATTTCTTAGTGGTAACAACTGTAAACATTCACTAAGCGGTATACTTTTGTGTCAGGGTATTAATTTACACGGCGCATGTGATGGAAATTCTAACAACCTTTCATGCCACCAGCTAGTCACACCTGCAACTCAGATAGAGCCCTTCTTTATGCAACTTTCGAACGGGAGTTACATTCTTAGAACGGATCACAGATGTTGTGGCCTCGTGCCAGGGAAAAGTTATCTAGTGAAAGTAACATCCATGGTCAAATGCTGTATGCAAGCATTGTTTCCGAGTGGGCCTGCAGACACAGTGACTCCCATCTGGCCTCGTCTGAATCTCTATTCTATACGAATTGATACATTAAGCAAAATGAAATCTGTGCTTTTACAGACAACAGTGCCTATAACGTCATCAAAAGAGACGTATGATCTTCTAGTTGCAAGGACAGCTACTGAAGTTCATGACCTTTTATCAACAAATTGCCCCGTGCATTTCGTAGAAATGTTCAGCCAACTCCTTAACATGTCTAGTGCAACAAGCATCCCAGGCATATTTAAGACAGTCTTTACGGGACTTCTAACACCCTTCCAGGCAATTTTGGGAATCGTTCCTAATTTTGTACACTCTGTTTTTGGCGGTATACCATTATTTTTGGGACTCGTCGCAGGTATTTTATTTTTGACCCTCCTGCTTCGTTATGGCAAGCCGAAACTCAGACATAGCTCCCATGGGAATGGAAGAGACAATCCTAGCAATGCGCTACCGGGACAGGATAACTAACGTCCTTGGATTGGCCAGGCTGAGAGATCTAAACATGACCTGGTTCCTTTCATTCAGACCTATATGGCAGAACTGTATCTTACCGGTACTAAGATGTATGCTATGCGGCGATGAATGCGTGTTGGACATCTGTCTTTCACTTCCATCAGCAGTACCAATGGACGTCGATACTTTGCTCAGTCCAATAACGGCTCACGCATTGTGTTGTCCCCAGCGGCTACCAATCCTGATGACAGCATTCGTTGAGACTCCTGTACTACGACTAAGTGGTAACAGTGGAGCGAGTGACAAAAGCAACATCACCCAGGTACGGCCTTCTGTGAGCATTGCTGCTCCTGAATACGATGACAGCAATCATTCTCACACCTGCCAAGTTACAGCGCTATCTAATTTGGTTGAACTGTCACCTGATTTTGTAGACCAATTCTTTGAGAGCCTGTCTGATACTATGTTCTCACCCGTACAGAAACAATAACTTTTAAGAAGCTTTCCGACTCACAGCGTTCTCATGAACTCTGAATTCGGCCTTCAGTTTTGATCAACAAAAACTGCAGAAAGTGTTGGAACTCTATTTCCCCGTTCAAGCATTAATTCTTTTTGAATTGAACATTTTTAATATTGACCCTTTTTTTGGCACGAACAATTCTTTGCTTAACGTAAAAACTATTCTTAGAGAACAGAAGCTTCACACTTCTATTTCTAATCACATCTAGAGACATAACAAGGTTACACCAGCCTCTAGCACACATGTTATTACAATGCATTTATATGTGATGATTTATCTCGCCTTTCTTCTGTCAGAGATACTTCATGTGTAATTCCTTTTGCATAATCGTTCATTATTTTCATATGCAATAATTCTTTGAATGATTCTATGCTTCAAAAAACGTACAGTACCTAAATTTCATGTATTTCAAGTACGCCTATTTCGAATGCATTTATGTATTTTGGGGTGGGCAATGTTACACATGCATCTAATTGCTTTAGTTTTAGTAATTTTGATGGACATGAATACGTGGAGTGGGTGTTATGTGTTTATCTAGGTTCCTGATCGATACTGTGACCTTATGCCCCTATTCGGCTATAAATCCATTTATTCCCTATATTGGCATAACCGTTCAAGTGCGATTTTCAGAAAAGTCATCTCTGGCCTCACACGAACAGAGCCACATTCCAGCATAGCTCTCTGCCACTTCCTTTGCGACCAATTAGTGCAATGACAGGGCAGGAGCCACTATCTGATATTCCTAGATTAACACTCCGAGTTCTTCAACAAGATAAAAACTCAGCAAACCTGGAAATCCCCGCTTGCTGTGTTTTGATTAGTAATGGAACTCTAATGAGCAACTGATAACTATCACTTCCTAGTGACATCTTTAATTGACGTCTTATGTCCAGCAAACTTGCGTCAAACCCGGCACCTGTCAGGTATAAATATTACCAACGTTGCCTTAAGCAATAGCTCGTTGCTCGTTCCCTGTTGTTAGCTGTCTGCACGACCCCGTGTTGGTGACTCTAGCACTCTGTCGCTGCAGCCTGCTGTCCCTTGGTGGTGAAGCTGCTGATACCATTATCGCTGCTAAAGCGCGAACGATGGTGCAGTACGCTTAGGAGCTGAACAGCCGTCCCTCTGCGAAGACATCCAGCAGATTCCAGCTGCCCGCGGACGCTGTCCCCCCTCCTTCCTCGATGCGCTGAAGAAGAGCCGCTGCCTTTCTCGTGCAGAGAAATCCAGCTCCGGCGTTTCCGGTCTGCCCTCGCGGGTGACTGGGATATCGAGAGTGACCCCTGAAGGAGATACCAATCCTCCATCATTCTATTCAGAGGTATGGTGTTGACTAAACCCTTAGACGAGAATTCTTGAAACAAACCTTGGCAAAACCAACTTAACTTAAAGCTACTTACTTACTCCCCTTCCACGTGTTAGGCTTAGGTCAGGCACACTGGGGTAGGCTTAGTTAGAAGCACCAGTTGAGTATGTTAGCCTAATGTATATATGACTGTATATATGTTTTATTACTTTTAAACCATTGTATGGCTAAGAAACCATATCAATGCTTTTACAGTTCTATTTCGCAATCCTTATCTTACTGTATGTACTTTTTATCATAACAAGTCTTGCAATTGTGGCAATACATTTCTCTTGTACGAGAAGAAAGACTGTTCAATAAATGTTAACCCTTTATTGACAAACGCCCATCTCTCTATTCTCTACATCTCGTGAAAGTAAACTGCACTAGACTGACTGAGTGAAATACATGTCTATTGTTTCACACGACCCTAGAGATTGACTCTTGATCTGAGGAGCAAAGTTGTCATGTTGCACGGTTGTTGGAAAGCTGAATCCCTTCTTGTCTGTGCCAGGGAAGCTGATCACTTCCCATGCAGAGAAGAAAGTTTCCAGTGACCTCTGAGCTAGTTGGTAACACCACCCAATTAAGTTTAGCATGGTCAGTGGAGGCCTGGAATATCCGCAGTTCCACGTCGATACTACTGTTTATGTTATTCCAATGCGCAGGGCCTAGTGGGAAACTAGGAACTACACTACAACCGCAAGAAATTATCCTAAGGGAGGGGTGTGAGGGGTGCTTGTGGCGACATGTCAATGATAACTACTTTAAGAATGTGAAACTTAAGACCATCTCTAGCGTATATAAAGTTTGGAGCATTATACGAAAAATGCTAAGGCCGGGCCTATACTAATGCTATACACACATTAGCTGCAATGATGATCTGCCAGCGATTTTTCAGGATGGATGTATGACTAGGTGGATAGAGGCAGGTATCAACCAGCTGGGCTGTTTTTATACACCAAATGGTCTGAAAAGCTTCTCAGAGATGCACTTTGAATACGACATCAGTCATAGGGATTTTTTTAAATACTTGCAGATCAGGGATTTCTTACTAAAGAAAGTGGGGGGACGGGATCATATCCAAAATAGCACCACAATAGAAACCCTTTGTAGAAAAACCACCCCTAAAATCGGGGAAATCTACGAAACATTAAGTAGAACCTTCCCAGATGACATGGGCAAACAACTAGCTGATTGGCAGTTTAAATTAAGGGTACAGCCATCAACCCCAGAGCTTGCGTATGCATTATTACAAACATGTCTAATGTCCATTAAATTACAAGCACAATTTTATAAAATATTCTTTTCCCTTTACTATACCCCGTATTAAATTACAAAATGGGCATCAGGAAAGGGAACAACATGCCCGCGCTGCTCACTATATGAAGCTGACATTATCCACATGTTTGCCTCTTGCAATACATGATCTAATCTGATAATTGAAATATCTGACTTATTATCGGGGATATTTCATGTAAGGATTTCTATTTCAACTGAAGAAATAATGCTAGGAGTAGCTAAAAACCAGCAGCCTATACATATGCAGGGATTGATTTTTGTGGCCATGGCTGTTCTCCGACTCTGCATAGCCTCATCCTGGCTAGACCAAAATCCATTGGTTTTTACACAATGGAGGACAAGATTACTAGCGACATGTAGCGTGGAGGTGGCCATATATAAAATCAAGGGGATTAATAAAAAGAAAAGAGGTATGCTAATATGGGGTCCACTATTGCAGTGGATACAAGACCACACCTAGAGATGGAGTTTAATCTGTGGGTTTAAGATGCCTGTCAAATACCCCAGTGAGTATAACCCTAGGTATTTACCGCTTCAGCACTCTGCGATATCTAAGTATTTTCTTTATGTATTCTCTTCTCTTTCTCTTTTTTGTCAGCCTATAAGCGAAACGATAACAGAAAGTTTGCATGTATTAATTTGGTTTTCAAGGTTTGTTATGGAACAAAACCTTGGTCTTCTGCATGGGTATAATTGCTGAAAAAACTTGAATAAAAATGTTTTTTTTTTAAAAAGAATCTACTTTCACCAAATTCAATAAGCTTAAAATGTAAAGTGCGAAGTGCAAAGTGCAAAAAACATGTTCAGCAACACCTTCCTACAGTACGCAATTCTAAGGGTAAAGTGGTTCAGTGCCATCAGTACAAGTAAACAGTTAAAACTTCAGCCCTTTCTTTATTCTCATTGTTAGCCAGCCAGGGGAAGGTAACATGGGTATCTTGTGCAAGTAATTCACCCAACGCCTACCTGTAGGTACAGAGTTCATCAATAGTCCATATCCTTATCCAGTATGACAACGTCATCCAAACTGCCCTGTGCTCAACACGTTTTATCCCCAGATTGTACATAAAGGGGATCACTGGTGTATTTTGGGGAGGGGGATCATCCCCTTTAAAACCCTATTTTCTCCTACAATTAGGGTAGAAAGTTGTTCTCCCCCCACAACTCTGAGCCATATAGAGCGGCAGTTTTGGCCCTGGATTTATATACTTCCAGTGCAGGTGTAATAGCCTTTGTCCGGGTTGCATGGAGTTGTTTCAGAATGGGTTGTGAATTTTGCAGTAAAATGGCTCTAGATCTTTTTATATGTGGATACCATGAAAGTTTGGAATCAATAGTTACCCCTAAGTAAACAAAACTATGAACCCCCTCTAAAATTGCACTGTTCAACATTATATTATTCTTAAAACTTTTATGGGGCCTAATAGACATATATTTTGTTTTCACTGGGTTTATTTCCAAACCTTTTAATTTGCAGTATTCATCAAGCTTGTTTAGCAAGATTTGCAATCCACTGGGCGTCTGCGACAACAGGATGGTATCATCTGCAAATGTCAAAGAGCAGATATGGGTCCCTCCTAACTTTGGGGAATCGTGGTTTGACTTTTGTAGGAACTCAACCATGTTGTTAACATACAGGAGAAACAAAGTAGGAGCCAGGACGCACCCCTGGCGCACTCCTCTCTTGACTGGTATTTCTTCTGTAAGCTCCCCTCCTTTACCCCAGCACACTTTTGCGAAGTTGTCTTCATGAAGTCTAATGAGTTGACCAATATATCTTTTGGTACCCCTTGTTTCAGCATGTTTATCCATAACAGATCTCTGGGGATTGAGTCAAATGCGGCCTTTAAATCAATTAACCCCACATACAGATTGCCAGATCTTAGCCTAGTATATTTCCAGGCGTTGATTAGCAGCCTAAACACTTAGTCTATAGTGCTAGTTCTCTTTCTGAACCCTGCCTGGCATGGGGGAAGTATTTAATTTTCAACCAACCATTCATTTAACGTATCTAGTATCTGTTTGGAATAAACCTTTTGAATAATATCTATCAGGCTGACAGGCCTGTAATTAGGGGGATTGTTCATGCTACCCTTCTTATATATCAGGACGATCTCCGCACCCTGCCATGATGGGGCGATGGGCTGCCCTCTGCTAATTGCGTTACATATCAGGTTGATATATGGGGCCCACACCTCAGGGGCGTGTTTAAGAAGGTCTCCAGGAATGCTGTCTGGGCCAGGGGCTTTAGATGGCTTAATAGGAGCTATGGTCTGCTCAGTGTCTGCTATACTAAAATATAGAGGTTCAATCTCTCTTGACATTATCAACCCTTCCATAATACATCGGTGATCTCTCGATGGTACTCCCGGACATGTACATAATTGTGCAAAAAGACTATACCATGTATTTGGATCTAGATTATAATCCTAGTCCGGCTTGCTTATCTTGGTACCATTTGCAATGATCCGCCAAAATAAGGTTTGATCACCTGCCTAACAGATCCTCCCAACTTGAATCCTCCCAATTTCTGCGTGCTACTTTTAATACATGATTATAGAGTTTCCTCTCTTGTCTGATTATCTTAGGCTCTTTCGATCTTATAGCCTTCATTAAGTGTTTTTTTGCGACTGCGCAATCTTTGTTAAACCAGGGATTAGACAATAACGTATTATTGTTAAAAGCGACGTTTCCTCTCCCAGCTTTAGTAAGATAGGGTTTTATGTTTTATATTAGCATATGGTGGATCTGCGTAATTGATGTGGCGTCCAAGTGCTTATTTAAAAAGGTAGATAAAAGGTCACAAAAAATGTTATAAATTAAAGTAAGAGGTTCGAGTTTTCCCAGTATAGATGGCCATTTTACTGCCCTTCTATTATTACTCATTATGGGCTGTATAGCCTCTGTACCTAATCCAGATTGGTTCTGGAAATATTTCCCTTCAAGAACTAAACATGAAGGGAAATGATCACTTTCTCTCCTAGTGTCCACTCTAAAGTCATTCACATAAGCCCAATATACGGCGCTTATCATAATATAATCAATGCGAGATGACGAATGGCACCTTGAGAAGGTATTTGAACATACGGGATCAGAAGGGCATCTTCCATTGCAAGACCGTAGTTCTTTCTCGACAGTAAAATCAAGTATCTGTAATGCAGAAACGGTACACCCCATGGACCTTTCTGTTCTAAGTAATGGGATACCCATGGCTAGGTCTTCCTCTTCGGATATAGTTTCCAGACCCATTAGTGGTTCGTAGCAACAATTAAAGTCCCCACCAATTATAATAGGTCCGTTAGGTGTAATTGAGTCAATATGTCCATTAGGTGCCTAATTGATGGCGATTCTTTAGAGCGCTCTCTTGGTCTCATATATATATATTTTAAATAAGTACAACCTGGACTTATTGGGGAATTTTAAACTTAGTCCCAGTATGTCTTCTGTATCAGTGGGCAAAATTTCTATCAAAACATTTACATGATTTCTAATCCATATTAGGAGGCCACCTGAAGGTCTTCCTCTCTTGGGTTGTTGGGCCTCTATGCTAAATGTTCTATAGCCCACCTTATATAGCGGTTCCATCGCCTAGGTCTCTTGGAAGAGGCAGAGATCATAATTATCTGTGTAATCCTGCCAGTCATATTCCAGGACAACATTTTGACAGTGTTTGTTTGGGAATCACCATTCTGTATAGTACTTGCCCCTTCTACCTCAGCATTTTTATTAATTACTTGGTTTCTATTGGGGCTAAGCCCTACGTTAGAAACTTCCACACTATTTTGACTGTTCGAAGCAACTAGGTCTTGCTCCCCAGCCAATTGATACTGCAGCCCTTATTCCCGGTAACCCTTCTCTATCTGGGGTCTGATTCTGATTACAAGATGTCTTCCTTTGAGCCTGATCAAATTTACTAGTGGGGCATTTTGATGTGATCCTGCAAAGGGACTTGTACTACATTATTCTGTTTGTTGTGATAAGGTTAAGGTCTATACAATAAAAGTTAATTCAAGTACTCATCATCTATCTTATCAGCCCCTTCATCATTTAAATTAGCATCTCTAGTCTTTGACACCTCAACATGTTTTTTCTCTCCTTGACATGTCTCTACTGCTTCAGTCGTGGCTACCATTACAGGATATACATGTTCCCTCATAGCTACATCCTTCCTCCAACTCCTTTTCTGGACATTTCCTTCGGCATTCTGATTTACAGTATTTTGATACCTAGTCTGATTTTTCTCCTTTTCTCTTTTATATGCTTCATGTTCCCATTCCTCGAGAGATTCATAATGCATAGGTCTAGGATCTGGTCACAAAGGATTCATTTGATTCCTTAGATTTTTCAAAATTCAGGTATTAAAAGTTCCAAATTCTGTAAATGCCAAGTCTCCATCTCTCTCATTATATTTCATCCAGTTCTCCAAATAAGTACACGTATGATATCCCTTCTCTAATTACATAAATAAGCAGGGGTTCCATCCCTAGCCGCAGGAATTCCTTCCCTAATTGATATTGGCTTATCTTTACCAAACAAAGTTTTCAACAGTTTAAAAAACTTCATTATTCTTCTATACTAAATCAAAACCTTTACAAAAAGGAAAAAGAAAAACATCTTCAACGATTTCTCTTCCGTGATATGATTTTGTACCACCAATAGAATGTCTTCCTTGCCACCAATGCCAGCATGGCTTCTCACAAACCGACCACTACCAGCGCAGCACTAATAATGTCAGTCTATCTTATCACTGTGACTGAACCTCCCTTTACAATGTCATTTGTCGTCCGCAATGAAGTCTTTTTAACAAAACAGGACAAACAACATAAAACAACTTTGTCTGCTCCACTAAAAGAGACGATAGAACCATACACTCCAATCATTTATTTTTGCTTCCAGCAAATCTCAACTGGGGCGATTCAGCCCTCAATAAGACAAAATCTTTAAGATTTCCACAAATATTTCACTTGTCATGCTTCAATTTTTCCTATGTTAGCACTGGCAAGGCCTTTTGCACAGTACTTACTTCCACAGCTGACAAAACACGCTTAGTGTATGCCACACTAAGACCTCCTGTCATGGTTGTGGCAGGTGTGAGGCAGAGACATATCAGGGGTACACATAGACACACACTCGCCTCATTGGGCTACTACAGAATGACTGGGAAATGAGTGCCTGTTGAACTACATTTCCCAGCATCCCCTGGGGTTGTCACAGAAAGTAGCTCCGGAGGTCAGTAGTCAAGGGAGGGCTTGTGGTTCCAATTTCCTGGTGGAGTATCCTGTGACTTGCTTTTCCTGTTCACAACCTTGTTGGATTTCCTCGGCTCGCTCTCGCAGGCTTTGAGCGCTGCTCTGCTTCAGCGCATAAGAACCTGTTGCAGTTTTCCATGCCACTTCCCTTTTTGCTTTGGCGCATTTGAATACTGCACTACACCTTCACCTCCTTGTACTTTTCCATGCCAGCAGCAGGCGCCAACATAGTCCCACTCCCCCAGTTTTCAGAGGCTGTATGGGATCAATGTAAACCCGTCATCTCTACTACTTCTGTCCTGTCAGCTCCTGTGATATAACAGGGAGCATATGTGTACCTGGATCAGATAAGTGGAAGGAGCGCTCTGCGTTCCCTCTTTTTATTTACATTTGACTTTTCGTTATTGTTACTGTTTCCCTTTTCACTTACAAAACTGGTCAGTTACTTTACAGTGGTATCTCCTTTTTTTGATAATCAACTTTATTGGGTATTTGAAAACAGCAGATAGAATTCAGTGGTTGTCGCTCATTCAACTCATACAGCAGATTACTATCAACAGTTCGCGTAGGTCGGGTCATCCTTCTCCAGTCCGTATATAAACTCATAGGAACAGAGATAGAGGCATGATTCGTATAGTACAGCTCCCATCACGGTGGCAGTAGATTGACCCATTTACCCGAAATCCTATGGAACAGTTCTGTTGCCCCTCTGGCTTCAAAGAGGGCCTCCTCCTGGGTCCCGCACCAATCAACCCCCCTCCTCCATCCCCCCACAGTAGGAGGCGCGGCTTGGGACCAGTGCCTTGCTATGTCCCTTCTGGCCACCGCTATCGCCGTTCCCAGCAGGAGTTTTTCCACCCTGGATCCATCTAGACAGTCAAAGACCCCCAACAACAGTCACAGTGGCTCGTGGGGAACCTCCCAGCCCAGAGCCCGGGTGAGCGCACGTTCCACTCCCCTCCAAAACTTTGCCAGCCAAGGGTAGAACCACACCATGTGGTAGAAATCCACAGGTGCCAAGCCGCACCTTGCACAATCCGGGAAGGGTCGAAGGAGGGCACGGAAGAGGCGTTCAGGGGAGAGGTAGGCCGCATGCAGGTAGTAAACCTGGACCAGACGTAGTTTGGCAGATGTGGTCAGGGTTCTAGGCGCCATAAGGGCATCTCTCCAGTCCGCCTCCTCCAGGGGCCCCACCCATCCCTCCCAGCGAGCGCGCAGTGTGTCCAGGGAAGCAGGGCCGTTATTGACTAGGTAGTGATAGATGCAGGACACCCCTTCCCTCCCCAAGCTCTCCATCATCACCTGGACCTCTAGCGGATGCTGAATTCCGGGAGGGGGACTGGCAGTGGGAGATGTGTCTGGAGTGCGTGGCGCAGCTGTAGGTACCGAAAGTGCTGAGTGTGGGAAAGGGCATGGTTCCGCTGTAGGTCCGCGAAAGCCCGGATGTGGTCCCCGACCCAAACGTCCCCCAGAACCGAGACGCCAACCAGATTCCACCGACGGAATCCATCCAAGGCCGCCACTTCCCGGAGCCAGGTGCCGTTCCATAACGTCTTTTCTCTAGTGAGTTTGCGGTCCCAGCCTGTGTAGCGTAGAGCTGCCTTCTAAGCCATGAAGATCGTTCTAGTAATGGGTGCCATAGATTGCGGCACAGGGCTGCCATACAGAAGGGCCTGGATTCGGGAAAAATCTGTCTCATCGAGCTCTACCCGGTACGCAGGGTCTGACCAGCCGCCCGCGTACCAGTCATGAACAACGACGAGCTTGGAGGCAATGTAGTAGAGGAAAAGATGAGTCACCCCCAGTCCCCCGTCGTAAGTGGGGATTCGGGTGCGTGCTAGGGAAATACGCGGGTGACCGTTTTCCCACAGAAAGCGGGTCAGAAGTCTGTCTAGCTCAGGGAACCAGGCACGAGGGAGGGGGATGGAAGTGTTCTGCAGGACATAGAGAAAGCACGGGAGGACCATCATTTTAAAGACTGCGCTTCTCCCTAGTGGGTTAAGAGGGAGTGCCTGCCACTTTTTAAGATCAGCCTTCGTTCGGGCAACCAAGGGGCAATATTCAGTGCCCACTCGAGCTCCGGCAGAAGGGTTACCCATATCCCTAGATACTTGACTGTGTGGCATCGTATAGGGATGTCCGACTGCCAGTCATAACAGTCTCTTGATGGGTGTAGTGGGACCAGCATGGACTTAGCCGCGTTGAGCCGAAGTCCGGAGACTTTTCCGAAGGCCGCGATGGACAGTAAGCTCTTGGGACCCGAGGTCGCTGAATCCGCCAGGTACAGGACCACATCGTCGGTGTAGAGGGCTATTTTATCTATGTGGCTCTCGTTCCAGGTCCACCTTGGACAAGGGGGTCCTGGCGAATAATCGCTGTTAGGGGCTCCATCGCTAGTGCGAATAAAAGGGGTGAAAGGGGGCGCCCCTGGCGCGTACCTCTACGGATTGGAAAGGCCTCGGAGAGCACTCCATTAACCAATACCCGGGCCCGGGGGTTGGCATAGAGAACTCTAACAAGACGGCGGAAAACGGGACCAAATCCCATCGTCTCCAGCCCATCCAGTAGGTAGTCCCAGTTCACCGTGTCGAAGGCCTTTTCAAAGTCCAGGAAAAGGAGGGCCAAGTAGGGGGAGAGTCGGGCACAGTGAGCCAAGGCCGAATGGAGGCGCCGGATGCAGTGGCGAGTGCCCCTAGCAGGCATGAACCCACACTGGTCTGGATGGACCAGGTCCGGCAAGAGAGGCTTAAGCCTCTGGGCTAGTATAGTGGCATAGAGTTTGATCTTCGAGTTGATGAGCTCACGGAGGGTGGATGGGTGTTGGGAATGACCACTGTTGTGGCCAGATCGGATTCAGAGGGGAAGGAGCTAGTGTCGGCCACATGGTGGAAAAAGGGCAGTAGCTGAGGGGCAAGGGTGGCTCGGAAGGCAGCATAGTATTCTAGCGGGAACCCGTCAGGGCCAGGCGTCTTGCCGGGAAGCAGTTGGGGAATAGCCTCGAGCACTTCCTCCAAGGTGAGGGGGCATTCTAGGGCCTCCCTGGAGTCCTTCAGCAGAGAGGGAAGCAGGGCACCCGTCTCCTCCAGCAGGGCGTCAGGGAGTCCTCAGCCGGTCGCGGCGCGTAAAGGTTCATGTAGAAGCGTGCAAAGACGCGTGCTATGGCCTCCGAGGTTGTCTGTAAGGAGTCGTCCGGCGCCCGGATCTCCGGAATGATACGGTGGACTTTGGGGTAGGACACTAGATTGTGGAGGAGCTTGTCATTTTTGTCGCCCCACCCGTAGATCCGCGCCACTGAGGAGCGCCAGAGCATCTGGGCCGAGTTCAGTGAGATCTGCCGGATTTCCTCTCAGATTAGCGCCAGTTGCCTGGTGGGGTCCACTTGTTCGGAGAGTGCTTGGTCCGCCTCCATCCGCGCCGCCCGGGATTCCAACTCCACGAGTCGGGCCAACCGGTCCGCTCGTTTGGCATGCACAAACCGAGGTGCCACCCCACTGAGTGCTTGGTCCGCCTCCATCCGCGCCGCCCGGGACTCCAACTCCACGAGTCGGGCCAACCAGTCCGCTCGTTTGGCATGCACACACCGAGGTGCCACCCCACTGATCACAGCCTTACCAGCCTCCCAAAGGGTGCCGGGCGAAGGGACCGACCCCTCATTGGCCGAAAAATAGTGCGTTAGTTCCTGTTCCAGCGAGTACACCAGCTCGGGGTCCTGGAGGAACCAGGCGTTAAGGCACCACACCGCCCTCGGACCCACCAGGGGCAAACCGAGTCAGAGGGAGATGGGAGAGTGGTCAGATAACCCTCGAGGTAGAATAGACACCCCGGAGACTGAGTGACAATCAGTGGCCGGGAGCAAGAGAGTGGTATCTCCTTGTGTAGAGATCTGTGTGTAGGACTTTGGTGCTCTCTGTTGGATACTGCATCTTGTGTGTTGCATCTCCTTTGCAAGTGGAAAACATCTTGCTGGTTATTGAGATAACTCTGTACATTGTAGTATATGCTGTGGATGTGAGTATGTATGAGGAGAGTGCCAGATTATCTGTGTGCCTGTGATCTTATCCTTATCTCCTCTCTTGCACACTGGGTCTTTCCGCAGATGTTCTTCTGTGTCTTGGTGGTCTACCATATCTCCGAGAGGTTCGACCAGTGCATCTTGAACCCAGCATTTTTTCTCCCTTTTCCCCTTTCCCCCGGTGCTCTGCCTAGCAGGGCAGTGAGTTACAGTATAGCTCCCTGTGTGGCTGTGTAGAAAGGAGGTAGGGATCAAGCAGCTCTCCATCCTTGCCGCTGGGCGTTTCAGAAGGTCAGTGGCATTTCTTTTTACCATTCCTAACACCACCCTTAAGCATTATCCTGGGATCTTAGGCCACAACTGACCCATTTACTTCCATTAAGTTCAACAACGAACCTTAACGTGAGACAAAAATATCACTAACTATTACCTTTATCCTCATCTTTTCATTACATAGCTTATGTAGTCAAATCAACCATCCGATAATGCTACCAGATAACTGCTGCAGTGGAAGAAACTATATTTTCCTTCTATGAATATTTATTTCAAACTATATATCTCAGCTATCATTAGACAACAATTTCCTAGAGTTTGGCCCATTAAAACTCTACAACATCCTTCTTAACTAAAAACAAATTCACAAACTATGTAGGTCCTCCAATGGATCTTTTGATCGAGCTAATAGGGACTCAGGTAATTCAAAGACGAAACAACCACTTCTCATGAGGACCTCGATTAGAGAAGAAGTTTCCTAATATACATAAACATTATATCAGATTCAATGACTAAATAAAGGGAACGCACCTTTATATAATTAAAAAAAATGAATCTTTATCTAAACTTCAAATTTAAAGAGTCAGAAACAGAATTACATTTAGAATTAATCAATTTAGATTATTTGATTATTACAGGTAATATCACAATTCAGAGTCAAATACATTTAAATCAGATACCTGGTAAGAATAATAGAGAGAGAGAGAGAGATACATAAACACAATTTCTGAATACAGAATATGAGTCATACAAACCAAGAATCGGCTGTAGATAATCAGGAACACCGGAAACTCTAAGTGAGATCAAAGATACGCTAGAGCATAACATGAGGTAGCCGGAGTCTTTCAACCCTTCAGCCAAAAGATTTTGCCCACCCTACCTCACCAGCCGGCAAGGTACAGGTAATCAGGAAAGTTCTGTTCAAGAAAAATCAACGTTCATTTTGACAGCATGCCAGGTATAGGAAATTTCAAAGACTGTCAGCCGCAAGCCCCCTTTCTCACGGGGCAGTTATACTTTCAATAATGCATAGTTCCTTCCCACAAATGTATTCTTTAAGCAATTTGCACGATTTCCATTGGTCAAAGTCTATGGTCTGTCCATGGGGTGATCATCACCTTTACCCAAATGATCCAGAAATTATACGTAATACCATTGATCCGATGACCATCCTTCTTTAAAAATTAAGCGCTCACTTCTGAGCTTGCAACAAAGTCGATACAGTTTTGTGGTAGCAGAAAGAGTGTCCTTTATTTGAAACTAGAGAAAAGAAACTTTAGGAAAAGTTCTCATGACTGATACATGAGGTTTGAGTAAATACAGTTTAATTTGTGATCAATTACTTTTCTCCATGAAAATAATAACCAAAACATCATGTTATATTTCTTCAACCATTAACTTTTTGCGAAAATCATTATTAGTGAACAAGCACATTTTCTCTCAACATTTTGAAATTGCAGGGCATCATGACAGTACTGCTACATAAACAGAATGAATTTTCTTATTTTCACTTTTAGTTTATCCATTTTATCTACTAAATGAATATATACTTTAACATTTTTACACTCGTCTGGTTAAGTCTATCTCATTACTTCACACATTTTAGCATTTATATGTTTTTATAGCACTTATGTATTGTGAATTTATTAATATTACAAATTCTCTTCTCTCCCATGAACAATTTTCATCTCAAACAGGTTTGCGATCATACTGCATGCTTTTACAATGCAGACTGAACTCCTCATGTGCAAAATGTTTGTTAGTATCACACTAACTAATGAGCAGTAATTGTCTGAGACAAATCATATTAAGATAAGAGAACGATAACCATACCTGGGTTATCAGTGAGTAACGCTAGAAGCGATGTAAATTGTAAATGTAACTGAAATTGAATTTGTTTGTTTTTAAAGAAGTTTTATTTAGTTGAATGTGTTTAATGGTTGTTAAGGTCTGGGTAGGCTTTATTACTCAAGCTTCAGGGCACCGAGGCATTCAGCCTTCTGCCCCAGGCTCGATGGTTTTGTCAGTGAGCGGTCTAGTTCTTGGCCAGTGAGTCAGCTGCTGCACAGCAGAGCTGATTTGAGGGGTTGGGGAGTGCTTTTAAGCAGGCTGGTGCAGACGCGACGATGGCATACCGAAAGCACGCCAAATGCAAGCCCGTCTGCGCCCCTCTGCATCTGACCGGATCCAGGGGCCAGGACCTCTGATCAAAGGCGGGTTTACACGGCAGAGAAACTTTGGAAGCTGAAAACCATGGACAGGTCTCTACATGAACTGGTAGGAAAAGTAAGGGCAGATAATCTGTTACTCAATAAGGAGGTGAGTGAGAGGAGTTAATGTTAATGTTTTTTTTTTTTTTTTTTTTTAATTTTTAAAACCTTTATTATGAAAGAGCACACAGCTATTCAGCCTAACATCCCGGAGGCAAGGCAGCATAGACTCAGGAGAAAAACAGTGCAAGGCAATACACATCAGGACATTGCAGGTTGTTTTTCTATTTTAATAAGAAAGATAACTAAACCAAGAAAGGAAACGCCGAAAGGCGCGAAAGATTGGCAATGGAACAACAGAGATGTATAGGAGTCGGTCAAGGAAAGGGAGGACAGGTAGAGATTCGTTGAAAGGACTAGTGGTAGAATGGGGAAGAGGGGGGGAGGAAAGATCAGGAGAAGTAGAAACTGCAGGAAACAGTTGGTGTTACAGGCTACGGTGATAGGTGTTCATCCAGTGGGGCAGGTTCCGGTGGCAGACACACATCTCCCCTGTATGCATTCCATGCCCCCCATACTTTATTCCATGTCTGAGGCCTCCCCCTGGCAGTATAAACCGTCTTCTCCCTGAACATGCACCAGTCCATGTTGGCTTTCCATTGTACCACCAGGGGGGCCGCAGCAGCACCCCACTTTTGTGCAATATCACGCTTGGCAATCATATTGCCCAATGTCGTCCAACGAGTCTGCGCAGTGTTGCAATCAGTCGGTTCCCAGACGTTAAGAAGGCATCTCCGCGCCTCCGCTGCCAGGACCACACCAGTCACCTCTCCCATAATGCGGTGCACTTTCGCCCAATAAAGGGCAATGACGGGGCATTCCCACAGAATATGCAGAAAGGTTGCAAGCGCCCCACAACCACGACGACAAAGGCCATCGGGCGAAAATCCCATACGCAAGAGACGGGGGCCGGTAACATATACCCGGTGGAGGATTTTGAATTGTACCAGGCGAAGACGGGAGGAGATAGCGACCTCCTTAGGGGAGGACACCGCACTCTGCCAGTCCTCGTCGTCAAGTTCCAGGCCGTCCGCCATCCATTGATCTCTCAAGCAGAGGAGGAGGTCAGTTCGAACATTTATCAACTTCTTATAGGACAGGGAAATAGCACTGTCAGGTATATGGCCATCCAGAATCCTGTCCTCCAAGGGGGAACTTTCGGGAATCTCACCTTCCGCCGGTCTGGCAGAGAGCAACGCATGCCTCAGCTGAGCGTACCGGAAAAATTCCGAACCACCCAGTTGATATTCGGCTTGCAGTTGAGAAAAGGTCTTGAAGTCGCCCTTAATAACCATGTGGTCCACCCTGGAGATACCTATGAGGTCCCATTTGTCAAAGCCCTTGGTGTGCCACAGCCTGCCCAGAATATCAGAGTCGTACAGTGGGGTAAATCTAGTCAGTCTGCCCTGCCAACCCTGTGCTTTAGTAATCGTCCGCCAAGTGTGAACCGCTGCTTTGGTTGGGCCCGACAGGCGCCGATCGAAGGATTTAGAGTAAAGGGCGCGATAGTAATTACCACCGCGCAAAAGCCATCTATCCATTGCATAACCTGGACTATCCACGGGGCCATAGAAACCATGGTTGATTGCAGTGAGCTGGGAGGACCAGTAGTACCGACGCACATCCGGTAGGGCGATGCCCCCGTCGTACCACGGCAATGTGAGCTTCTGGATGGCTACACGGGGTTGACCCTCCCAGAGCAATGCGCGTTGTAAGCTTTCAATTTCACGAAAATAGCGAGCCGGGACCGGGTCCTGAGTGTTCTGTAGGGCGTACAGAAATCTGGGCAAAGACATCATTTTAAACAAAGCTGCCCAGGAGAGAGAGCGGGAGCTTGCGCCAGCTGTCCACATCTCTCCGCAGGCGCTGGAGTGGGGGAAGGAGATTGTGATCATATCGCGCCTTAGGACTACCGGAAATGTAAATTCCCAGATACTTAAATCCCTGACCGGCCATCTGGATATTGCAGCCTCTAGGGAGGCGAGGCGTGTCTCCCTTTAGAATGTAAAGGGAAGATTTAGCCCAATTGATGATCAGGCCAGAGTGGCGGCCAAACAGTCTGATCACGTCGCATGCCACAATGAGCGACTTGTTGGGGGAAGTAAGGTAAAGCAGGATGTCATCTGCGTACAGGGAAACTCTATCCTCAAAGCCTGGGGCCCAGGTTATACCATGCAAGTCCGGGTGTACACGCAGCATGGCCGCAAGCGGCTCCAGAGCCAGAGCAAAGAGGAGAGGTGACAGGGGGCAGCCCTGCCGGGTACCCCGGTGAAGGGCAAAGGAAGCCGACACGCGGCCATTAACTGTGACATTAGCCAGTGGGCAAGCATAAAGAAGTCGCACCCAACTCAGGAAGCCCGGTCCAAAGCCAAATTTCGCTAGTACCGCCCAAAGATAACTCCACTCAAGGGAGTCAAAGGCCATTGTGGCGTCTAGGGAGGCAAGTATCGCCGGTTCATCCAGGGTGTGAGCTCTGGCCATAACACCATGGAGCCGACGCAGATTAAGGGCAGTGTTACGGCGGGGAATAAAGCCCGACTGGTCAGGGTGTACCAAATCGCCAATGACTCCAATCAGCCGATTGGCGAGTAATTTAGCCAGGATCTTGGGCTCCACATTGAGGAGAGAAATGGGGCGGTATGATCGGCACACATCTCTCGGTTTGCCCTCTTTGTGAATAACCACGATGGTGGCTAGCCGCTGGTCTAAGGGGAGGAGGCCCACATCCGGTCGAATTTTGTATAACTCGACCGGGATACCATTGGGGCCGGTTGCTTTACCCGACCTTAACGCACGGATCGCCAAGGCGACCTCGTCAGCGGATATGTCTCGATCTAAGTCGGCACGGTCATCCTCAGAGAGACAGGGAATGTCAATCGTCGAGAGGAACGCAGCCGAGTCAGCCTCGGAGAGGTCAGAGTTGGAAGTGTAGACACCCCGGAAGTAATCCGCAAAGGACTCGACAATGGCACTCGGGTCCGTGACGGTCACACCGTCATCGCCCAAAATCTTGGGTACCACACGGCTGACCATCTCACGCCTTTCTAGCCAAGCCAGCAACTTTCCGGCCTTGTCCCCAACATTGTAAATACGACCTTGTTGTTCTTTGGCAAGGGTAATGGCAACATTTGTGGCGAGATCGTGATATTCCGCTTGTTTAAGGGAAAGGTCATGCAAGAGAGAGGGGTCGGGCTCGGGCCCCAAACGGGACTCGAGGTCTAAGACCTCGTCTTCAATACGCGCGAGGTCGGCATCTCTGACTCGCCTGGCCTTGGCAATGAGAGCAAGAGCCTCACCCCTCAACACAGTCTTGAAAGCCTCCCACAAGGTGATAGCCGAGCCAACAGAGCCCACATTTTCGGAGAAATAGAGGTCGATGGCCTTAGCAAGGAGTGCCTGAGTCTTGGGATTACGGAAATACCACAGATTCACCGTAACCGGACGATCAGACAGCGCGATGGTAAAATCAAACGAGACCCACAGCGGGGAGTGGTCCGAAATACCCCGTGCCAGAAAGCGGGCCTCAGACACGGCAGATGCATGCGCGGCAAGGGTCAGTACATAGTCTATACGGGAAAGGCTGCCGTGGGCACTCGACAGGAAGGAAAATTGGCGGAGTACGGGATGTAGCAGTCGCCAACTGTCCACCAAACCCATAGAATCAAGGAAGGAAGGCAAACACAATTGGGAACTACGGAGATCTCTCGGCGGTTGGCGGTCAAGGGAGCCAGAGCAGACTGAGTTGAAATCACCCCCCATTATCAACAGGCCAGCGGGCAGAGACAGTATGGCGGCACCAAGGTCTTGGAACGTACTAGATTGCAGGCCCGGGGGAACATAAACCGAAAGTAGCGCTAGGGAACGCCCCTCCCATCTCCCCGCCACCGCGGCGTAACGTCCCCTCTCATCAATCACAGTGGCGTCTATCTCCAGGGGAAGGGACGCACGCACCAAGACACCCGCCCCTCGGGAGCCCGAAGAGAACCCAGAGTGGGCCACCATCTTGTAGCCCTTACGGTTAAGGGCCTTACAAGTTGCCCACCAAATGCGTCTCCTGTAAAAACACAATATCGGGCATATGTCGTTTAAGCAGTTGAATCACCACCCCTCTCTTAATTCGATCACCCAACCCATTAACATTCCAACTGATCACTTTCAGTTTCCTACCCCCCATCATCCCGCAACCCGTCCCACCCAATCCCAGCCAACCCAAACATCAAGTAAACAGCAGTAAACACGATCCAATGCCTGAAGGAAAGAGAAGAGAAAGAACGAACAAACAAATAAACTTGCATAGTTGCACCCCCCACCCTGCACCCCTGCATTAGACTAAAAAGCCCCCCCAACCAGCAGTGTGCCTGTCGCCCCAGAAACTACTCTACAAAAAGAGACCCAGAGGAGTAAGGAATCCCCGCGAACACCTCCCGCCACCCTCCATGTATCAACAGGAAAGTCAACAGGGTAAAAGAACGATACCCGACAGTCCAATGAAGCGGGGTCACCGAACATCGGTGTCCCTACTGTAGAGCCAAGTCTCATAGATCCGGGCCACCAGCCGCACCTCCATCATGGTCATCTCGGGCGTCTCGATGCGTCGACAATGTGTCCAACCAGTCACTCACATTCTCGGCAAAGTCAAAAAACAGGGCATGGCCCTGATGTTCAATCCGGAGTTTGACAGGAAACATCATGGAATATTTATATCCCATATCTCGCAATCTTCTCTTCACCCCAGCATAGCTCTGGCGCTGCCGTTGTACCGCCCTGGTAAAGTCCGGATAGAAGTGAATTTCGGCGTTCTGGTACTGAAGCGGCCCATGTCGTCTGGATGCTTGCAGGACCGCGTCCCGGTCCCGGAAATTGAGAAGTCGTGCCACAATGGGTCTAGGCGCCACGCCCGTCTTCGGCGGGCCGCCCGGCACCCGGTGGGCACGCTCCACAGAGAAGAAGTTACTAAGGCCAGACGGTGACAAATGGGATTTTATCAGTTCTTCAACAAAAAGGTCAGTCGCCGCTTCCTCCGATCCCTCCGGGACACCAACAATGCGTACATTTTGCCGCCTGGCACGTCCCTCAAAGTCCTCCAGCCTCCTCGAGAATTGGTCAGCGGTCATCCGCAGGTTTCGGACCTCAGTTTGCAGGTCCGAGACATCGGCCGTCAGGCTGGAGGTCTTAATGTCCAACGTTTTCACTCTATCATTAGTTTTGCCCAGATCGGCTCTAATGAGAGTCAGGTCAACGGCCATAGTATCCACCTTGTGGGCCAAGATCTCATTTTGCTGTTGCATGTCAGCCCGAAAACTGGTGATGGCTCCCATAATGTCGCTCAGGGTAGGCTCGGAGCCGTCGGGCGAGCCCGTAGGTGGAAGGCCCTTGGCAGAGGGTCCCGTAACAGGCGGTGTCTTCGGCTGGGTATAGCGTTCAATCTTGCTCTGTTGCGACTGTGATTTCCCGCGGACTCCTCTATTCGATGTCTTGTCGGGATCACCTCTGCCCGCCATGTTGGTTCCGATGAGGACAAAGGGCTGTGCCAGCCAAGCCCGACCCCAGCGAGCTGAGTGGGGTGTCCGGGCTGGAAATTTAGATCAGGCCGGGGTAGGAACGCGCTGCAGGCACTAGGACTCCGCCAGCAGAGGCGTCAGGCAGGCACTCCGCAGATCAATCGTGCGGAGCGGCGGAGATCGGAGAGACAATGGCACAGTACTGGCACGGAGTTCCACTCGACGTAGCTCAGCGCAGGAACCACCGATTCGAAAACGGAAAGCAGTTCTCGCCTCAGTAGACCATCAGCAATAAGAATCCACCCTCGTGGAACAGGATAGCAAGCAGGATATATGAGGAGGATCGGAAGGTCCGCGGAGCTCCGAGCTTACGCGGCCATCTTGGTTGCCCGCGAAGCTCCTCCCCCCGTTAATGTTAATGAAACTTGTACAGCGCACAAATACCCTCGGGTGTCTTTGCGCTTCCAGTGCAAACATACTGTGCTAAGTGCTACCATTGTTGAAAAAGCCAGGTCTTCAGCTGATTCCTGAATTACAAAAGGGAGGGAACTTTTCTAAGATGTAAGGGAAGAGAGTTCCATTCCTTGATAGTGTTGAAAGTAGTACTCCTCCCCCCAATTAATTTTTTTGATCTTGATTGACTGCATCAAATATGCATTAGCTGAATGAAGAGTTCTGTTTGGTGAATACAGCTCCTCTAAAAACGTTGGTCTTTCTTTATGTAATGCTTTAAAGGCTAAGCAAAGAGTCTTAAACTATATCCGCTGGCAGACTGGCAGCCAGTGGAGTTCTCGCAATGCTGATCTGACCAACTCATACTTTGGAATATCCTGAAAAAGGCTTGCGACAGCGTTTTGCACTGCCTGTAGCTTCCTAAGAAGGGTGAATTGCACCTTAATGTGTAGTCCATTACAATTGTCAACTTTAGACAAGACTAAGGAAGTTACTACTGACTTTCTGCAAGTTTTCAGGATAAAAGGCAACATTTTCCTAATAGTCTTAATCATGAAGAACGAAGAAGACACAAGCTTAGAGACTTGAGCTTTGAAGTTGAGCTTTTCATCTTTAATGACCCCTGTTTTTTGCTTTGTCAACCGGGGTAGTGGGAGGGCCAAGATTATCTGGCCACCAAGCTGATGACCAAGGAGGAAAGAGATTACCGAACATAATCACCTTGGTTTTGCTTGAGTTTAATTTCAAGCAATGAGTGCTCATCCAGTGACTTAAGGAGAGCATGCAATCATGGAACTTTATTGAGTGATTAATATCCTTATCCACTGTCGAGATCACCAGCTGGGTGTCATCGACATAGGATGTTGGGATCAGATTAAAACTTCTTATCAGCGGTGCTAATTCCGCTACATAGATATTAAAAAGTGTAGGGCTCAACGACGAGACCTGAGGAACACCACATGAGGAGAAAAAGGCGCTGACTTAAATTTGCCCAAATGGACTGATTGGGTCCTCTCTGCTAGGAACGATGTCAATAAGGAGATGGCTTTACCTCCTATCCCAGCTTCTTGTAGACGATGAGTTAGTAACCTATGATCTACCGTATCAAATGCAGCGGATAGGTCAAGCAGCACCAAGGCTGCTGACCGACCGCTGTCTAGTCTAGCGAAGTACGGATTTCTTCTGTGGTCTTAATTAGATCTGATTCTGTACTGTGGTTAGCTCTAAAGTCAAACTGGCTGTGGTCTAAAATTTGATTTGTTGCAACAAAATTAGAGCGTATCATATTCCTGGTCTTCTCAATTATCTTTTCCGGAAGTGGAATTCTCGAAATAGGACGATAGTTAGCTGTATCTGATGCATCCAATTGTTTTTTTTTAAGCAGAGGCAGAATACAAGCCTGCTTCCACACAGTGGAAAAAGATGCTTGTTCAATCATCTGGTTGAATATCTTTGAAAGGTGGGGTCCTACAAGATGGCAAATGTTTTTTAAACTTTTCGGGGGGCAAGGGTCTTCAGGAGAGCCTGACTTAGCCATGGAGGTAAGCTTGGTAATTTGAAAAGGGAAGTCAGAGAGAATTTGAGCAACAAAGGATTTTTTGATGATTTCTTGTTCAGATTTATTAGCTTTTAGTGTGAAATGAGTAAATTGATCATAACTTTGATCTATCTTTGTTCAAGCAAGAGCATCACAGAATTCTTGATTAATATTGGTGGTCATCTTTTTCGATAGTGGTTAGATTTTTAACGGTGCAAAATAGTTCTTTACTAGAACCACTAGCATTTTCTATCTTTGTTGTATAGTAATTAATTTTCTCTCCAATCAGCTTTTTTTTAAATCAGAAAGCATGAATTTATATCTGTTCTGTTCTAGAAGTTTATATTTTTTGCCCCAAATCCTTTCTAGCCTTCTGCAAGCCTCTTTATCTATTCTCAAGGCTTCAGAGAACCAAGGGGCTAATGGTGATTTCCTGTTTTTATTAATCTGTGTACTAGGAACTAGGTTTGCATAGTTGGTCTTAAGCCAGAGGGTGTATTTTTTAGCTGCGATTTCTACATCCTTCTCAACCTCCCGTTCACTTTTTACCAGCTTGTTGACCAAGGTTGTATGGTAAATTTTTTGCCATGCTCTGCCAATAGTCTTTGAATTCATATTGTTTTGACTATTAGTTCGTGGGAGCTTATATTTAAAAAGGATTGCATGATGGTCCAACCAAATTAGTGGGAGAGTAGTTGGATTAGAGATTGCCGGGTTATTGGAAAACAGGCCATCCAAGATGTGACCTGCCGTATGCGTGGCACCCAAGATTATCTGACTGAGGCCATATTCTGATGTTATATCTAACATTTCCTCAGTATCTCTATCATCAGTAATTTCTAAGTGGAAATTCATATCACCTAGTATTGTAAAAACATTAGAGTGAGGACTAAGCTCTAACAGAGAGTGAAAGTTAACTAAAAAGTCGGATTTTAGGCCTGGAGGGCGATAGATCAAAAGACCTTTAAAGGAGTCTTGGTCAGCGAAGGTGATTTTAAAAGACAAGGCTTCACAATCAGGTGTGTCTGTTTCTGAACAAAAGACACTTAATTCGGCCTTGTAGATCAAAGCCAGTCCACCTCCCCTTTTTTGTCGCCTGTCTAATCTGAAGGTACTGTAACCTTGTGACATTGCTATCTTAAAATTGGAATCTGATGAATCATCCCCCCAAGTTTCTATGACAAATAATACATCAATTTTATAGTCTGTAATAAAATCTGTGATTTCGAATTTATGTCTGACCAGAGATCTAGCATTAATGAGTGCGAGCTGTAGATCAGTATCTTTTCGATCTTGAGTCGTTGGCCACTTCAGTGGATTAAGTGGTAAATCCAGAAAATCCGGTATTTTGATATCACATCCAGGGCATTGGGGGTGCTCAGGTTCTGTTACATGTTTACAGTTTAACTGATAGCATTTCTTATACAATGGCAGACGTAGAAGAAATAGGCTGTTATCGGAATATGAAATCAGAGGTTAGTTCCCGCATGGGAGCCAGAATTTCTGGCCCTAGGCCCGTTCCAGGTGCGGACGGGCACAGACGGGCTTGCCTTTGGCACGCCTGCTGCGGCCGTCCACTGAGCGGCCTTTCCAGCGTGTCCCTAAATAGGAAAATCCAGGAGAACAGGAGCGCTAACCACCGGAAGTGGGTGCGCGGTAGTAAGTGCCTCGGAATTAATCTAAATGAGATTCTTCCCTCCGCAGCAATCGGTATACACCATGGCGGACCGGGGAAGCCTCCTTAGTGAATTACAAATAACGCAGGAACACAGTTTTAAAAACACAATAATCAAAGATTTAAAAGTCTTATCATAAAGTAATGGCCAAACTGAAGTTAAAAACTTTACCAGGACAGAGTATGTGCAAAATAAACAGGTAATACGTTCCTGCGCTAAAGCGAATCAGAAGAAGCCCTATGCACGTAGCAGGATGTCATGGCTTAAGCAGCAGCAGTATGAGACCGCTGGATGGCCTTTCCAGTGTGTCCCTAAATAGGAAAATCCAGGAGAACTGGAGCGCTAACCGCCGGAAGTGGGTGCACGGTAATAAGTGCCTCGCAAATAATCTAAATGAGATTCTTTCCTCCGCAGCAATCGGTATAGACCGTGGCGTACGAGGGAAGCCTCCTTAGTGAATTACAAGTAACAGAAAACACAGTTTTAAAAACACAACAATCAAAGATTTAAAAGCCTTATCATATTGTAATGGCTAAACTGAAGTTAAAAACATTAGCAGGACAGAGTATGTGCAAAATAAACAGGTACTACGTTCCTGCGCTAAAGCGAATCAGAAGAAGCCCTATGCACGTAGCAGCATGTCATGGCTTAAGTACCAGCAGTATGAGACCGCTGGTCCAGATTCCAAAGGGTGTGGCAAAGGGCGACCCCCAGGTCTAAGGTCCTTGGTATTGAACACACGGTTCCTTCAGAAACATAACCTGGAAGTCTTTTCACTCCTGCAGGAAGAAGTGCCGGACAGCCTAGCAATAACAGAATCCTGCCTGGAGGATGGCTCAGGTTCAAGTTCAAGTTCTGAAATTTGTATAGCGCACTACTCACCCAGAGAGTCTCAAGGCGCTTGAGGGAGGGTGGTGCATTACTTATCGAATAACCAGGTTTTAAGTTGCTTTCTAAAGGAGAGGTGGTTCTGTGTAAGTCGAAGGTGAGTGGGGAGAGAATTCCAGCTTTTGGCCGCTAAGTAGGAGAAGGATCGTCCTCCCATGGTGGATCTTTGGATGTGCAGAATTGCGGTGAGGGCTAGATTGTATGATCGTAGTTGTCAGGTTGGTGTGTAGAAGGACAGTCGTGTGTTGAGGTATTCGGGTCCTAGGTCGTAGAGGGCCTTGTGTGCGTGGGTGAGGAGATGGAACAGTATTCTCTTGTTGACGGGGAGCCAGTGGAGATCCTGCAGGTGACCGGAAATGTGAGCATGACGGGGAATGTCCAGTATGATTCTGGCTGAGGCGTTTTGGATGCGTTGGAGTTTCTTCTGTAGTTTGGCTGTGGTCCCGGCGTAAAGGGTATTTCCATAATCCAGTCGGCTGGTGACCAATGCGTGGGTGACTGTCTTTCTTGTTTCAGTGGGGATCCAGCAGAAGATTTTTTTGAGCATGCGTAGGATGTTGAAGCATGAAGATGAGACGGCGTTGACTTGTCTGGTCATCGAGAGGGAGGAGTCCAGGATGAAGCCCAGGTTACGTGCGTGATCTGTGGGTATGGGTGCTGTACCCAGGGCTGGTGGCCACCATGAGTCGTCCCAAGCAGAGGGAGATGATCCTAAGATGAGGACTTACGTTTTGTCCGAATTAAGTTTTAAACGGCTGTTCTTCATCCATTCGGCAACTTCTTTCATTACTTCGTGTAGATTGGATTTGGCAGTGTTGGGGTCTTTGGTGAGAGAGAGGATCAACTGGGTGTCGTCTGCGTAGGAGATGATGTTGAGGTTGTGTTGGTGCGCAATGGATGCGAGTGGACTCGTGTATACGTTGAAGAGGGTGGGGCTAAGTGAAGATCCTTGTGGTACACCACAGATGACTTCGGTGGCCTCTGATTTGAATGGGGGGAGGCGGACTCTCTGGGTTCTCCCGGCGAGGAACGAGATGATCCAGTCCAGAGCTTTTCCTTGTATTCTGACATTGCTGAGGCGTTGTATGAGGGTGTTGTGACAGACTGTGTCGAAGGCGGCAGAGAGGTCAAGTAGGATGAGGGCAACTGTTTCTCCGTTGTCCAGTAGCATTCGGATATCGTCTGTGGCTGCGATGAGGGCGGTTTCGGTGCTGTGTTTGGCTCGGAAGCCGGACTGAGAAGGGTTGAGGGAATTGTTGGATTCAAGGAAGGTGGCGAGCTGACTATTGACGGCTTTCTCAATGACTTTGGCAGGGAATGGGAAGAGTATGAAGGGTCGGTAGTTCTTAAGTTCAGAGGGGTCTGCTGTGGGATTCTTCAGAAGGGCGCTGAGTTCGGCATGTTTCCAGCTTTCCGTGAAGGTGGCAGAGTTGAAGGAACAGTTGATGACGTCTCGGAGATGGGGTGCGATGATGGAGTCTGCTTTGTTGAAGATGTGGTGGGGACATGGGTCGGTTGGCGATCCTGAGTGAATGGAGTTCATCAGGCGGGTGGTGTCTTTAGTGGTGATTGGGTCAGATATAGTGGCAGCCCTCCCCACTGACTATGATGTCTTGATGCACAATAGGCAGTATGGGAAAAGAGGGGGGTGGCATTGTTTGGCCATAGGCAGCTGGTGATGGAAGGGCTCGTAGCAGAAAGCATGGACATAGCAGAGCTCCTTGGAGCAAAGATAAGCTAAAAATCTTTCTGCCTGGTAGTGGTGGTGGGATACCACCTCCCCGGCTGACCCCCCTGTTTAATGATCTGTTTACCGAAGGGGTCAGCAACTTATGTTCACAATATCAATAGATCCTGGTGGTGGGGGATTTCAACTACCATTGGGATCAGGTGCCAAGTCAGCTTGGAGAGGCGACGATCACGCTGGGGCTGCAACAAGTTGTGGAATCCCTCACCCATGATAGGGGACAAACACTAGACCTCATCTGGATTACTCAGCCCTCGGCTAATCTGACAGAAATTAGACCAATGTAGTTGGTCGGACCACCACTTGATCAGTCTCACGATTCCCCTGCCCAGTTGGCCTAAGCACTTACCCCCAGATAGTATGTAAGCGGAGCAAAATTGAGGAAGCCAGTTTAGGGGAGGCACTAATAGAGACAGCTTGAAGAACTTGACCAGGAAAGTGAGAGGGTTACAAATAGGCTGAGAAAATCTAACAACAAAGTGGCTCCTGCACGAAGGGAAAGGGTAAGGAACAAAGGAAAGGGTGACCGCTGGTTAACGGACGAATTAAGAGGAAACAAACAACCTTATGCCAGTACGAAAGGCAGTGGCGAAAGTCATATGACCCAGAGGATGTCAAGGAATGGAATATAAAGCCATGTCAGCAAGAAAACCATCATCACAAGGAAGGCTGAGTTTTATGAGGTCAGGATTAGGGAGGTGAATAACACGCAGAAGGAGACCTTTAAAGTACTGAGAGAACTAGGCCAAAGGCGGGAACTGAAGACTACTGCCAATTCAGAGGACTGTAACAGGATTTAGACCTTTTTTCTAAATATAGCCAAGGACATTTAAATTGACATAATTAACACCCATATCAGTCCAAGGCCCCTTGGTAGTGGAAGAACCACCGATCGCTCAGGGCAAGAAGCTCCCCACATTTCGGACCCTAGACCTAGACTCTCTATCTCATGTTATGGCAAGATTTAAGTCTGGGTCACCAGAGGACCCCTGTCCACCAAGGGGATGCTCCCAGTGATGGGGAGGGATCTGCTATCCTTCATTAATCAATCCCTGACAACTGGGAAGGTCCCACTCAATCTCAAGGAAGCTATGGTAATCCTGGCTCTTATTCAGAAGTTGGAAATCTTTGATGTGGCGTATCAATGGATTTCCACCTTCTATAAGGATCAGACACAAAGGGTTCAGCTAGGGGGCTGTGTGTCTAGTAAAGGTGCACTGTCATGCGGAGTTCAACAGGGTTCTGCCTTGTCCCCACTTCTTTTTAACATCTACCTCCAGCCAGTTGTGGCAGCCGTGGCACAAATGGACTATCAATTGTTCAATTACGAGGAGGACACTCAATTGATCCTTTGGATCGACAGTTCCCTTCAAGCGCAATCTTGTGTACAAAACATCTTACGGTATACAGTGTACTGGGTAATCACCAACTCGCTTAAAGTAAACCCTGATAAAACAGAGGTACTAGCCATGACCACGGAAGGCATCCCTTGGTCTAATCTCTTTTGGTCACAAGAGCTGGGTACTACACCCACACACCGGTTTCTGTTGTGAAGAGCTTAGGCATTAAATTAGATGCTAAGCTTACAGTGTCAAACCAAG
Source organism: Lissotriton vulgaris (assembly GCF_964263255.1). NCBI lineage: Eukaryota > Metazoa > Chordata > Amphibia > Caudata > Salamandridae > Lissotriton > Lissotriton vulgaris. Next base: position 416,142,649 of record NC_141685.1, on the reverse strand, counting down.
TGACCACCATGGTAGGGACCTGTGTGGGCATTTTGAGGCAACTCAGGAAACTGGTACCCCTCCTATCACTCTCAACTATGCGCACTGTGGTGATGGCACTGATTGTGTCTCAATTGGACTACGGCAATGCATCATATATTGGTCAACCAGACAAGCTGTTAGGTAAGCTGCAAGTAGTAATGAACGACGGAGCAAGATTCATTTTTAAGCTCTCAAGACGTTCACAAGCCACACCACAACTGCAGCAGATCACTGGCTCCCAATTGAGCAGAGGGTCAGGTTTAAAGGCCTAAGCATTGCACACAAAGCTCTCTTTGGCCGGGCACCAGAAAAAATCAAGGACTGCCTAAGGAGATACATTTTGGGACGTGACCTCCGCTCGTCCAAGGCAGGCCTGTTGTCCTGCCCACAGTTTGACAAAGCTACCATGGGCGGACAAGCTTTTCAGTTCTGATCCCCCAACTGTGGGAATAAGATGCCGGAAAGTCTGAGTAGGGAAGCCTCTCTCCTTCCATTCAGGAAAAAACAAAAGGCTTTGTTGTTTACACAGGCTTGGGGACAAGATGTGCTCTGACCGAGTAGGTGTGGTGATAGGTAACTGCTGGTAGGTTTCTGCAATTCACTCATGAGCGGTAAGAGAACGTTGGTGATTATGCGCTATACAAATGCCATGTAACATTAACATACTTGCGCTCCATCACGAGAGACAAGAAAAGGGAAGGGCAAAAAAGTGTGTTTCCCGTGTTAATTCAGATAGGAATTCTAGGCATGACTACAGCCCGAACCTCTGAACAGAGTTAAACCAAATTTGTCAGAAAGGTAGATGTTGGTCCAGAAAGCGACCTTTTAGTAAATTGGTGTAAATTTGTTCAGTAGTTTTGGAGCTACTAAAAAAAAAACGTGGATATCAATGGATGTGAAGGCTCTGTGACCTCCCCTCCCCCCCCCCCATCAAGTGCTGAGATCCGATTGGCTGCCTACACTTCAACCAGGAAGTGTTGGCAGCCATCTTGGGACTTAGCTTCAGCCAAGTCCCAGATAATTCTTTTTTGTTTTTTAAAAGGCGGCAAGGTAAGAATACCCTGACCCCTTCGCTCTGGTCAAGGGGACCCATGAGGGACCCCGACAGGGCCAAAAAGCAAATTTTTAAAAAAGTATGCTGCGAAAACGCGATGGAGATTCAAATCCACGGCAAAAATGTGAAGACAAGAACAGGCTTCCGCTCTTGTTTTGAATACAGCCCCCGGGAAGTCCATGTTTCAGGGGCATTTTTAAAAAAGGAGGGGGGTGCACCAGCCCCCTTCCTTAGGCTTATTGAGCCCCAGGGAGCACCATATCTCAGGAGTTTTACTGGTATAAAAGGAGGGAGGCAAACAGGCCCCCCTCCATGGGCTCTCAAAGCCCCGGAGATCACCACCTCCCCGGGGCAATTTAAACATTGATGGGGGTCGGTTGCATGGACTCTGCCCAAGCCCAGGGGACCACCACCTCTACGGGGATAAAAAACACCTAATGTGAGACTATGCAGACCCCCCCTCAGACCCTGGGGACCACCACCTCCCTGGGGTCAAATATTTTATTCTGAGAACCACAAACAAAAACTCTAAAAAGACAAGGGCCCTCATTTATGAGAAATGACGCATCGCTGCGTGAAAACAGCGATGCGTCACTTCTCAGTGCGCACTCCTTGCGACATACCTGATGCGTCATATTTACTGTATGACACATCATGTCGCAAGGAGTTACAGATACATCAGTATTTCTGACGTATCTGTATGGCGCAAAAGTGACGCATTGCTGGAGTGTGTCACAAAAGTGACGCAACTCCAGCACTGCGTCCTTTCACATGGGGCAAGGGGCCTGCGTCAGTCTTATGCCTGCTGTGATGCAGGCGTAAGATTTTGATGCAACAGCATCCTAGAAGTGACGCAGTGAAATCTCATAGATTTCACTGCGTTACTTCTACGAGACTTTTTGCGTGGGAGCGCCCTTCCTGCATACATTATACCTGGTGCAGGTATAATGTAGCGCAGGGGTTTACAAAGTGACGCATCTAAGCTTTGTAAATAGTGCGCAACAGGAGGCATGTTTTATGCCGCTGATGCGTCACAAAAAGTGACGCATCGGAAGCGCAAAACTGACGCAAGGCCTCATAAATGAGGCCCAAGGTCTTCAGTGCCTCCATAATGCCAACAAGTAACAAAAAAAATGAAGCAAATTGATAAACACAATTAACAGGTGTAAAAGATGGAATCACCCATTGAGTAGGTGCACGGACACCCCTAAAAAGGCAATGAGGGAAGTTAAAATAGCAAAATTAAACAGCCTTTGAGTAGGTGCACGGACACCCCTGAAAAGGTAATGAGGGAAGTTGAAATAGCAAAATTAAACACAACGGGAAAAGACCATGCTTCAATGAAACACTAACTAATTGTTACATGTTATGAGGAGCGCTCTTAAATGCTGTGGAGGAAGACTATCACACATTCTTGGAGAAAGAAAAGTACGGCTAGAAGGAGCTTCTCCAGTGTTCCACGTGAAATTGTGAACACCACAGAGGCATGTTGAGCTACAAACATTTCTACCATATTACGTATCCTTGGCAGGGCTCTGTGTGTTACAGAATGATACGCACACAAACCATTTCTGTACGCATTTGACATTTTTAAATGACTTTTCTTTTCACAGAACAAGCTGACCTGGCAGAGTACGCACCATCCCTCCCTTTTTAAACACATGCTGACTACTTCACCTTGATAATTATCTATCTCATTGGTAACATTTCTTTCATATCTGCCTTCCCCCACCGAGTGATAAAGATGGTGCAATCATACAAAGGTTCCTAACTGGAACATTATTTAGCACAAATGCTCATTATCAGAACAGCATCATAGTGTTTGGGAACTAGTGACGTACCCTGTCCCAGTGCCAACACAATTTGAAAAAAAAGGATGTATATGAACTCGTAGGTCTCGGTGGCCGCTCTGAGCTCTATCTATAGCGTCCTTCTACAATAACCCCTAAACCTAGTGATATAATGATGGCAAAAAAAGGCACAACACAAGCTAATCCTCCCTGCCTCAAAGACAGCTTCACTAGTGAGGAACTCTGGCAAAGAGCAATCATGGAGTATAGCCATGCAGGCCACCCACACTGGGTTTGCCAGCGCTGTATGCTTTTAAAATGCACCAGAAATGCCTATATTAGTGACCATGCATTCTTGTCTATACTTCCAAGATGGCTGCCACTTTGTGAGTAACTTGAGATTCTGACAGAGACAGGAAGCAATCTTTTCTCTGTGTTAAAGGAATAATCTATTTTGCAAAGCTGTGAAAAACATTGCCCCTACAGGATTTCAACGCAGCACCAGTCGGTTAGCTAAGCACCATAGTGTATATATGCAATGCAGATGGGGCACTAACAGACGATGATGCCCAGGCACCATCACCCTTGAAGGAATGCAAACTCGAGAAATTGGATGGGCCTCTAAAAAATAGCAAAGCCGCATCCTGCCATAGCTGCATTGCCAAAAAAAAAAATTGTTGAAGGTGAACTAGAAGTCATCTGACAGGAGCAACAGGTGGAACAACATCAGTGGAACAGTTTTTTATTTTTTCATCTCTGTTATGCTATGTTAAAACTATTTATAGAGCGCCCATAGACCAGGAGATTTCTTGGTGCTGCATACAGGAAAGAGCTTGCAACTCATCAACTCATTCATATACCTAAGAGAACAGCCAGGTTTTCAAGAGTCATCTGAATCTAGATAGCACAATGATGATCTAATATTAGGTGGTAGTGAATTCCAGAAACGAGGGGCCAGAACAGAAAATCTAGCTCCACCCGGACTCTTCTTTCTAAAGGTGGGAATGACCAAGAGGTCAAAGCGTGAGGACCTCAGGTTACGAGCAGGGGTATACCTGTAGATGCATGAAGAAATAAACTCAGGACAGGTGTGTGCAAGGATTTGAAAATAATACACCCGATCTTAAAGACAGTGCGCTGTTTCAGTCGTAACCAGTGGAATTTTCTTATCAGGGGAGTGATGTGACACCTTCTTAGCTGTTGGTAGATCAGTCTGGATGCCTGATTTTGTACCAGCTGTAGTCTCTTTATTAGGTATGCCGGAAGACGGGAATAAACGAGTTTACATAGTCGATATGAGAAATTACTAGTGTGAGAACAACCTGAACAAGAGCTTCAAAGGTTAAGAATCTTCCAATTTTTCGAATCTTCCGAAGATGGAAGAAGCAGGAGGAAATTACGGACCCGACCTGAGGCTTCATAGAAAGATTATTATCTATAAGGACTCCTAGGCCCTTTGATGAGCTAGAGGGCTCTGGGGGCATGCCCAGGTCAGTGGGCCAAATGTTGGCATTACATGGGTTTTGGAAGCCTCCAACCAGGACATGTTCTGTCTTGTCTGGGTTTAATTTTAAATGATTGCTGTTCATCTGTTTTTTTTTTAAATTCAAAGTCGGGTCTGGAGTATTGTTGATTGCAAAAATAAGTTGCATATCATCAGCATAGTTAAAGGTGCACACATTCATTTTCCTTAAGGACTGTATCAGTGGAAGAATATACAAGTTAAACAGGTGGGAGGGGCAGGGATGACCCCTGAGGCACACCGCAGGTCACTTTGACTTTAGGAGATCTGTATTGGGAGAGTCGGTCCGATTGGGAGAGTTCATCCAGAAAGGACACAAACCATTCCAGTGATGTTCCCTGAACACCCGCGGCCTCAAAACTATCCACCAGAAGTTCATGGTTGATGGTGTCAAAGTCCGCAGATAGATCGAGAAGGACGAGTGCCAGTGTAGTGTCTCTGTCAACCTCTTTCCATATTTCATCCAGCATGGTCAGAATACTAGCTCAGTTGAGTAAGAAGGGCTGAAGCCAGCTTGGTGTGGAACGAGAAAGGGAGATTGCTCAATAAAAGAACAGAGGCAGTTGGTGACACAGGCTTTCAGCGCTTTAGTAAAAAAAAAGGAACCAGTGAGATGGGACAATAATTTGTCAAAACCAATGGGTCTGAACCGGTTTTCATAAGAAGTGGGACTATAATTGCTACTTTAAAGGCTCTAGGAACAATGCAGTGTGTTAGTGAGAATTTAAATAAAGATAGAGCAGGGGCAGGGAGTGCAAGAAATGCTTTCTATAAGACTATGAGAGGTAGGCCAGATTTTATTTTAGTCAGCAGGTTAAAGAAGAGTTCCTTGCTTATAATTAGGGCTCCTGGTTTTCCGTTTAAACTGATTTCTACATATAAATACAGATGGAAAAAAATTTGTCCTTTATCTGTATTTATATATAAAACATGAAAATACTAGTACATTTTGCCTCCCTGCGCTCCGCCCCTCGAGTAAGGTCTTCACTGACATCAATAGAATCACACCCCCAACCATCTGGTGTCTTCCCCTCCTTAGAGGGTTAAGAGGGTTAAGAGGTGTCAGCCGGGGCTGAGGCAGCTTCCCGGGCACACACATAGCCGCACTCGAGTACTTCACAGGTTAATGTGGCTTTGCTCTAAGAGCCTATCCTCTCACCTCTTTAATCATTTTCCAGTGACTTGATACTCATACGTGCAGCACATCTTCTGCAAACAGCTCATTCATAAATAAGTACAGATAAATTCCGGCACAAAACACACAATGCACGTTATTCTGAAGCCCGAGTACTCCGTTTAAACTCTTCTATACGGTTAAGAAAGGGAAAAAAATACCTGTGCACATAGCAGGGCAATACAAATCAACAAATAAAGAGACAACAGCATAAACACAGAGGAACTTGAATGAGAAAATTAGACACAGCTGCGTGTGGACGCTGTCGACTTTGGGACTTGGTAGCCAAGTTCGAGTCTCGGCGTCTGTTAGATCTGGGGGTCTCTAGTTGGCAATGGTTATAACCTTTGTCCAAATAGGGACCCTTATTTTTAAGTCAGGATAAGGGGATTACACTCCTTAATAACCCCTGCTCACCCCCTTGGTAGCTTGGAATGAGTAGGCAGGCTTATCTCAGAGGCAGTTTGTTAAGCATTTGTGAATATACACAGTAATACAGTGATAACACTACAGATGGCCACAACACAGGTTTTATAAAAATAAGTATTCTTTATATAGACTTAAACACAAGACCACAAACGAAAAACATCCACAATACTACACTTAAGATTGCTTAAAAGATGATTCAAGTTGCTTAGTTCAAGTTGAGGATAAATGCGGCAAAGTTCTCAACAAAGTACCTGGATGAGTGAAGCAAAGTAAACAAAAGGCTCGCAAAAGGGGAGATGCGTCGGTTCTCTGATTCGGGAAAGATGATGCGTCGTGCCTCAATGCTTGCGGAGAGTAGGGGATGCGTTGTGCTTCATACCGGTGCGGAGGTGATGCGTAGATTTTCGGCCTGCGGGCCCGTTGCGGTGCGCAAGATGGCACCCTGATGCGATGCGACGATCCAGTTGCGATGTGAGAAGATGGCGCCCTTGATGCGGTGATACGATGACGATGCAATGACGCCCTGGCAGCCTTGTGGCAACTCTGTACTTTGGAGCCGCAACAGGCCCTGCGGCACGCTTCTCCGTGGAGGCGACGGCCCACTCTCTATGGCGTCGCGCTTCTCCGGTGATGCGACAGCAGATAGCTTCGATGGACACACGCTTCCAGGGAGATGCGATGAAAGCTCGCTTCTCCTGCGTTGCGACGATGTCAGCTGCGGCGGCGACACGCTTCTTCTCGATGCGTCGCGCTTCCAGCTCCCAGCGGCACGCAAGTGACTGGAGTCAGAATTCCCAGCAAAGAAATTCAGGAGGGAGCTGGAGGTGAAGTCTTTTGGCCCTGAGACTTCAGCAGGAGGCAAGCACATTTCAAGCCCTTGGAGAATATTCTGTAGATAAATGAAAGTCCTTAAAAGTTCCTTCTCCTTTCCCTTGGCAATGAAGCGACCACTGCAGGCCAACCCAGCAAACAGCACACTGGCAGAGGGGCAGTCCAAACTCCTGCAGCTTCCTTGGTTCTTCTCCTTGGCAGAAAGCTTTCTTGTTCCAGAAGTGAGCTAAAGTCTGTGAGACTGGGTCTCAATATTTATACCCCAAAATCCTTTGTTCTCTGAAGGCAGAGAGGCCTCTGCCTAGTTCAAACCAGTTCCTGAGCACTTTGTTTACAGGACTCTTCTCTTCCTTTCACTCTGCAGGGCAGAAACATCAGATGCCCCACAGGAGGTGGAGCCAGCACAGGGGAGGGAAGATACAGCTCTGGGGCACTCTGTTGACATGATTCCCCTTCTCCTTTCACAGTGCAGGGCAGAGACATCAGACAAGCCACAGAAGGTGGAGCCAGCATTGTGGAGGGAAGGCCTAGCCCTATTCAGGTCCCAGGTGCACACCTCCCTCCCCTCTAGGTGCTGATCTCTCTATTCACCACTGGGCTGCCCCAGCCTGTCTCCTGGAATTTCCTTAGCCCTGTCACACACAAACCCAGACAAGGAATACACAAGTCAGCAGAGGCGGGCTCAAATGGTTAGGCAGGCAAATACCTACTTTCTAAAAGTGGTAGTTGCAAACATATTAAAATAAACTTTACTAAAAGATGTATTTTATTATTCTGAGCTCAGGCATACTAAATTTTAATTTCTACCATGTTCCCTGAGTCAGTTAGGATTATAAGAATGTAACAATCTTAACTGCCATTCTGGCCTATGAGAACAGGTAGCCTTCAATAGTGAAAAACGAAAATGGCTGTAATTCACTATTAGGACATGCTACCCACATCAGAGCAAGTCCTACCTGATACTTACAATGCACCCTGCCCTTGGGGCTACCATAGGGGTGTCTAGTATGAAGCAAAGGGAAGGTTTAGGGACTGGCAAGTGTATGCACTTGGCCATGTCAACATGGTAGTCACAGACTACACACAGGCCTTGCAATGGCAGGCCTGAGACACAGTTTACAAGCTGCTTCTGTGGGTGGCACAACCAGTGCTGCAAGCCCACTAGCAGCATCTGATCGACAAGCCCTGGGCACACATGGTGCACTCTACTAGGGGCTGACAGTAGCTCAAATAAGCCAATCATGGAATAATCAATTAGTACATCAATTTAACATAGGGAGCACTTGCACTGTGGCACTGATTAACAGTGGCACAGTGCCCAAAACATACAACCAGCAAAAACATATCAAAACAGAGGAGGCAATCCGTCAAAAATGGAAGGGAGACTCACGCCAATGATGTCAGGTCTAACAGCGTCGGGTCAACTTCCTGAGATTTTGTGCAAGTCATTTAATCTCTCAGTGCCTGCAACATGAATGTGTCATTGTGTAATGTAACTGGTGCTCTTGTTAAGCGCTCAAGTACTTTCATGTCCAGTTCATGCTACATAAACTGGCCCAAAAATGTGCTGTGAGAAATGGTACTCCTGGGAGCTGTTCCATTCATCAGGGTGCCCCCATCATTTGAGTTACGCCACTGCTGTTCCTATCCAGGTGCCCTTAACCACCTGGGCAAACAGACGAGTTCCAAAACGTTGCCTTAAAGCCAATTTCTTGAGTTGCGCCAGAAGTTGGATTTTAAATGTTATAAAAACCGCCCTGGTCTTAACGAGGTATAATTAACGGTTTCCACAAAATGCCCCGATTTTAGGACTGCCACTGTTGAGGGGCACGGCAGGTGAACAATGATCGCGTCATTGTAATTTATGTTTTTATGGCTCTTACTGGGCAATTTATTACGTAAGAGTTATTTCCTGGACAAGGAACAGGCAGACGGGTTAAATGGCTAACAAATGGGCAAATGCTTCGAAAGTGAAAAAACAAGACGCTTTGCGAGCCCTGCAGAGCTAGAGACAGAGAGAGAAGAAGAACATAACTCACACTTCATCCAAAAACCCTTCTTACCTTTCATTAATTCAGACACAGTACGGAGGTATGGCTGGTCACTGATGCTCTGTGCAGACACTGTACCGAAGGACGGCTGGTACTCAGTGTCTGTGCAGACACAGTGCCGAAGCATGGCTGGTGCTCTCTTTAGGCACCTGTTATACTGTTCTCTGAGTCTGCCAGCACCAGGATGCCTGTTAGGTGACAGTGCGCTCTACAAGTAAAGTAAATAAACAAATAATTAGCAGACTTTGGGTGGTACCTGGTCCATTGCTTTATGCTGCTACATATATCAACACAGAGTTAGGTAATTTTGTTTACTTGGACACAGTGTTGCATGCTGATGCAGTGCTGGTGCTGACACTTGGATTTCTCTCGACTCGCTTCTAGGAGCTTCTCTGCAGAACACATGCTTTTCTTTCTACGTAAATTTCATAGTTACTTATTTTGCATCCTGAGTCCTCTGATGTTGCCTTCGAACTCCGATGTTGGCAGTTGTATAATTGGAGCAGAGGGAGGCAAAAACATACCTCTGAGTACTCTTTAGAGGTCTGTGGTGCTATATTATTTAAGGCTCATAGTGTGTGGGCATGCCAGTGGGGGATAATGTACTGCATTGCTTATAAGGTCCCAATGGCGAGACCTATTGGCTATGCCAATGCTTGTTCTCTGTCCTGTCCTCTACATCCTTTCCTTCTATCTTTTCTCTTCCTTTTGCTCTCTTCTTCACATCCTGTCTGCTTTCTCTTTGTCTCTGATTTGCTCTCCTCCCTTTCTTCTACTTTGCTCAGTTTTAGCTCTCTCCTCTCTTGTTGTTTCTTTCTCCTCTTCACTCTTGCTCTCGCTCATCTAGAACACTGCTGCTGTCACCCCTGTCTCCAACTTGTACATGTCCCTGCTATTGTGAACACTGCGTTTTCTTGTTGTCAGTCCTAAAGATGAGGGAGTTGACCAATAACAACCGAGCGCATGTGTGCATTGTCAATTTAAATAAATGTAGAAAAATATTAGCTGTAGCGTCGTCTTTTGCTTGTGGCAAAATAAATGTGGTTGAATACATAAAAAATGCCCACAAAATTAATTTGGATAAATACAGGCAAAAAAATAAATACCATAAAACCAGGAGCCCTACTTATAATAGGTAGTTCAATCAAAAAGTGTGGGTTCCTGGCTGTGACCAGTTGGTTACCAGGAAATGAACTTGGAGGAATACTAGCTTTAATGGCAATATTTTGTTATTAAAGAAAAAATTGAGCATATCACAAAAAGAGTCAGGGGTATTTTTTGTGTCACTAGGTCAGGATTAGATAGCTGAGAAACAATAGCAAATATAGCTTTAGATTTGTTGGTTGAGTTCAAAATCTTGCCAGAAAAGAAGGTAGTCTTAGTTTGTAAGATGGAATTTTTATATTGCTTCAGTTGGTCCTGGTAGCGATCCTTTTTGGCTGGAGAGTAATTTCTTCTCGAATTGCGTTCAGTACAGCGTAGAGCTAGTTTTGCTAGTTTAAGGTCTTCCGAGAACCATCTCTCTGAATCGATCATGGCACCAGGCCATCCTGACTTTCCTAGGAGGAGTATAAAACTTGCTGCCGTCTGCTAGCCATGCAGTGATGTTTTCTTCATTTTGTTGATGTTAGAGCATTTCATAGGCAGAGCGGTTGCTAGGGAATTGCAGAAAGCATACATGTTCATATGAATACAGTTCTTAGCCAGTAGAACCACACTGGCTGGAAGTTTGGGAAAGGCCAAATTACTAAGGATAAACATTATTAAGAAATGATCGGACCAAGCACAGAGGCTGACCGTTAGATTAGGCACAGTAAAGTTAGATATCCAGAACTTGGTCGAGGGTATGTCCTTTTCTATGCTGTTCAAAGTTCAGCCAATTCAATAATTATTTTAGTTCCAGGGATCTTGGGCCACCAGTCTCGTTGTTAGCCCAATAGTTGAAATCTCCCATTAGCCAAATGTTAGCATGGTTGATTACCAGGTGGGATATTTGTTCCCCAAGAGAGTGGGGGAAATGTGGCATATGAAGAGGGAGTCTACAGACCAGCATGCAGATTAAGGGAGTAAGGATAGAGTCAACTTTGATGACCAAACTCTCGACTGAAGTGATGTCCAAGGCGGCTTGGGTGGTGAACTTCAAGTCCTTATGCATAATAGCAGCCACGTCTCCATCCATCTTGCCTGTGGACTGATTAGCCTAGGGGATGTAGTATATTGGGGTAGGACTCAGGGGAAAGCTAGGTTTATGTTTGTAGTAGCACGTCCAGCTTTACAGAGTCTAACAGATCGAACATTTCTAATTGGTGTTTCGCCAGTGACTGTGTGTTAAAATAAATGTTGTTAAGTGGGTAGTCCTATAGTTGTATGCTTGGGAGAAGTGTCTTCAATGATAAGGGGTAGATTAAATTCGGGATTGAATACCTATTGTTTAGAATCCCTAAATTAGCTAATTGAGACAAAGTAGTGATTTCAGCAAATAGTTTGTTAAGTGACATTGTCTCAATAGGAGTGAGAAGTAAATAAGAATCTTGAAAGCTCGTTTTGTTTTTGTGGTAAACATGAAAAATCATGAACACATTTTGAATCCAACACATCTGTTTCAATGTCTACTTAGTTATTTTGATTCAAGAGAAACAATTCCCTTAAATGTAATTGTTTGGGATGCCTGTGTGTTATCACTTTCCTTCTTCTGCGACTGCTGCATCTTGTCCGTGTGGTAAAGGAGCGCCTGCTGCATCTTGTCCGTGCGGTGAAGGAGAGCGGCGGTCATCATCATTTGACTCAGGATCTTCAGGCAATGTTTGTAGACCTTTCCATGTAGCAATTCTGTGTAGCATAGCACATGGGGCTGTTATTTGCCAGGATGTTTTTGGGTTGTATTGAAGTCCACTCGTATGGCTGGATATAAATCTTTCTTTCAAAGGTGTGCTCAATAGCAGATTGTGTTCTCTTGAGTGCTTTGTTGTATCTGTGCTGAATTGGGATGGTGGACCTTAGTTATGGTGGGAGTAGCTATGGACAGAGGGTATATATATGCACTGTCACCTACAACAGAAACACATTAAGCTCTCATATGTATATGTATGAGAAACATGAGTATCAAACATAGGATTTTTCACATTTTCATATACCAGAAAAAGGCATTATCAAAGTTTCCTCTTGCTTGGCAGTTGTATATCCAATTATGCTTGAAACTGGGTAAGAGTTGTGGGTGGAGCCTGGAAAACAGGCAACAAGGTCTGTGATCAGATTATGCATAATACTCTACCCTGTTCATTGAGTGATTTTTTACTTTTATGTTTATGGCATAGAAACTCTCTTGCAGATGGTAGCTTGTTGGTATATGTGTTTCATAAATGCAGTCAATTTCATTGGGAAATTGTGCATTCCTATTGAATTGTATGTTGATGTTCTGTAATTCCTAGGGGATTTAAGGCAACACAGTGCTTTAGTTAATTCTCCAAACCACGGCTTTAAGGAAAGTTTGAAAAACCTTTCCTAAAGCATATTGCAGCACCCCACCAGCTGCAGCTATGAGACCCCAGTGGCTACTGAAGGCCAGGAGGTGTAGTAAGTGCAATACTTGTACAAGTATCCATGTGGTCTGGCATCTGAGCATGTTTCTTCCTGGCTCTGGGTGCAACTCATCAATGAGTTCTAATATTACCTGACAATTGAGTATATATTTAAAAGAAATCTCTTCTGTCTGATCAAAAATAAATAGTTTTTTTTTTAAAAACTCCTTTCCTGTCCCCTTCTCCTCTTCTGCTGTCTAGTCAGTATGTATATCCGCCTCTCTACTACATACACAGCTATCATTGTATGTAGACACCCTTGCATTCTGGGGCCATATAGGTTGCCTGCTAAAACATGCAAAACTTAAAATTACATGTCCAGCTTTTTTAATGCGCTAACCCTGCTTTCTGAGCCATTCAGGGCCTACCCTAGGGATTACCTATATGTATTAAAAAGGTAGGTTTTGGCCTGAGAAAAGGCTTCTTTTTCCAGGTTGAAATGGCAGTTTAAAACTGCGCACACAGGCTGCAGTAGTAGACCTGTTGTATTTTTAATGGGCAACTTAAGTCAGTGGCACAATCAGGGTTGCATGTCATCGGGCGCATGTAGTACCACTTCACTAGGGACTTACAATTAAATCAAATATTACACTTGGGTGTAAGCCGGATCTACAGTGTTTAATGGGAAGAGCACAAGCACCTTAGCATTAGTTAGCAGTGGTAAAGTGTGCAGAGTCCTAAAGCCAGCAAATCGAGTCAGCAAAAGCAGGAGGAAGAAGGTAAAAAAGTAAGGGGAAGAGACCCCTCCACACTCCCACCCTAAGGATGCTAGTTCTAATGGGCTTGCATATTTAATCAATCTTTCAATCTGGTGATGAAGTAGATCATCAAACTGTTGACTACATTTAGGTTTTGAATTTGGAGATTTTCTAAAGAACATTTGTTGCGTGTTTAGCACCTTTTTAGGCGACATAGCACAGGAAAGCATGGCGTGTGGCTCCATGCCATTCAAAGTCTCTAACAATGCTTATCTTTTAACTGTAACTTTAATAAAATCCAAAATAATGCATATGTGCATTTCACAAAATGAATTTGTTTTGAAAAAGCTTTTTATTTATACTCTCATTAATCAACGTCACTGATATAACTGGACAAGGTCAAGTTTATGTTATCAGGTATAGCTGCTGAATAGGTTTCCTGTGCGTCAGACCCAGATAACACATTGACTCTGCTCTTCCTTTCCCTAGAGAGGCGAATACTGAGAACTCATCCAATCTTATCCCACAGTCATTTATTTTGGAAATATCAAACTGGAAATGAATTATTCCTAGCAGTGTGCACAGCCTTTTCCTGAGGTCACCTCCTACGTTTTTTGTTTAAAACAAACAGGATAGCACCTAAGAATGAACTAGCAAACATCTGAGAACCTGGGCTATAAGTAGTTCATTCAGAAAATGAAACATTTCTTCCACGCCAGTAGGACTTTACTTATTTCCTATTTATATATTTGAGGACATTGACATTTAGCTTGTGCTAAAAACACATTTTAGCTCCTTGAACTTGACAGTGAGTTATTACTTGTTTTGAGAATTCACCTTATTTGTGCAGAGTTACAAATATGAGTCGTGGAAATTAAGAGTGCAGCGGTGTGTTTTGTTACAAAAAAAAGATTAAAATGACAGGTGTACATTCGGGGTTAGTGTGCTACCTTTTCTGTTAGCAGGGTAAGGGGGTTCAGTTTTATTTACTGACAAACTTGAGTAAGAATGGGTATGGGTCCATGCCTACCTAGTATTTTAATTTTAAATAACACCATGCTGTTTCCCTTGTTTCTTTGTGATCGTATGTTGTCTTTGAAAAACTGTGAGGAAAACAAATTGGCAGCTTGTTTTCTAGCAAGTCACTTTTCTTTCTTTGTGATCAGCAGGAAAACAATCAGACAATGAGATGACCTTTTCTGCATAAAATATCCTTCTGCTTTTTATCGAGGTGATGGCTATATCCAATATTTATAGTCTTGCCCCTTTTTCTGTGTTTTTCTCAAACAATGGCGGAAAAGAAATACACAAAACCAATCATCTCATAAAACCCTTGCAATCTGTTTGCCAAATTGGGAGAATTTTAATTTCCCTGGTTTTGAGTTTTGAGGGCATATTATCAAGAATGGCGATAAAATTATCGCCACTTTAGCAGCAGGAAACTGCTGCTAAAGCACCGATAATGAGCTTGATAATATGCCCTTGTGAATTCCCATAGAAGCCCAGGTAAACACCAGAACCTGGGCTGCTATAGGAATTCACAAGGACATATTATCAAGCCCATTATCGCCGCTTTAGCGGCAGTTTCCTGCCCCTAAAGTGGCGATAATTCTATCGCCGTTCTTGATAATATGCCCCACAGTTCTTCCAAATGAAGAGTTAGAAAACGAATGCGCACTTCTGAGACTGCAAGCCTTTAACCTTGCCTCACATTACCAAACAAGGCAAAAGTATTTCTTTTGCTTGATCACTTAGTTCTAAAGTTGGATGTAGATTTATTATAGGGCGTCAAAGGTATCAAGGACTCGAAAGTGTCTTTCCAAAGAAGCTCACGTCTCAACTTTAACTTGAGAACTATGAATGCTACAGCTGAAATATATGACTCTGTAAAATGTATTATGAAAAGAGAAACCTGGCATAGAGACAATAATTCACTCTTTATGTGCAGTTTGCTTTTTCTACGCCTGGTAAGCAAATGTACCTTGCCTTTGATTTGCAGCTGTGCTCATCTCGACAATCACAAACTTTTTTATTTCCATTGACCCATACCCTAGTGATGCTCCAGCCTCTCATTTCTGCTTTAATGTTCACAGTCCTCTTTGCTATCCAGGAAACACATTTCATTGGGTTTGTTTTCTTTCTGATAAAACATAGTTTGTTTGTTGTTCCAACTGACTACCAATGAGCCAATGACAACCTGCTGAAGGGGCATTAAATGAAGTCACAAATGAACCTAATACTATCTTGTGTGAAAAGACTTAAGAGGAGTAGAAAACTTGAGTTTTTATTCACAGGATATTTATTTACATAGGAGACTCCATGCCAGAAACTGGATTGTACATGTTGGGACTCCTCGCTAAACACAGCATAAAGTAGGATTAAAGGAAACATATTGCATCAGATGACTCGTCTCGAAAGGCTTAAATATGTTAAACAGTTAGCATTGGATGTCTGCAGTCACTTTTTATGGAACAATCTCTGCCTCATGAGAAAAGAAGCCTTGACAAATATAGTTTTGCCTTTGTACACTGCATGCACACTGATGCACGCATCATGCAGGCACTCATGTATTGTAAGGGAGTATTTGTACAACATGCAGCACCTTCCCACCCCCAACAATGCCTCAATGGGCTATGTGGGTTGTGAACTAAGTTGCTAATCTGTTCGCTGTGCATGGTTGGTAGAGCATGTTTTTTAAGTGGGTGGTACATTGGGGTAAGTAGTTTGGTGTTGTGCATAAGATTATGAACTATGATGATCTCGGACTTCAGATATCGGTGCATGAGACTCGACGTGTGGCGACTGCTCCAGCTGTGGGCAGGTGCTGCCTCGGTTTCTTCAGTGGCACAGTGGCGATGCATCAGAAAGGGGTGTGGATTCATCATGCTTCTTTAGCTGTGTCTCTTTTCCAGCTCCCAGCAGCAGGAACAACCTTCAGAGGACCAACACAGGAACATGCACTTCATGGCAGGTCAGAATTCCCAGCAAGGTATTCAGGGGAGCTTGTGGGGAAGTCTTTGTGTCCCTGGGACTTTAGAACAGGAGGCAAGCTCTACTTCAAGCACATGGAGACCTTCTTTAATCAAGATACACAGCACACAGCAAAGTCTTTATCCTCTCCTTGTCAGAAACAGCCACTGCAGGCACACAGCAAAAGGGCGGTACTCCACCTCCATTTTTCCCAGCTCTTCTCCTTGGCAGAGGTTCCTCTTGAGTCCAGAAGAAATCTAAATCTCTGGGGTCTGGGCCCCAATATTTACTTTGTTCTCTGGTGGCAAAGAGGCTCTGTGCTCATTCAAAACCTGATATGTCCTCTCTGGTCCAGATTCCCTGCAGGAGGTAGAGAAGCATGGTGTAAGGCAGACTAGGCCCATTCAGGACCATTGAAATCTCTACCCTACTCTAATCTAAATGCAGCCCAGGTCTATTCAGCCCAGCTCTTACTCATTCAGGAAAGGCAGGACACACATCAACATCCCCAGTGGCTGTCTGAGAGAATGCACATCCCCAACCCCTGTCACTCAGCCAGACAGTCAATCCACAAACTAGCAGAGGCACACAGGATGGCTAAGCAAGAAAATACGTATATACAAAGTTTGTCGTGTTGTTCCTCATGAGAGAGAAAAATAAAGGTACAGTCTCCAATGCAAGTGGATCAGAACAGGGTAGCCAGATGGTCACCCTGGGAATCCATTTTGTTGGATTTAATGCCCTCACACACCCTTTCAGGTGTCATGCTTCATCATTTGGGCCTGCTCCTCGTTGGGTCGGCGGTGCAATACCCAACGGGCAACACCTCATAGAGGGGCTCTTTGGCGGAGATCTTTTTCCAACTGCCGTATGGATGAAGTGCGGGTATGGGGCCAGAACTTAGGGTAGACGTGATTTTGTAAGTTAAAATAAAGCTAGTGGTACCGGGAATACTTTATTCAGAAGGGCCACTGCTTTAGTTAAAAAGATTTCCTAGAGGAGAGTAGTGGAAAATTATGTTTCCCACTCTCATCTGGAATTTATTGCAGTCCGGTCAACATGTTTCTCGCTACTCTAAATTTTGTTGAGCGATTCTTCAGGACCAGGGGTACTAGTTAGTAAGTATCTAGAGATGTATGTAACTGTCTACACTGTTACCACGGAGTATGGCGTAAGTAAGCTCGTATGGCTACCACACTAGTGGGTGAAGGGAAGAACAATATTATATTACCCTTCTTCAGGTTGTGATTGTTAATACCTGTTGGAGGAAAAGGGGAGAGCATATCACAAACAATTTATAAATCGTTGCATCATTGACTGTAATACTTGTGTGTTCCGCATGCTGATGTGAGTCATGCATGTCATACCATTGTTACACAAGTGTGTCAAGCACTCACAGACGTGGAATTTCAGTGGGAGTGATATGTGAAGGTAAAAACCTTGCATTTAAAAGTAAAAACCAGATTGGTCTTCTTTGCACGCAGTTATTCACAACTCACCTAAAGTTCAAAACAATCAGACAACGACAGTGTCTAGCGGGTAAAGCTTCAGGGAGATCTTCCACTACAATGCTATATGGAGGAAGAGATCTCAATGGTATGTACATACAAACATAGACTGAAAGCTAGTAGTAATCTAATGTCGATGTCTTACAAATATATACATGGACTGGTATATAGTTACTATTTTATGGTGGTGTAGTGATTACTCATAGAATGTCAGTCATAATGGCTTGATATGGGGTTTTAGAATATAAGTCCCTTAGAATTCTTGTGTCTAGAGGGCTAAGAACCATTACAGGGTCTGGTCCAGGTCCTTTAAAATGCTATTCATGGCTCGAGTTCCCACTGGACCTTTTCTCATCTAAATAGAGTGCCTGGTTGTGGACTTAGGTAAAGTACAAAGAGTATGGTCTCAGGTCGAAATTTTCTAAAAATTACCGTTCCTGTCCGTAATGGAGTGTGGTAAGCAGGTTGTCCTGTTGACGCTGGCACCTCGATCAGAGACACATCACAACTCTGAAGAAAATGTTTCTTTTTGCTCTTTCTGAATTTTACTCCCAGATTTCTCACATCTTTCTGGACCTTTTTTTATATGACATTATGAATCAGTGCACTGTGATATAAAGTTTATACACATGGATTGTGGAATGAAAAAATAAAAAAGGCAGATATTTACTTTGAACGAAGATGACATTTAAGATGCCTTTGCTTTTCATTTTTTGCCAATATTGTTATTGGCAGCATTTACTTTCAATTCAGGCACCTAATTGAGAGTAAATGTGTGAAAATTAAAATTAAATGTGTGAGAATCAAAAGTAAATGCATGAAAGGTAAAACAAATCACAGTTCATTTTAGCTCTGAAGAACATTTTCCTTTTTGCTCTTTCTGCATTTTCACCCCAGCTATCTCACATCTTTCTGGAACCTGTTTTTTATGATATTATGAATCTGTGCTCTGTGAAACAGCTCCTAAGTGTCACAGTGCTCGTGGCTGGCCCTAAACTGGAACTGGTAAAAATGATTTCACCAGACTGGCCTATTTAGTAGATGGTGCAGAAAATGCACCATTGAATTTAGAGTAAACGTAATATGTGGCTGCAATGTGTATTTACAGGACCCACAAATGAACAAATATGGGTCTGCCAGAAGCACCTCTGTGTTCTGGATCGCCTGCAGTTTAAAGGCACTGCAGTAACACAGCAAAGATGTGTCTTTGTTGTGAGAAGGTGGCCTGATATGCAGTGCTCACTATTCTAGTGAACACTATGTATCAGTCCAGCAACCCTTATTGATGATTGGTTGTAAGTCAACCTTATAGACCAGCTATCCTAGTAGCATGGATACGAGCAGTCTAAGGCTAAAGACTCGAGAGGGCGTGTTAAGCGAGCTGTTTACCACACAGATACCCCTTGAACACCAAGTGAAAGGACACCACACAAGTGTTATGAAAATAAACAAGTTATTTATTAAGATTCACAACAGCCCTGTACTCTTTATGAGGACAGGGTACTAAGCACAAAACAAAACCTTTACGAAAATACTTAAGTTAGCACAGTATATACAAATGCCCGAGGGGCACGGAAAACCATATACTCTGAAAGTGGAATGCGAAATTACTAGCAGGTAAGTACAGTACTAATAGGCTTTGGAATCGCTAGATCTTGACTATAGAATCTTCAGATTACTTCTAGGAGACCCAGGGGACTCGGGTGCAGAGTGTGCACTCTCACGCGTGATGCGGGACAAAGTCTATGGTAGCTAGTAAAGACAAAGTTAGTGTTCTCGGGCGAACCCGACCTGGTAGGAGGAAAACGAAAGTGGATTCTGACCCTTGGATAGTGAGGCTATGCTGGGGCACCGAAATGCCGAAGTAACCTAGCCCAGGGGCTGCAGCTGCATAGGTCTCAAAAGACGTCGGGAATCCTCGTAGACGGACCAGGAGCCTGGAAGAAAGAAGTTGCTGGCAGGCGACCAGTGAAGAAAGTTCGATGGATCCAAGCCTGGATCGAAGGAAGATGACACCTGAAAGCAGAGGGGACCAAGTTCGAGACTACTAGCCAGTAGTCAGGTGGCACCAGGAGGGCACCGGATGGTAGTCACCTCGACTAGGTGAGTGGGTGACGCTGTGCTCGCAGATCTCACGGACCAGGAGGCGTTGTCGGCGACCAGGATGGAGGAGCGAGCTGTCCCACAAAGATTGAAGCTGTCGGCGTCGCTGGACCCAGGATTGGGCAACAAAGCCTTGGCAAATTCAAGCCCACGCGGTGGACTCAAAATGGCGTCTGGAGTGGACCAGGAGGGTCCGGGGTGCTTCTCTGTTGCAAGGAAGCAAGGGCCAGTCTGGAGCAACCAGACCAGCAGCAGTGATGTCGTCGGGCGTCATGAAGAAGGCCACAAGCCAGCCGGCTAGTAGCCACACAGCGCGGTGAGCACACAAAAGCAGAAGGGCCCCACGCAGATCGTGGAGATGCTGGAGGGCTGATCTTCGGTGCTGGAGCTGCTCAGGGTTGGGGCTTCTCGGACCCCAAAGCACTCACCAGTGGAGCACACGGTGGGCTTGTTACAAAGAAGTCGTGCAGTCTTGGCGATCGTCGGTCCCTCGAGGTCTCGTCGCACTCACAGTTCTCAGCTTTGCTGTAGAGGTGAGTAGAGGTCAGAGGTGCCAGGGAAGCCGGGTCTCGTCGAACTGGGTCGTCGGATTCGTGAAGAAGGACTTGCAGCAGACCGCAGTGTTCTTAGGATGGTGCCTGCGGATGCAGGGTGACTACTCCTTAGCCACAAGGGAGAATCTTGAAGAAGGAAATCTTGATGCCTTTCGCAGAAAGTCGGGTCTTGATTCCAAACATGATCTAATTTTAACAGGGGGCCCGCTCCCATCTTTATACTAAAAAAGGGGGCTGACCCGGTGACTAGGTCCTGCCTATGGGTGGGACTAGGAGGGGGGTGGTTACACCCCTCTGCCATGCCGGACTTTCCCCAGGCCAGGGGCTGGTGTGCCCCTGGAACTGGTTCTGACCGGCCTATGCGTAGTGAGCACCGGGGTGCCACTCAGCAGTCACCTTCCTGTAAGCCCTGCCTACCCAGGATACAAAAAACCATGTCTGGGACGGTGCTAGCACCGCCCCTGACAGGAAACCCTTTGTCCAGGCTCCCCTCGCTGGAAGGACTCCCAGCTGCAGGGGGTCAGACTCGTGTCTGTGGTGGCAGCATCCATTTTGTGGAGCTGAGGCTTCGTTTAACTTTAACCGGGGTTCACAGTTACATACATGTCGTGTCCCTCTAGAAGGGTGGAATGCTAACCCCGTCGCCAGAATTGGTGAGGGGTTAGTATTCCAATTCGTATGACACCTTACTCGACATGTTTTGATAAAGCAATACCAAAGATAGCATTTAACCGCGAGGATTATAATGCACTTAAGAGTATATGGTATGCGATATCATGGAACAGCTATTAGGACTTGGTTCCGCAAGCTGCAGACAGGCTCAGCTCATGCCAGAGCACCATCTCACACGATTCCAAGCACTCTGCCTTCAGGATTGTTAAGGCCTGCCATAGGAGTGACTGATAGGAATCTGTGTGTCCATTTTAGGGTTAGATATAGGTATACTATATCTACAGCAAAGGGTGATTACACGACTTTGCCCCAGCTGTCATGCAGCCAGTTGTGTCAAATTTAGGAGGCCAGCCAGGGGTGGCATAATACATGCTGCAGCCCCTGGCAGCCCTGGGTACACCTATGCCCTGAGTTACAGGGTCTGATAAGGTGGCCCAGTACCAATTGGTAAATGCACCTAGGGTACATGTTGTAATTTAGATAGAGAACAGCCAGGCTGTGGGTCTGATTGGCAGGCCCACAGCCAGAGAAAGTCGTAAACCAGTGAAACAAAAGCAAAAAATCTGGGTGATCATAGGATTGCAGACCCTACTCTCCTACATGACCCCCCCCCCCCCAAACTTTGGGACAATAAGCTAACCTTGACCAGGTGAGTCTTCTTGTTCTAAGTGGAAATATCTGGAGAGCCCATCGGCTTTGCCATGATCAGTACCAGGTCTATGTTCCACTGTAAAGTCCATCCCCTGTAGGGAAATGGACCACCTAAGCAGTTTGGGGTTTTCACCCTTCATCTGATTTAGCCACAAGAGGGGCTTATGGTCGGTCTGAATCTTGAAGTGAGTGCCAAACAAGTATGGCCTCAGCTTCTTCAGGGCCCAAACCACAGCAAAGGCCTCCCTCTCAATAGCTGACCAATTCTTCTCTCTGGGGGTCAGCCTCCTGCTTATAAAAGCAATGGGCTGGTCTTGACCATCAAAATTTAGTTGAGATAGAACAGCTCCCACACCCAACTCAGAAGCATCTGTTTGGACAATGAATGGTTTGGAGTAGTCTGGACGCTTAAGGATAGGTGCTGTGCACATGGCCTGCTTTAGGTCATCGAATGCTTTTTGACAGCCTGCTGTCCCCTGAACCTTTTTTGGCATTTTCTTACTTGTCAGTTCATTTAATGGAGTCACAATTGATCCATAGTTCCTGACAAACTTTCTGTAGTAACCAGTCAGGCCCAAGAAAGCTCGAACCTGAGTCTGGGTGGTTGGAGGAGCCCAGTCCCTGATTGACTGTATTTTGCTCTCCAGTGGCTGAACCTGGCCTCCACCTACAAGGTGGCCCAGGTATACAACCTGTGTCTGCCCTATCCGGCACTTGGTGGCCTTGATAGTGAGGCCTGCTGCTTGCAGAGCCTCTAACACTTTCCTCAGGTGGACCAGGTGATCCTCCCAGGTGGAGCTAAAGACAGCAATATCATCTAGATATGCTGCACAGAAGTCATCCAGCCCAGTGAGGACTTGATTCACCAACCTTTGGAAGGTGGCAGGTGCATTTTTCAGACCAAAGGGCATTACCACAAATTGATAATGCCCACCAGGGGTTGAAAATGCTGTCTTGGGCTTGGCATCCTCAGCTAACCTGATCTGCCAATACCCAGCTGTCAGGTCAAATGTACTTAAGTAGTTGGCAGAAGCCAATCTATCTATAAGTTCATCTGCCCTTGGTATTGGGTGGGCATCAGTCTTAGTGACTGCATTGAGACCCCTGTAGTCTACGCAGAACCTCATCTCTCTCTTACCATCCTGGGTGTGAGGTTTTGGCACTAGAACTACTGGACTAGCCCAAGGGCTATCTGTGGGTTCAATGACTCCCAACTCCAACATTTTCTGCACTTCAGTTTTTATGCAGTCTCTAACATGATCAGGCTGCCTGTAGATTTTACTCTTGACTGGCAGGCTGTCACCAGTGTCAACCTCATGGGTGCACCAATTGGTCTGACTGGGTGTCAGAGAGAACATATGTCTGAAAGACTGAAGAACCTGTTTACAGTCTTTCTGCTGATGCTCAGAGAGGCTGCCACAAAAGACAACACCATCTACTGACCCATCATCAGGATTCTGAGTGAGCAGGTCTGGGAGAGGGTCACTCTCTTCCTCCTGTCCCTCATCTATGGCCATGAGCAAGCTCATGTCCTTCCTGTCGACATATGCTTTGAGCCTGTTGACATGGAGTACCCTGTGGGGGCTCCTGGGAGTTCCAAGGTCCACCAGGTAGGTGACCTCTCCCTTTTGCTCAAGAATTGTGTGGGGCCCAGACCATTTGTCTTTGAGTGCTGCTGGGGCCACTGGCTCCAACACCCACACCTTCTGTCCAGGCTGGTACACAGTCAGGACAGCCTTTTGGTCATGCCAAGCTTTTTGAAGTTCTTGACTGGCCTTAAGGTTTTCAGATGCCTTCTCCATATACTCAGCCATCCTGGAGCGGAGACCAAGTACATAGTCCACTATGTTGGTTGCAGGCTTTTTGAGAGGTCTCTCCCATCCTTCCTTCACCAAACACAGGGGGCCTCTCACAGGATGCCCATACAAAAGTTCAAAAGGGCTGTAGCCAACCCCCTTTTGTGGGACCTCTCTGTAAGCAAACAGAAGGCAGGGAATCAGGACATCCCATCTACGCCTGAGCTTTTCAGGTAGTCAATGAATCATCCCTTTTAGGGTCCTGTTGAACCTTTCAACAAGCCCATTGCATTGTGGATGATAGGGTGTAGTGAACTTGTAGTTGACACCACATTCCTTCCACATAGCAGTTAAGTAGCTTGACATGAAGTTTGCACCTCTGTCAGAGACAACCTCCTTAGGGAAGCCCACTCTGGAGAACAATCCAACTAGGGCCCTTGCCACTACAGGTGCTGTAGTGGTCCTAAGTGGAATAGCTTCAGGATACCTGGTGGCATGATCCACTACCACCAGTATAAACTTGTGCCCTGATGCTGTCTGGGGTTCCATTGGACCAACAATGTCAATCCCCACTCTTTCAAAGGGCACCCCCACCACAGGCATTGGTATAAGGGGGGCCTTTGTTGTGCCACCTGACTTACCACTGGCTTGGCAAGTGACACAGGAGCGACAAAACTCCTTGGTATCCTCATTCATGTGAGGCCAGTGAAAGTGTGAGACAAGCCTGTCCCAAGTCTTTGTCTGGCCTAAGTGACCTGCTAAGGGAATCTCATGGGCCAAGGTAAGGAGGAAACCTCGCTGAGACAAGGGTACAACCAGCCTCCTGGTCATGCCAGGCTTGGGGTCTCTTGCTTCAGTGTACAGGAGTCCATCTTCCCAGTATACCTTGTGGGTACCTGTGGCGTTCCCAGCAGCCTCAGCAGCAGCCTGCTGTCTGAGGGGTTCAAGAGAAGGGCAGTCTAACTGGTCCTTCCCCAGGTCTTCCCTTGAGGGTCCCCCTGAACCCAAGAATTCAACTTGATCAAGTTCAAACTCTCTAGGCTCAGTTTCCCTCAATTCCTGTAGGTCAGCCTCCTCTGAGACTTGATCCACAACCTGGGGCAAGGGGGAAGGCACAGCCTTAACCCTACTGCTCTTCTTCTTGGAAGGTGTCTGGTCCATTGTTCCAGGATCCAGCACCTGTTCAGTGGGGCATTTCCTGACCTGTGACCTGGTCACAGCAAACACATGTGCTGGCAAGCCTAACATTTCCATGTGAGTCCTCTGCTCCACTTCTGACCATTGTGATTACTCCAAATCATTGCCCAACAAACAATCCACTGGGAGGTCTGAACTAACTACAACCTTCTTTTGGCCAGTTACCCCTCCCCAGGAGAAAGCTACAATTGCCATACTGTGATTGGTAGTGACATTGCTTGCATTGGTCACCAGGAATTCTGTACCTGGCATGATCTGTCCAGGGTCCACAAAGTTAGGTGTCACCATTGTGACACTGGCACAAGTGTCCCTATAGGCCTGAACCATTTTTCCATTAATGAAAGGTGTCTGTCTGTATTTGCCCAAAGTATTGGGACTTATATCAGGGGACATATCCACATTCCCTGTACAAACAAGGACAGCCTGAGTGAGTGTGCCAACTAAGTTGTCACTCCCCTCAGAACCCTTGGGAGGTGCACTACCACTGCTGACTGTACTAGGGGGCACAGGTGCCTTAGGGGCTGCAGTGGCAGGAGTCTGCCCTCCTCCTTTCTTGGTGCACTCACTTACTTTTGCAGTATTGGCACCACCTTTTAGATTGGCCTTCTTTCTTCTTTTGGGGAGCCTGACCCTCACCCTCTTTGGGTTGTTGGGGACCTGTCGAAGACTTCTGGTCATTTTGTTCCCCCTTAGAATCTTTACCCTTCTGGTCTGCTTTCTTCTGACCACCTTGATTCTGGCCTTGGTTCTGTTTGACTCTTGTTCTGACCCATCTGTCTGCCTTCTTTCCCAATTCTTGGGGAGAGGTCAGATCTGAGTCAACAAGATGCTGATGCAACAACTGGTTCTGACAATTGTTTAAAATTTGTTCTCTCATGATCAAATTATACAATCCTGTGTAATCAGTAACCTTACTGCCCAGCAACCAGCCCTCCAAAGCCTTAGTGGCACAATCTACAAAATCAGACCAATCTTGAGACTGAGTTTTCTGGGTATCCCTGAACAGCAACCTGTACTGCTCAGTGGTTAGGCCAAACCCATCAATCAGTGTATTTTTCAAGATTTGGTAATTGTTAGCATCCTCCACTCTAGTAGTGAGGAGCTTGTCTCTACCTTTACCTTCAAAGGAGAGCCACAAGATAGCTGCCCACTGACTCTGGGGAACACCCTGCACAGTGCAGGCCCTCTCCAGAGCAGTAATCCATTTGTGGATGTCATCCCCTTGTTTAAAGGGGGGCACTATCTTACCCAGGTGCTTTGTATCAAAACTCCTTTCCCTATTGCTAGGTACAATGCTGCCACCAGTGGGGACTACCCCACTTAACTGTTGCTCTCTAGCAAAGGCAAGCCTCTCTTTGGCCAGGGCAAGTTCTTCCCTTTCAATCCTCAGATTGACTGCCCTTTCTTTAGCTTCATACACTCTCCTCTGAGGGGAAGTCATCCCTCTGTGAGAAGAGCTTTGAGAGCCATTGGTTTGAATAAATCTGCCAGAGCCTCTTGATAGAGATCTGGCTCGTCCATTCCCAATGTTAAGCTGACCTGAGAGTGGCCCCAGGGGTCCCCCAGTACCAATCTCATGTCTGCTTAAGTTGGACCTGGTTAGTCTGCTGACTTCTACCTGTCCCTTATCTGCCTCATCCCCAGAGGGATCCTCATCCTCCTCCCCCTCTTCAGTTTCAGCTGAGAGGTGGATTAGGTCAGGGTCTCCTCTGGTTCCCTCAAGGGGAGGCATGCTTCCATCTGGATGAGAAGAGCTAAGAAGCTTCTCAGCTTTTCTGGCATCATAAGTCTCTAAGAGACCAATCAGAAAGGAAGTTGTGGGGTTAGACCCCTGTTTTATCTTCCTAGAGGTACACACCTGTCGTAACTCATGGAAGCTAAGAACAGTATATCTGGAAGGGAGGACCTGTGGAGGGTCCACTGACACAAGGGGAGACTCAGAGTTTCCTCCTTTGTCTGACATACTGTTTCTAGTGTGGTGTAAGTGATGCACCTACCTACACTATGTGTTTGCCTACTGATCCCTTGCTAAGAGTTGCAGCCAAGGTGTGCTAAGCCTTGAGGAGCTACAACAGCTGGTTCAGTAGAACTCAGAGTATTCTAAGCTAAGTTATATGTACCTAACAGTACTTATGTGATCTTTCAACAAGATATTCTTAGGATACGTGTGGTAAAACAACAGCAAGCTCAAATCCCAACCGCTGCTCACCAATGTGAGAAGGTGGCCTGATATGCAGTGCTCACTATTCTAGTGAACACTATGTATCAGTCCAGCAACCCTTATTGATGATTGGTTGTAAGTCAACCTTATAGACCAGCTATCCTAGTAGCATGGATACGAGCAGTCTAAGGCTAAAGACTCGAGAGGGCGTGTTAAGCCAGCTGTTTACCACACAGATACCCCTTGAACACCAAGTGAAAGGACACCACACAAGTGTTATGAAAATAAACAAGTTATTTATTAAGATTCACAACAGCCCTGTACTCTTTATGAGGACAGGGTACTAAGCACAAAACAAAACCTTTACGAAAATACTTCAGTTAGCACAGTATATACAAATGCCCGAGGGGCACGGAAAACCATATACTCTGAAAGTGGAATGCGAAATTACTAGCAGGTAAGTACAGTACTAATAGGCTTTGGAATCGCTAGATCTTGACTATAGAATCTTCAGATTACTTCTAGGAGACCCAGGGGACTCGGGTGCAGAGTGTGCACTCTCACGCGTGATGCGGGACAAAGTCTATGGTAGCTAGTAAAGACAAAGTTAGTGTTCTCGGGCGAACCCGACCTGGTAGGAGGAAAACGAAAGTGGATTCTGACCCTTGGATAGTGAGGCTATGCTGGGGCACCGAAATGCCGAAGTTACCTAGCCCAGGGGCTGCAGCTGCATAGGTCTCAAAAGACGTCGGGAATCCTCGTAGACGGACCAGGAGCCTGGAAGAAAGAAGTTGCTGGCAGGCGACCAGTGAAGAAAGTTCGATGGATCCAAGCCTGGATCGAAGGAAGATGACACCTGAAAGCAGAGGGGACCAAGTTCGAGACTACTAGCCAGTAGTCAGGTGGCACCAGGAGGGCACCGGATGGTAGTCACCTCGACTAGGTGAGTGGGTGACGCTGTGCTCGCAGATCTCACGGACCAGGAGGCGTTGTCAGCGACCAGGATGGAGGAGCGAGCTGTCCCATGAAGATTGAAGCGGTCGGCGTCGCTGGACCCAGGATTGGGCAACAAAGCCTTGGCAAATTCAAGCCCACGCGGTGGACTCAAAATGGCGTCTGGAGTGGACCAGGAGGGTCCGGGGTGCTTCTCTGTTGCAAGGAAGCAAGGGCCAATCTGGAGCAACCAGACCAGCAGCAGTGATGTCGTCGGGCATCGTGAAGAAGGCCACAAGCCAGCCGGCTAGTAGCCACACAGCGCGGTGAGCACACAAAAGCAGAAGGGCCCCACGCAGATCGTGGAGATGCTGGAGGGCTGATCTTCGGTGCTGGAGCTGCTCAGGGTTGGGGCTTCTCGGACCCCAAAGCACTCACCAGTGGAGCACACGGTGGGCTTGTTACAAAGAAGTCGTGCAGTCTTGGCGATCGTCGGTCCCTCGAGGTCTCGTCGCACTCACAGTTCTCAGCTTTGCTGTAGAGGTGAGTAGAGGTCAGAGGTGCCAGGGAAGCCGGGTCTCGTCGAGCTGGGTCGTCGGATTCGTGAAGAAGGACTTGCAGCAGACCGCAGTGTTCTTAGGATGGTGCCTGCGGATGCAGGGTGACTACTCCTTAGCCACAAGGGAGAATCTTGAAGAAGGAAATCTTGATGCCTTTCGCAGAAAGTCGGGTCTTGATTCCATAGATGATCTAATTTTAACAGGGGGCCCTCTCCCATCTTTATACTAAAAAAGGGGGCTGACCCGGTGACTAGGTCCTGCCTATGGGTGGGACTAGGAGGGGGGTGGTTACACCCCTCTGCCATGCCGGACTTTCCCCAGGCCAGGGGCTGGTGTGCCCCTGGAACTGGTTCTGACCGGCCTATGCGTAGTGAGCACCGGGGTGCCACTCAGCAGTCACCTTCCTGTAAGCCCTGCCTACCCAGGATACACAAAACCATGTCTGGGACGGTGCTAGCACCGCCCCTGACAGGGAACCCTTTGTCCAGGCTCCCCTCGCTGGAAGGACTCCCAGCTGCAGGGGGTCAGACTCGTGTCTGTGGTGGCAGCATCCATTTTGTGGAGCTGAGGCTTCGTTTAACTTTAACCGGGGTTCACAGTTACATACATGTCGTGTCCCTCTAGAAGGGTGGAATGCTAACCCCGTCGCCAGAATTGGCGAGGGGTTAGTATTCCAATTCGTATGACACCTTACTCGACATGTTTTGATAAAGCAATACCAAAGATAGCATTTAACCGCGAGGATTATAATGCACTTAAGAGTATATGGTATGCGATATCATGGAACAGCTATTAGGACTTGGTTCCGCAAGCTGCAGACAGGCTCAGCTCATGCCAGAGCACCATCTCACACGATTCCAAGCACTCTGCCTTCAGGATTGTTAAGGCCTGCCATAGGAGTGACTGATAGGAATCTGTGTGTCCATTTTAGGGTTAGATATAGGTATACTATATCTACAGCAAAGGGTGATTACACGACTTTGCCCCAGCTGTCATGCAGC